>NC_138769.1:470178351-470668917 GCF_965119305.1 Pelophylax lessonae | reverse complement strand
GGAATCAGAGGGCCCTGCTTGTTAGAGCTTAATCCTATATGTTCACTATATATATAGATTGTCTGTCTGTCCTAAGTGAGTTCCGTAAACACTAGACCCCTAGACCTCTCTATTGTATTCCTGCACTTTTCCATTTGTATGGCCATATGCATGCTGTCCCTGTACACGTCAATATGTTTGATAAGACCTTAACGTAGAACTATACTCTTTCAGTCAACAATGACTATGTTTAATCCTTATGCTGCTAGCATTAGTAAATAGATAGGAAAGTATATCATATTTATTGGTTTTAAACTTTTTTTTTTTTTTTTAATACCGTTTCTTCAGTTTACATCTCAGGAGTCTTCAGCAATGGTTTTCTCAGCTAAGCACACTCTCCTGCCTGCATGCCTTTAGCTAAAGGCAGATGGATTCCAGGAAGTAAATACTACATAAATCATCTGCCCTTACTTAAGATGACCGTGGCTAGAAATGCCAGGATGTGTTTTTCAAGGCAATCTCTTAGCAAAATAAAGCATGGGGGTTGCTCTAGTTATATAAAAAATGAATCAAATAGCTTGTTTTGGTTTGTGGTGCTCAGATACAGGGTAGTTCTGCTTTGATTGAAAGGTATATGGTGGAGAAAATTGCCCGCGATTCCACCTTTTTACTTCCTTGAAATCAGTGACACACATTCTCTATGCACTACTCAGGCAGACATTTCACAGAGCCTGCCTTCTGTGCTACAGGAGGGGTTTAAGATGGTGTTTGAGGAGGCAGAGTCAGTACATGAATCCCAGCTTGCAGGCAGCAAGGTGCCATGACCTATGTAGTCCTTAGAAGGTGAACGGAAACAAAAGGAATGAGCAGAGGAGAAGCTGCAAAGCATGCTGGGAATCCAGAAAGTTGTGGAAAGAGATGGCCTGAAGAATGGCAGCAAGTAGAGCATGAAAGGACAATTTTCAAGTAGGCTTATATTGGATTATTAAAAATACCTTTCTCTTGTATTGCAATTACAATGCTGATGTTCTAAAATGAAGTGCTTGCGGTGACTATAGATTTCCTAAAACACAGAAGTCAGATTATCGATAGCTCCAAGTATAGATAGAACAGTGAAGGGGGAGGGAGTGGCTAATTTAAAATGATTAGAACAGTGTGGCCTGCAAATGGTTGTCAATGGTACAAAACATATTTTTTGTTTTTACAGTTTATTGGGAAGATAAGTGAGGTATGGGATTTAATAGGCAAATGAACATATTCAATTCCATTAGGAGTATAGAAGGTGAGGCAGAGAGTCTGGGCTGACTGCCAACTTTAGGGCGATAACCAACATTTCTGTGGGAGCCAAAGATGCATTTGCATTTCACTTTCCTTCACTGTGTTAGAAGGTTGGAACATACCTTTCCTCTGTCATCAGGTTTACCCAAACATTAATCAAAAAATATGCAGAAAGTACGTTAACCCTTTCAATTAAAGACTGTTCAGGAGAGGGCAGTATAAAACGATAACAGGCTGTCCTAAAGCTGTATGACTCATATTTACGTGTTGATGATACACATTATGTGTGTTGGGAAATAGAAATACGCCACAAACGCGCCCCCCCCAAAAAAACAAAAAAAAAACAAAAAGCAAAGATCTTGCCCTTTAAAAATAGATGGGAAAGCTTTAAGCACACCTGAAATTGCTAGTGACTGTCAGTTATCCTCTAGTTTCAGTACTTTGGATCACAGACCACCAATGCAAATGCGTCCTGACTTTACACCATGCTTGTTCTGCATTGGTGAATTGGTGATAAAAAGTACTGAAGCCAGAGATAGTGGGCAGCTTGTAAAGTCAGAAAATGGCCAGAAATGGCAACCCTTCTATTTTCCTAATGGCCACTAAACGCCGGCTATACTGTAGGTAGTTTTGCCATTCACGTAAACATAGTGGATGGAGGAATCCCTCCCCCCACCAGGACACATTGTTGTTCTGACAGCGGGACTCTCTGCTGTCAGAATACACTGCTCAGCAGCTGCTGATCGGGGACAAACTACACACGGATGGTAATTTTGGCTGGTCTCTGCTGAACCGGCTGAATTTTGATCCATCTATGGCAAGCTTTGCTGTAATAATGAATGTTTTAAGCAGGCATGTCCAACCTGCGGCCCGGAACTGTAGCCAATGCAGCCCACTGCCCTCTGACAATTTTTATTTTTTTCTGGGAAGGAAGGAAGTCGAGTCGGGGGCAAGGCCACATCGGCTTCCAACCAACTGTAGGCAGAGGCTGCAACTGCATTGGATGGGCACGCACTGGTGAGGCTGCATTGGATGGGCACGGATCAAGCTGCATTGGATGGGCATGCACTGGTGAGGTTGCATTGGATGGGCACGCACTGGTGAAGCTGCATTGGATGTCACTGTTTAGGCTGCATTGGATGGGCACGCACTAGGCTGCAAGTGCTGTGCGACTTAGGATGTCTGCAGTGAATGACAGAGCCGCTGCTTCCTGTATAGTTCCGGCTCTGTCACAGGTGGAGTGATATGAAATGCACTCCGCCTGTGACAGGAGCCATACAGGAAGCAGCGGCTCTGCTCTCTAAGGCAGACGCTGCTTCCTCCAGCAGTACCCACATGACCAGCATTACCCGCCAGCAGTAACCGCACCAGCAGTCTGCAAAATTAAGTAGAAAAGGTATGTGCATTAGTGTGTGTAAATTGTTGCAATGTGTTTTTTAATAACTAGTTGTGTTTTGTCATAATATGACATATCCTTGTTCATACATGTATGAATAAGGACATGACATTTTCTGGCTGCCTAAGTCACATGTGCTAGGGGTGCAACTAGCCCCCAGCACATAACTGTAAATATCCCAGCTGGTGCAGTGTTTGACTCCTACCACCATTACCACTTCAAATCACTGAAGTGGTCATGGTGGTTAGAGTGTTCCTTTAATAACTCTCAGAAGAAGTAAACCTCTGTATACTAATTCCATTTCAATGGTCATCCTCTAGTTGTGTTAAATTAATGCGGAGGGGGAGGAGGCGAGGCGGGGCGGGAAGAGCGCGGTAGCGTTTTATTACTTGTATACCTTAACTATAGTATATATTTTATATGCGGCCCGAGAAAATTTCTCTACACTTAATGTGGCCCAGAGAAGCCAAAAGGTTGGACACCCATGGTTTAAAGTGATTGTAAAGCTTTGTTTTTCATTGAAATAATAAACATGTTATACTTACCTGCTCATTGCAGTGGTTTTGCACAGTGTGGCCCAGGATTCTCCGCTTCTCGGGTCCCATGTCAGTGCTCCTGGCTCCTCCCTCCTGTCGAGTGCCCCCACAGCAAGCAGCTTGCTACGGGGGCACCCAAGCTGAGCCGCTGCTCTGTGTCATTCCTATATGGAGCCGCGGTTCAGCCCTGCCCCTTCTGTCTCCTGATTGAGTCACGGGCTGTGATTGACAGAAACAGGAGCCCTTGCTGCCAATAGTCCTTGGAGAGGCAAGTCTCTTGTGGATATCGCTGGATCGGGGGGAGAGTGGGGGGGGGGGGGGGGCGGTTTGCCGCACACAGGTTTTTTTTTTTGTTTTTTTTTTTTTTACCTTAATACATAGAATGTACAGTATGAAGGCAAAAACCTTGTGGCTTTACAGACACTTTAATTATACTTCCTGTAGCTTAGGTTTTAACAGTGAATTTGGTAGTCTGAACCTAGAAAAGTTAGACTTTCATCCTTTTACTGTACAGACATAATTTTGTCTCTGTGGAAAGCCCCAGTGAGGCAGGGTTAAAGTCTTCAACCTTTTGGGCTCTTGATTATCCAACTATGATTTTTGGTTGGATACTTCAGGTAATAGTTAATTTACAACATAAAAGCAGCAGAGCTGAAACACATGGGTTTGTATGTAATCACAGCAAATGGCTGTATTTGACCTGCTTTGCCTTCAACAAAAAAGCATTTCAGGGGGGCATGCTGCATGCAAAGTAACAGCCTCCTAACTACCATTTTCACTGTACCACTGAGGTAAAAAAGAATCTGCTCCTTTTTGCATTTGATGTGTTTCAAATACAGGAAAACACACTTGTACACAAGCCCTTACCCACACTGGGCTAAATAACCCAAACTGATCTTTTCATTGGATACTTGGTTCCGTTCACATCCATGCAGGAGTGGGCATATTTTTTGCACTTCACTTTTAGAATCCTGCAGAAAGCTATTACCAGTGTTTTTTCCAGCATTTTATTTTTATTTTTTATTTATTTTTTTTTTTTTGTGCATGGAGCCTTAGAGTCCATTTACACTGCCGCAACTTGTGAGGCGACTTGTGTGCCCTCAAGTCGCCCAAGTCGCTTGACATAACAAAAGCAATGTTAATCAATGAGTGCCGTCTTAATTGGCACTACTGAAGTCGCTCCGACTTCAGAAAAGGGTCCTGTACTACTTTGAGGCGACTTGTATCCCACTTGTCCCATAGACTTCAATGGGAGTCGCCTCCTTATCTTATTTGAAGCGACTTGTGATCCGACTTTCCATTAAAATGGTCCTGAATCAGAAAAAAAGATCTTTTTTCTTATAATTTTTATTAGCACAGGCATATGGCTCCGCTCCACCTGGGTGTTTTTGCTGCAGGCATTTATTGGGCATTTTTTGGGCGTCTTTGGAGGCAGGCATGACTTTTTTTTGGATTTAATGTCTGGGGGGTCTAAAAAGTGTACATGTGAAGTTTCAGCTCTGTAGCATGTCCAGAACCAGAAAAAAAGATCATTTTTTGGGCGTCTTTGGAGGCAGGCATGACTTTTTTTTTGGATTTAGAGTCTGGGGGGTCTAAAGACTGCCTTCAAAGAGGCCCGATAAATGCCTGCAACAAAAACGCCCAGATGGAGTGGAGCCATATGCCTGTGCTACTAAAAATTATAAGAAAAATTATCTTTTTTTTTTTCTGGTTCTGGACATGCTACAGAGCTGAAACTTCTTCACAGGTAAACTTTTTAGAACCCACAGACACTAAATCCAAAGGAATCTAATTTTTTTTCAATAATTTTTTTAATAATTGGCTCTCTATCAAAAACGACGATTTTTAAGAACTTTTTTTGTGTGATTGAGCATGACCCAGAACCATCATATTCTGATTGGCCAAATACAAAGTCGTCTTATCATACAAGTCGCGCTGAAAGTCGCGCTAACAAGTCGCCCCTTATGAGGCGACTTAGAGGTTGCGGCAGTGTGAACCGGCTCTTAAACTGACTCCTTACAGGAGCCAATTGAGAAGGGAGAGTGCCTATAATATGGCACTCCGGTGAAGATCAATCTGTTTACGGATACTTCTAGGAGCCACAATCTTCATTTCTGATGCTTACAAAAGTTTTCCAACATGCTGGAAGTTCACTGTGCAAAGGGGCCATTTCTTCCTTTGTTGTCTTTCCCTGTCATTTTCCGAGAAACACCTGCCATGTATGGCTAGCTTTAAGCTCACAACACAGTCTAACTATACAATTTCCTTTAGATCTGCCAACTGTGATGTAGTATAAGGGTCTCCCTTTTTATATAAAGATTTTTCACATTTTCTTTTTTAGCTTGATGTATTAATTCTTTATTTTAGAAATAAACAAAATGGAATATACACCAACTATGATTTTACACACCATTATGTATTTGTACTGTAAATGGAGAGTGCACTTAAAAATCCAGTTTCTCTGCACATAGTTGCTCTCTATTCTCGGCCTTTGCCTATAATCAGAGCCATTAGAGACCGATCAGCTGCCAGCTTTAGATTTACTGTTGCTGAAGGGTGAGGAAAGCAGCAGATATGGCACAGACTGTGTGAAGGGAACACAGATTAGGGAGGGAGAAAAGAAAAGTGAGTAGAGGTGACAGGACAAACTCTGCTGCCAGGGAGTTAAACTTGCAAGGCGAGTGTCTATATTATCTCCCTGATATTCTCTAATTTCTCACTCATGGGCAGCCTGTGAACTTCAGTTCCTAATTGTCAGCCTTCCTCTCTATCTGAGCCAAGACGGAGAGTTTTCAATAATAAAGAAGCTGCTCTGGGCCTCAACAAAATGTCTGCCTCCAGCAAGAAGAAAATGGAGCAATGCTGGAATTTATAGCGCACAATCCTATTTTGTTTGCATATTTTTTTATACAGGGCTCAACAAAGCCCAGACATTAGGTCATCACGGCAACCAGAAATCTGGTCCTGGCACCCGGGTTCCCACCAACCCATCCAAAATTGGCACCAGGCATGAGCAGCTCCTCACCTTCTCTCCTCAATGGCCACGTATCACATGCCTATCTTGCGATGGGGAGCAATAATTGGGCAGACTCTCCCTTCTCAACTGGCCGGAGCTTCCCACCCCCTTTTGACCCCCCCCCCCCCAGTTGGGAGGCAAGCTGGGGATGGCAGCTTCTCTGAATGACTGGCTCTGCTAAATAGCCAAGAGTGACCTGGCCAGGCGGGGCCCGTGAGTTGGCTGAACTCTACTTCTCTGGTCCCTAGGCCATGGAAACAATTGCCTACTGATTTAATCTAGAGGCAGCACAGTAATCCCAGACAACCGCATACAATGCTACCAGGAGGATATGGATCCACAATAAAAGCATGCCACAATGGCATCTGTCCTACAATCAGTAATAGTGATTTAGGTCAAGGAAACCTAGCAAAGTAAACCCTACTGAAACCATTTAGCGTTCGTTCACACCATACGGCATAAACACTCACTACAACACATCAAAAATGCACGTGCGTTAATGTGTATTTAAACATACATTTCCATGCATACTGCATTGTCCTTTTATGCACATGTATTTTTATGTCATCCCTTGTAAAGTGACATAAAGTTAAGAAGTTTCCTAGGAGGTTTAAAATCTCATCTCTATCTTTACTTTCAGTTACCTTCAATTTACGTGCACTTGCATGCTTTGCTTTAAGATACAGACAGGTTCACATTTATCGAATGCACTAGCGTGAAATAAAAAGATTTCTGGCAGGCTTTAATTTACTCTAAACCAGGAGTTCCCAAACTACGGCCTGTGGACCACATCTGGTCTGCAGCTGGGGTTGCCACCTATCCTGCATACACGATGTACGTTATGCGCTGCCGCTATGAAATGGAAAAAAATCATTATTAGAAAGTTAGGGCAAGTTCACAATTGCTAAAAATAGTAATGCTGACAGTAACAGGTTTATTGCACCTATAATACTAACATGTGTTTTTTGATGCGGGTTAAGTGGTTCCAAAGGCAAGTACAAATTTTTACCTTAGAGAAGTAGGGCCAAAGCTATTTAGGCCCTAATTCTCTTGTGGACCACAGGAGTGAAGTTCATCCTGCACTTCTGTGACCCAGATTCAGCTGACAGTAATCAGCCGATCCAAGACCTGGAGAGATCCCACCTTTTAATGCTGGGATCCACCCAGATGCTTGAACAGCAGCTGACTCAGCCTCTCAGTGATCTTCTGAGAGTCTGAGCAAGTCCTTCCCACCTCTTGCATAGTATGGCGCTGCAGTGAGCTCTGGAGGGCAGAGCAGAGGGATCGTGACTGACAGTCACTGCTGTCTGCTCACTGAAGACCGAGAACCGAGTGATCAGTTCTCGGCCATAGAGACGGTGGGGGACAGATGCTGCATCCACCAAGGTGAGCATGTAGGTTTGTTTTTTCATATTCCTGTGCTTCTCTTTTAATGCATGGCCTGCACTAAGGTAAAAAATGTCCTAATGGTAATATTACAAAAAATTGGCAGACGTTATCTTGCAAATTAATACATTTCAAAAATAGTAAACAGATTGTAAAAAATTACAAATAAGTACATTTTCATTAAAGCTAATAAAAGTTCATCAATAAAGTGTAAATCAATTTTCATAAAATGCATTCATATAAAGTCCATTCCAAGAGATGTATATTTATTAAAAAATAGTCCAACTTCAAGTGATCATTTATTCCCAGACACCAAAATATTCTTCAGTAATCCACCTCAGTTCCCGTCACCCCCACCTATGGGTGTCCTCTCACCTGCTACAATGGACCTCACTTGTAACGGGACATGGGAAGCAGATGTGATGAAAACAGTGAGGGCACCTGAGGCTGCTTTTGTTACAAATCCCACTGATAGTAACCGAACATCATGGCAGGAGGCCCAACACCTCTATAGGCAACTTTCTTTTTCTAAGGCAGAAAACACAAGGATTTTTACTTCACAGAAATATTACTAGGAGGGGAAACAAATGGGCAATCTGCTAGCTGAATCGCTCAATCACAACAAGAATCAACGGTTATTGGGGACTCTGGTCCGGGTGTAGTGTCCAGGACTGAGCTTCTTTTTACAGTTTCCATGATTTCTATGAGTATTTAAATAAATCCAAATTAGGGATAGACTCGTATGGTTTTTTTTCTGGGCTGATACCGATATTTTGGTCACAACGTATCGGCCGATATGGGCCGATATTTTGTACATTCGAAGTTCTTAAAAATAAAGACAATTTTTGACACAAATCTGGTACTTAACATGTTAATTTTTGTTTAATGCTTAATGGCTGGCTTGCTGGCACCCTGTGGTGGGTAGCTGGCTGGCTGGCATCCTGTGGTGGGTAGCTGGATGGCTGGCACCCTGTGGCCTGTGGGTTGCTGGCTGGCACCCTGTGGCCTGTGGGTGGCTGGCTGGCACCCTGAGGCCTGTGGGTGGCTGGCTGGTACAGGGTCTGTGGGTGGCTGGGTGTCTGGCACCCTGTGGTGGGTAACTGGCTGGTGCAGGACCTGTGGGTGGCTGGCTGGTGCAGGACCTGTGGGTGGCTGTCTGGTACAGGGCCTGTGGATGTGGGTGGCTGGCTGGCACGGGGCTGCTGTGGGGGGGGGGGGGTATGGCTGTGATACACTCCCGCGAGACTAGTCCCGACTCCAGACGAGGCTGTCCAAGGCGTGGGAGGCGGCCTAAGAAGGCAGAATGACGTCCCAAAAATGTCAGCAATATCGGCCAGTTTCGGGGCCGATACCCATATATTGGTGAAAGTGCATATCTGCCCCCGATATATCGGCCTTGCACTAATCAAAAGTAATGAATCCCCCTACTGCACCATCTCGGTTCCTGTTTAGTCTACAGCTCCCCAAGCTTAAGAGGAAGGAGGAATTGGAACTTACGGTATCCCAGATTCACAACAACAAAGCCTGGATGACTTACAATTTGAAGTTTATAAATGGTTTGGTAGGGTTCTTTTGCCTGAGCTCTTGAGAATGTTTGAGGAGGCATATACCCAAATCCAACTCCCAACCTTGATGTGTGAAGCCACCATAGTGGATATACTGAAACCGGGAAAGGATCCACTACTGAGTTGTATCGCCTATTATCTTTTTTAATGTTGGACGTTAAAGAGGAGTTCCAGGCACCTATAAAAAAAATAAAAATAAAAAATCAGCAGCTACAAAAAGTGTAGCTCCTGACTTGAAAAAAGCTCACATCAGTCGTCCCCATCCTCTGTCCTCTCTCGGTGGCGCCGGCATCTTCACTATGGGCACCTGGCTGTGACAGCTTGCGGCTTTGCTGAATGGTGGATGCAGTCTTCTGGGACCTGTCGGTGTCCCAGAAGACTGGAGGAGGGAGGGAGGAGAACGTCCATTAAAACGAAATGGGAGCAGGTACCTAATCGGGTACCTGCTCCCCCCCCCCCCCCACTCCTCAGAAGTGGTAATTGTGCAAGAGGAGACGGGGGCAGTCCTTAAAGCCGAACTTCCCCTTTTGGTTGGAGTTCCACATAGTACTTGGAAGAGTTCTGGAAAATAGGTTGTCCAAATGTGTAGCGGACTTGGCCCAAATGGAACATCCTCTCGGGCTACAGCCACTAATATCAGATGCATATTTTTAATTTGCAGTGCCCTGTAGACAACTCAGGACATAGAGCAATACTTTCACTGGATGCCTGTAAGGCTGTTGATGGTGTTTAATGGGGTTACTTGTGGGAGACCCTTTCAGCCTTCGGTATAGGTCCTAGGTTTTATTCCTGGATTCATCTTCTATATCATAGTCTTACAGCGAGACTTGGAATCAACAATTTTAGACTTATTTAATTTTTATATAGGGGGACCAAACTGGGTTGCCCCCTTTCCTCCCCTCCCTTTTTGCCTTGGCAATTGAGCCACTGGCCCTGGAAATTAGACAATTGCCTGATAAAGTGGGGTTCTGGAGGGGTCATAGGAAGGATAAGGTGGCGTTATGTGCCAATGATGCCCTGTTATTTCTGGATGACACGGAGTCATACTTGGTGGGGCTAATGAAACGAATGCAACAATTCGGGCATCCTCAGGTTTTTGCATCAATTGGGATAAATCTGTTCTTTTACCAGCTGACCCCCCCCCAGTAGGTCCAAATACATTAGAGTGTTGGTCTTTAACGCTGTCCAGGATTAGAGGTATGTAACATGTTATGAAAGCTGAACCTATCCTTTAAGTATACTATTAGAAGTTTTTATTTTATCTCTTTGACAAGTAAAAAAGAATACTTGTTTATCCTGCCAGAAATCTTGTAAGCTGTTAAACTTTCTATATTCTCTTTTGGACTGCAGAATGCCTCCTTACTATGTTACTTTACTAGTTATTTAGTCTTGTCCTAGAGTGACAACTTTGCTCCTCCATAGATACAGTACAGTGAGTGAGTGTTGCCTCCCTAGGACGGGAAGTGTGTCACAAGCAAGGTAAAAATAAAATAAAAAGAAAATAAATGCAGCCGCTACATATAAGAACTGGTAAACTGCAAAAACGTTGTTTTTATTTGTTGGGTTTATATACAAGTTAACTGCAGTAGCCAAGTTTTTGCAGTGTTTTCTGCATACAAAATAGTCTTTCTTATTCATGTATAGCTTTCAGTACATAAATGCATAAAAAGCTGTTTCTTTACACTAAATGCTTTCAAATGTCTGAACAATAGCTGAATAGTGGCTTAGAGCAGTTTACATAAACTTTGTTTAGTTATATTCCCACGGTACTGCTCTACTGTATGCCTAACCTGTTGAAGCTGTGGGAACATTGTAGGAAAGCTTTGTACCAGATCCAATATGGGGCGTTGGCTTTCATTATATTGTCTAACAGTACTTCTTGTGTTATAGATGTACGTCTCCAAGTGCATTTATTTACTTGCAGTATATCTGTGCCAGTACCAAAAAGAAAATAAAAAATGGCACAAACATCCTAATATCTTTATTCTCATGTAGTATAACAGTTCATACCACATGACCAAGGTTGTACACCAGCAAGTGAATAAACTATACACTTGACAAACCTGAAATGGTCTCTCTTTGGCGTGATCATATGACACCTATCTGGGGTCCTTTAAATCTGGAGACCTCAAATTGTATTTGTTGCCTATGCTGCTTTATAGGCTTCATGCACACAGCTGTTTGGAATCGTATGGTGTATTTCTCCACCTGGGAGCCACAGGTGCTGGGTACAGCTGTTCATAGGAAGCAGTTGCTGTATATGGGTATGCACTGATACTTGTATAAAACCCTGGATGCAGACAGTTCACGAGCTGGTTGTAATCCAGTGCATTTTTATTCTGCATCAAAATCCACCTAGGCTCCGGAAGGTTTTACCCCCCCCCTTAATGACCAGGCCATTTTTTAGGATTCAGCACTGTTACTTTAACATTTGCGCATTTGTGCAACGCTGTACCCAAATACAATTGACGTCCTTTTTTTTCCCCACAAATAGAGCTTTCTTTTGGTGTTATTTGATCACCTCTGCGGTTTTTAGATTTTGTGCTATAAACAGAAAAAGAGCAACAATTTTGGAAAAAATACAATATTTTTTGATTTTCTGCTATAAAACATTCCCAATAAAAAAGAATACAAAAATAAGATTTTTTTAAAATCAGTTTAGGCCAATTATTCTGCTACATATTTTTGGTAAAAAAAAATCCCAAAAAGCTTTAGGGCCGGTTCACATTTGTGCGAGTGCTGCGATCGCATGTAATTTGGAGCGCACTGCTCCTTCATTACATGCGATCGGAGGTGCGGATGCGAATTCAGCCATACACTTTGTATGGCTAAATTTGCACTGTATCCACACCAAACACGCACATGACCCTTTTTTCCAGCCGCATCAGGATCGGATCGCACAGTGGTTCACACTTGTGCGATCCGATCCTGTGCGAACTGTCGGATCACACTGGGATATGCGATCAATCTGGGGGTGTCGTTAACATTTAATTGACACCCCCTGCGTATCGCATATGGCAGTGTGAACTGCCAGAGGTGCGTTTGCGATGCGGGAACAGGCTGCGAATTTGCAGCCTTCCTGCATCGCACAAGTGTGAACCGGGACTTCTATTGGTTTGCGCAAAAGTTTTAGCGTTTACAAACTTTGGGATAGATTTTTGGACTTATTTATTCATTTTTTTGTTTTTAATAGTAATGGTGGTGATCAGCGATTTTTAGCGGGACTGCGACATTGGCACTTTTTGGGGAACAGTGACACCAATACACTGATCAGTGCTAAATAATATGCACTGTTACTGTATAAATGACACTGGCAGGGAAGGGGTAATACTTGGGGTGATCAAGGGGTTAATTGTGAGCCTAACTGTGAGTGGGGATGGCTCTGTGAAAGGCACACAGATCGGTGTTTCATCTTAGCTGAGACACACTATCTCACTGTGCCTGTCTGACAGGAGAGCCGCCTGCTTTGTTTAGATAGGCAAGCGGCTCTCCTGTCAGTTTCCCCGAAGATTGCAGGAGGCTGGCAACGGTCGCACACTCTCCTTCTGCGGTCTGCCTCCTGCTGTGTCTAATCATGTACGTGATTATGCGCAGCAGAGCTGCCCTGCCACAGTAAATCTGCATGGGGCGGTCGGCAAGTGGTTAACATGGAATCTAATGGCTCTAGTTCACACCACTGCAGTGCCTTCCAGTGCAGTCAAAAGTAGAACATGTTGCATTTTTTTTCTGTATGAAACGTGGCAAAATGCGCTGGAATGCACATGTCTACGAAAGAGATAAAGAAAATTATAATATTTTTGAGATTAATTACATGCACAACTTAACAAACAAAGAAAAATTTTAAAAAATAGTTTATACCACGTATACAAAACAAGCCTGAAAGGGCTACTAATTTGCATGTTTATGTAAATTACCATCATATACCCGGGTAAAGCTGCTCCTGTCTTTGGGCAGCTGTACGCAGTATGTGAGGCTTCCGGGCTGGGAAATCTGCCTAAATTTACATCATATAATCCCAGGCGGCCATGTGCATGAGGCCACAGATCTGATAGCAATTTTGTAATGTTATTCCATTGAAAGTAAAAAAAAAAGTCATAAATGCTGAGGGATATGTGGAAGGGATGAAAATCGTATAAGTTTTACTGTGAGGGCATACTAAAAGAAAATTGGGCATACGATCATCCAATATTTTCCTCGTTGTCTCACAGCAAATCGAAACCAATGAACGAAAATTCATATGAAAATTCTCGTACGACAAAGGCTTTTTTTTTTGGTTGTTTTTTGTTTCTGATCATGTGCAGTCTTTTCAGATTTTTTTTTTTTTTTCTAGTACAAGTATCATACGAAAACGGTACACATTAAACGAAAATTGTTCATTCTTTTCCCAAACGAGAAACATTTTGGAGTTTGTACCTTCAAGGAATATTTGTACAAAAAGTCGGAATCGGCTGTCAAAAGTTGTGTACACACATTACAAAAATCATACGAAAGTTCTTTGGAGGAAAATTCTTGCCTGATTTTCTTAGTGTGTACGAGCCTTATTTCTGCAGCCAGAACACAATTCTGTATCTTTAGGGCTCTTTCACATGGTCCGCCTCCGTAGGCGGATCCGTGCTGCTCAGCGGGGATCGATCCGCGATCCCCGTTGAGCCGGCGGATAACAGCTCTGTCTCCGCTTGCAGTGCGGAGAGGGAGGTGTCACAACCCCCGCTGCTCTCTATGGGGAATCGGATGAGAGTGGACCGCCTGTCCGCTCTCATCCCATCTGATCCCCAGGATGGATGGAAAATGGGGTTTCCATCCATCCGGATTTCACGGACAGGATCGGATGCGGATGGCAGCGGGTGTCAGCGGACATGTCACCGCTGACATCCGCTGCTCCATAGGGCTGAATGG
This sequence comes from Pelophylax lessonae, assembly GCF_965119305.1. Taxonomy (NCBI): domain Eukaryota; kingdom Metazoa; phylum Chordata; class Amphibia; order Anura; family Ranidae; genus Pelophylax; species Pelophylax lessonae. The sequence continues at coordinate 470,654,865 of NC_138769.1, read as the reverse complement.
GGCATCCGATCAGATCCGCCTAAAAAACTGACAGGCGGATCTGATCGGACCGCCCGTGTGAAAGAGCCCTTATTTTTTTTTTTTTTACTATTTTATATTATTACTAATATAAAGGATTTTTTTATTTTTATTTTTATTTTTTTTTTCCACATACTAGTTTGAGTTTACAATGTGATACAGCTGTAGGGCTTGTTACATTTGGTTTACTTTGTGATACATGACTTGTAACAAGAACTGGTGCATATGTTTTCCAAATGATGAAAGACTATATTAACATTATTACAAAGTATTTACTCCCATGTGTTATAGTCAGTTTTTCTTTGCACCTGGTAAGCTTTTTCTATCAGATGCATCTATTTTTTGGGTCTGATTTAAGGATTTATTTTTTTTCTCCTACTCAAAATCTGTTTTTAAAAAAGCGATCGGCTGTCATGCCTAGAGAGGATATATCACAGACAAAATAAAAGTAATCGCTTCTAAAGCAGAGCTCCACCCAAAAGGTGACGCTCCGCTTGTCTGCCTTCTCCCCATTTCCACTGCAACATTTGGCTCCTTTTTTTGGGGAGGGGGTACATGGTTTTGACAGATACGAAAACCTACTTCCGGCTGAGTTTGCCGTGGGATAGTTCAGACCCCCTCCTCCTTCCCACGCAGCTGATCCATTTACAGAGCACAGCACGCTTCACGCATGCGCAGTAGGGGAAGGGCGGTTTCCCTTAGTGGAAATGGCTGCAGGAAAAGCCAATTTAAAAATTGACTTTTAATTTTTTCTGAAGAAGCCTGGAGCTCTGCTTTAAGTATTTCATGTTAGGGACTATCGGCAGTTAAGGTGTACTTTCCCCTTTTCACAAAAAAGAAAAGGTGAACGAACACCCTTCCTGTCCCCACTTACCTCGATGAGTTATTAGCTATAACTACCAACATAGCCAGTGCAGCAGTCTGCAAATTTGAAATCTACAGTCTTCCCCTGGGACAGATCAGAGCACAATAAAATAAACATTCTCCAGTAAGCTATTTGTTGAAATCTTACCCGCACTAGCAGTTGACAAATTTCAATGTTGCTGTCTCCTGCTCTCTGGGGGGTGCTGCTTCCCTGAACTTCTGGCCTTTACAGGAAAGAATTAACAGTGGACAGAGCAGTCCCGAGGTCAGTCTGTTAGCTTAAAAAAGGGAGGAGGAGAAGCCTGGGAGTGTCTTGCCAACCTAGTCTGTGGGGCTACGTGTTTCTATTGATGCACAGTGTAGGGAGACACAACTCTGGTCTCCGCATGTAAGAGTGGCTTCATAGGAGGCTGTAAGACAAACGTGCTACCCTGAAACGGGAAACCTGAGACAGCGGTCATGGCACAATCTTTAACTGAAACATTGGCAAGGATGAAAAGATGCATGGTCAGTGATTAGTGATTAACCCCTAATGCCGATGGAACCCAAATACATTTGTGCTCATAAGTTTACACATCCTGGCAGAATTTATGATTTCTTGGCCATTTTCCAAGAATATAAGTGATAACACAAAAACTTTTACTCATGGTTAGTGTTTGGCTGAAGCCAATTATTATCAATCAACCGTGTTTACTCTTTTTAAATCATAATGACAACAGAAACTACCCAAATGACCCTGATCAAAAGTTTACATACTCTGGTGATTTTTGCCTGATAACATGCACACAAGTTGACACAAAGGGGTTTGAATGACTAATAAAGGTAACCATCCTCACCTTGTGTAATTAGTGTGTGTGTATAAAAGGTCAATGAGTTTCTGGACTCCTCCTGGACAGACCCTTGCATCTTTCATCCAGTGCTGCACTGATGTTTTTGGATTCTGAGTCATGGGGAAAGAAAAAGAATTAACAAAGGATCTGCGGGAAAAGGTTGTTGAATTGTATAAAACAGCAAAGGGATATAAAGATATCCAAGGAATCGAGAATGCTAATCAGCAGTGTTCAAACTCCAATCAAGAAGTGGAAAATGAGGGGTTCTGTTGAAACCAAACCACGGCCAGGTAGACCAACTAAAATTTCAGCCACAACTGCCAGGAAAATTGTTCGGTATGCAAAGAAAAACCCACAAATAACTTCGGGTGAAATACAGGACTGTCTGAAAACGTGGTGTGGCTGTTTAAGGATGCACAATAAGGAGGCACTTGAAGAAATATGGGCTGCATGGTCGAGTACCCAGAAGAAAGCCATTACTACACAAATGCCACAAAGTATCCCGCTTACAATACGCCAAGCAGCACAGAGACAAGCCTCAAACCTTCTGGCACAAAGTCATTTGGAGTGATGAGACCAAAATGTAGCTTTTTGGCCACAACCATAAACGCCACATTTGGAGAATCGCTGATGTTTTGGGGATGTGTGAGCTACAAAGGCACAGGGTATTTGGACAGAATAGATGGCAAGATGAATGCAGTATGTCATCAAAAAATACTGGAGGAAATTTTGCATTCATCAGCCCGGAAGCTGCGCATGGGACATACTTAGACATTCCAACATGACTATGATCCTAAACACAAGGCCAAGTCGACCGGACATTGGCTACAGCAGAATAAAGTGAAGCTTCTGAAGTGGCCATCTAAGGCTGGCCATACACTATACAATTTTCTTGTTCAACTTTGCTTTAGATTTACCAAAACCATGTAATATAGGGTCAAACCTGAACACTTTACATTTGTATTCAATCAGGCATGCCCTTGCACTACATAGTTTAAGGTAAATCTAAAGGAAATTGAATAAGAAAATTGTATAGTGTATGGCCAGCCTAAGTCTCCTGACCAATGATCAATATCATTGAGTCCCTCTGGGGAGATCTCAAACTTGCAGTTCATGCAAGACAGCCCAAGAATTTGCAGGAACTGGAGGCTTTTTGCCAGAAAGAATGGGCAGCTTTACCATCTGAGAAGCTAAAGAGCCTCATCCACAAAAGCCACAAAAGACTTCAAGCTGTCATTGATGTTAAAGGGGGCAATACACGGTATTAGGAACTGGGGTATGTAAACTTTAGATCAGGGTCATTTGGGTAGTTTCCGTTGTCATTATGATTTAAAAAGAGTAAAAACAGTTGATTGATAATTAATGGCTTCAGCCAAACACTAAGGCTCCATTCACACATGAGCGTATCGTTTACAGGCGTTTTTTTGGGCTTTTTACAGGCGTTTTTTTCGGGCGTTTTTGCAGTTGTTTGGAGGAAGACATTGACATCTAACAACTCTTGTAATCAGCCAAAATAGAAGCTCATGTACTTTTTTTTAAGCCTCAACGCTCAGATGTGAACAGGGGGCCATTGAAATGAATGGGATTTTTAAAGCATGACCTGTTAGGTATCAATTTACTTGGCGTAACATCATCTTTCATGATTAAAAAAAAAAAAAAAAAAAAATATATATATATATTTATATAGTGTGAAAATGTATTTCTTCCCAAAAAATTGCATTTAAAAAACCGCTGCGCAAATAATGTGACATAAAATATTGCAATGATCGCCATTTTATTCCCTAGGGTCTCTGCTAAAAATATATATTATGTTTTGGGAGTTCTAAGTCATTTTCTAACAAAAAATACTGATTTTAACTAAGCAACATATGTCAGAAAAAGGCTTAGGCTCCAAGGGGTTAATTAGCTGCTGAAAGTGCTTAAAACCTGAGAGTTTCCTATTACTTTAAGCTGGTTCTGGTAAAAAAAACTTTTGGGTGCAGCCTCCCACATTATTCTTTCCTGAGCCCCATCTTGATCCAGCGATGTGCATGAGAGCAGCAGCTTTCCCAGGTCTCTCTCTGCTCATTGGCTCACACAACAGTGGGAGACAATGCCCATTTACAGGAGTGTGGCTCAGGGGCGAGCCAGCTGGACTGCCCCCAAAGCAAGGGCCTGGCTAATGGAGGCACTCGGAAGGGGGGAGGAGCCCGGACTACGGACGGGTGACCCAAAAAGAATAGGACTGGGGCTGTCTAACATGGTTGTTGTTGTTTTTTTTTTTTTTTTTTTTTTTTTTTTTGGATAAAGGTTGTGATTTAAATCACTTTTACTATCTTCACTGTTTGTGGTAATCAGTGCAGTGCTGGCTGCTTTAGCACAGTCTTTGTATGAAAGGGTATTCTTATTGATAGGGGCACCGTAGCCTATTAAAAACTGTAAGTTACAGAATGTATAAAACGAAAACAAAAAAATCCTCCTTGCAAGACTGTTACTGAAGTATTAGCAAGGCATTTATTTGCTTTTTTTAGATATGGAACTATTTGTTGTAAAACACTTTTGATTACATTCCTATTCAGACGCTGACCTCCAGTACACTTCCTTTTATGTCTTTGTCCTTACTCCAGTCTGTGTTCCTGTCATTGTTTTATGAATGAATTTTAGTAATCCTTCCCATTTCTGAATGAATGGTTCCACTTGTATCTATGTGGTATCGTGATAGAGACTGAACAGTTTTTTATTTTTCTCTACCTTTTACTGTTCTTTTTAGGTGGGAAGTGAAGGTGGTGTGTACATTGGGAAGGCATATATCCCTATCCTTTTTTCTAGCTAAGTTTCCATTGTTTTAAGGGGCTGTTCTTCTAGATTGGGTGGGCTGTTTCCACCAATCATATTGTGCCTAGCAAGGTATCTCTGCCTGTATGTCCATGAGACAGGAAGCACACAGAAAAGCTGGAACATCCTGTTATTCATTTTGTTGCTGGATGGGATTTGGCGAGCACCATCTCTTTTCCGAAAATCCACCATGAAGGTTTAGTTGCCTTTTGTGTTTCATTTTTAATGTGCTATTTTTTATTAATAATTCTTTGTATTCTGCAGCCTTCATATTAAAGTAATGAAATAAGTGTATTGAATTCAGACAGTTATGAGCTGTGGTGGGGTGGTGTTGCTGCCAATAGGTGTTCCGATTTAAAAATAGGACAGTTAAAATCGAGTTAGCTTCTGCATGAAATGACAATTTGATAGAATATTCTTATAGCCTGTTCAATAAAAATCCAGAATATATAAAAGTTTGAACTGTTGGCGTGAGTCAGACAAGTTTGAACACTGTTTTATTGGATTTGCTTTGTTTTCTCTTTTTAGATATATAGGCTTTCATATGAAGTCTGTAATGTTGCAGCGGTCTTTGTGTTTAAAATATTGTGCACATTTATCCATTCATTGTTATTAGCTCCTAGTACAATTCTATTTTAGTACATTTTAATTTTAGTTTTAAGAGTTAGCCTAACAAAAAAAAAAAAAAAAAAAAAAAGAATGTAATTGAAAGCAATGCAGTATCTGAAGAAACAATGTAGTACTACAAGGTCTATGAAGTGCAATTTTTCCATACACATCAAAAGGTAATCTCAAGGTACATATTTATTTCCGATCCAGACAGCATAAGGTCTCCAGTCACTTTAGCTCCTAGTACTCTTGCTCATTAAAAATGTTGATGTGTTATAATGTTTTATAATGAAAAACTTTCCTTTCCTGAATTTGAGACAGGTTTGGGTAATTGCTAAAATTTATTTAAATATTCACATTTCTAGAAATGTGGTGCTGGATAAATGACCAATGTGGTTTTTTTTTTGTATTTCAGACATTTGAAGCCAATGACCTATATCAAGGACAAAACTTTAACAAGGTGCTGAATTCCCTTGTTCTCCTAAATAAAGTCACAGCAGGTATGTATGATCTGTCAAGAAGTACTATTTTTATAGTTAATGTGTGTCTTGTGTGAAGAAATCTTCCTTATGTTATTGTATAAAACTGAGAACAGTTTTCTTATACTTTTGCATGTTAGTAAGGGGTTCTTTTTTGTCGTGCAGATTGCAGACATAACCTGAACACTGAGATTTACGGCATGTATTATACACTTTGAAGGCAGCTGCAGCAATAATCAAGATGTACATTTTTTTAGGGCTAGCGATTCCCTTTAATGTAAAAGTATTCCTAGCAGAAGCTGTTGGATTACTTTTTATGGGCGGTGGAAGGGGGGTCCTAGCCCCACTGCTGCCACCTTTTTACCGGGCTCTACTGTGCGATCTGGTAGCTCAGTAAGGATGTGACCGGTGGCATCTGGTTCCTGTGAGTGTAACTGAAGTTTTTCCTCCCACTGTGTGATGTCAAAAAAACCTAAAGGATTTTGCCATTTCTGGTTTCAGTCTTACGTAAACAAGCTGTTGCCAGCTTGATAAAACATCTGATCAAACCTGTCTTGGTTTGATCAGATGTTTTGGGCCCCCCACCAGTGCTCCTGGCCCCCCTCTCTTCTGTTGAGTGCCCCCACAGAAAGCAGCTTGCTATGGGGCACCCGAGCAGGCTCTCTTCCGGCTACTGCTCTGCATGTCCATTCACACAGAGCTGCGACTCAGCCCTGCTCCTTCTCTCCTCATTGGCTCACTAGCTGTGATTAACAGCTGTGGGAGCCAATGGCTATCTCAGCCAATGAGTAGTCCCCAGAGAGCCAAGGCTCTCATGCACATCACTGCATCGTGAAGGGGCTCAGGTAAGTATGAAGGGGGAACTGGCAGGGCTGCTGCACAGAGAAAGTTTTCTTACCTTCATGCATGAAGTTAGATAATTTTGAGCCCTTACAACCACTTTAAGTCATTCTGAATAATAAACTGGATTGTGTGTCTAGAGATTTTGTATAAGCATCTGCAAGTATATTACATTACAAACATGTCTAGGAGGCCTGGCGTGTGATTTAAGCGCATCCTTTTATTATAAACATTTTATTTATTTTTTTTAATAGTAAAACAATGTTTGTATTGGAACTGTTCTGCTTCTTCTTCTTCTTTTTTTTTTTTTTCTGTACATTTTATATGCCTTAGGCTCCTGAATTGTCTTCCAGCTGCTTCCTTTTCATGCAGCATTTTTTAACCAGCCGTAATGAACAATGAGTATGCAAGTCAGGGCAGCGGTGGAAAACGGACATCCTGTTCATCGCCAGCCATAGACATAATTGGCCATATCTGACTATTTACGCACTTCCATTTTAACCTTTCCTTTTCTATACCAGCGTTTTTTGGCAGAGGAGGGAAAGCGTTAAAACCCATAATTTTTTTTTTCTTTACTGTTTTTGTTAAATGTTAAATTTTTGTCCTGGGGATACACGTTTGGTCATAGATAATTTAATAATTAAGTAAACACTGTATACAATTACAGAACTTTTTTTATTAATCTTGTACATATCATTTTTAACAGCTGTTTAATAGTAGGTCAATAACAATACTATTATTCTTATAGTAGATGGTAGCCATCCAATAGGGTGTTTTTTGGAGACTCTGTTGGTAGATTTCATTTTAAGATATTTTAAAAGTTGTCTGAATTTTCGCTGTCTTTGAAGATATTTCCTTTCATGTCCTGTTGTCCCAGTGACAGGAAGTGAGAGGAAAGCTGTGCTTTTACAGCAGTAAAAACCCATGAAATGCTTGCTTTTCACCACTTTATTCAGAAGAGTAAACAAAAAGTTGACTTGAAACTTGCGCTAAGAAAATTATGCAAGCCGCTATTGCGTAGCTCTTTTTCTTAAAATACTATTTGCCTGGCTGTCGATCTTTTCATCTATAGGCTGCAATAGTTTGAGTCACTGACCCAGAAACGTTATGAGCAGAAATCCTAAGGGCACTCACTAGCTGCACATTTTTTTTTTTATTTTGGGTTGGTGGCTCAGAACATTTTAAGTTGGAAGATTTGAGGGACAGCTGGGTACACAGCAAATGGAAGCATATATTTAATCATCAGGTTCCTTTTTTAAAGAAAAGCTTTCATGAGGTAAATATGTAGGCTGTCCTAGTTTCTGAAAATGCTTTTTCCCTGGCTGTAATGCTGCCCCTCCGGTTTCAAAATTTGACTTCCTAGCATTATGCAGATTATGTATTCTGACGTGCTTCCTATTTTTTTGAGTAAGTGAAGCCGTGTATGACAACAAGAGGCATGGCATGACAGCCAGTCAGTAAGCATTTTTAGGAGATGGTCTGCCTATCTGTTCCTCTCATAACAAGTTTCGTTTAACTTTGACTTTTATTTTTTAATTGATATATTTCTTTACTATACCTTACTTCTGTTCAACTCTTTTACATCGGGAACTTTTAGTTCCATATTGTTGAAGAGCTAACTTGTGTTTTGAGTTTTTAATGTAACCTTAAACGCGTTGTGTGGTTTCTAGATATTGGCTTGGGAAGTGATTCTGTGTGTGCCCGTCCATCTTCACATCGGATAAAGTCCTTTGATTCCCTTGGGTCACAGTCTGTTCTAAGCCGCTCATCAAAATTATTGCAGAGTCAATATCGAAGCCTGGTAAGTAATTGTATATGTTTTTGTTTTTTTGGTATAAAAAAAAAAAAAACAAAATAGCAGTAGGTGCAATAAGTACTTTGCTTTCCTCTGACTATAATTGAAAATATCCAATATTTTATTTGGATCAAAACAGGTCATACAAAACTTGCTGCAAGCAGTAATTGTGCAGATTACCACCATCAAAACAAAGGCCACTCTGTTTTACTTAACCACATAAACATTTAGATATATTTCTTAACAACTCTTTGGAATAAAGGTTCCTTTCTCTTACGTCCTCCGACAGTCGCCGCCTCCTCTAAGTCCTCACTGATGGGTATTGTCTTCCTATCCTTAGGAATAGCTAGGCATATAGACTTAGTCCAAAGACAAAATGCATTAGCATATACACACCCACGGGGGCTATCCCATCCGGTCAATACCCCCCCTGCATCACAACTCCCAACTCAGTTTTAATTTGCCTAGCGTCAGGAATAGTCAGGCTACCTTGTGCTGGGGCTTCAGTCTCAGCCTTCCTATTTGATTTTCTTTTAAAAATGTCAGTTTTTTTCTCTCACTTTACTAGCTGTTTATTTTGTCAGCTTTAGTGTTAGTTTATTCTTCGGATGAAGATGGATCATGCGGTGCTGGGATTCGGACTGGCCGCCCTGGTTCTCCAGGGCACAGAGGGTCAGATGGACCCCCAGCCCGCCATTGAGCGTTCAGCTATGGTTCGCCCTGGCATTAAGAACGACCCATCCCTGTTCGCTGCAGGGATGCAGCCGTGAGGTGGCTACCTCACAGGACTCGTCTGCGCTGCTGCAGCGTCATGTCCCTGGCTCACGGCACTCCCTGTCAGATGAGGACAGAGGTTTATCCGTGCATGGAGGCTCCCCACGCCATCGGGTACAGGTAAGTACTTTCCTGTGTGGGGCCTCTGCCTGGGGTGGCAGTCTGTGTTGCTGTGTGTCCCCATGTCTGTGCCTGTGTGACTCCCTGTGCGATCCCTGCGGGGTTCGCTGTGTGCAGATCTGTATGTTTGCCGGGGGTCCCTGTCCCTGTGTCACCTTAGGTGCATGTTTGGGGGTACAGACTTGTGTGTTGTGCGGCGACCGCTGCGGGGGTAAATTTGCGCGGTCCACCATGTTTTCACTATGCACACGTGTATAGCCCCTATGGGGCGAGTATACAGGTCATTTTGGCGCCATCCGCCGCCATTTTGGGGGCGGTAGAATGATCGGTTCGGCCGCATGTCGCGTAGCCTCCTATGCATCCCTATGGGGCAGCCATTTTCCCTGGGGTCTGGCTTATAGCCAGCCCCCTCCAGCAGCATTTCCTTTTCCTCTCAGGCAGCAAGGACACAGGTAGCAACGATCTGCGGGCTCTGCAGTTTATCTCTCTGTCTTCTTCTGTATACTGCTTCTGGCTCAGTTTCTTTCTCCTTTTGGGGGTCTTCATAGCTGTGACAGTAGCGGTGGGCTGCGCACTCCGCAGCGCTATTTAAGGGGACAGTACACTACTTTTTTGCACTGTAGTTTTTTATTATCTTGAGCCATGGATTCTCAGGAAAGCAAGTTTCCTCCAGCTTTAGTGGGGGGCCCCAGTTCTCCTGTGGCCCCGCTGCGACCTGATCTGGCTGCTGTAGTTGCGACTTTAGTGGCAAATATGGAAATGCTGATGTCTGAACGGGCTGCGAGAAAACGGCCCAGGCTGTCTCTCTCTTCTGATTCAGATGGGGATATTGCTGCTGCTGCTGCGAGCGTGCCCTTTTCAGGGTCCCGCTCATCCTTAGACCCCCCCCGGGGTCTGAGGGGGAGGCTGAGGTGGAGGGTGTTGATACATCCTCCCCAGGGTCACCTGAAGAACAGGCGACCATGGATGAGTTGATTATTTCGGTTAAGGATACCTTACATTTGGAGGACGAGCCCAGTCCTCCGGGCGTTGTGTCCTCTTTTGGGAAGCACAGGACCCGCAAGTCTGCGCAGGGTTTTCCCTGCCCAGCAGAATTCCATTACACTGTTAATGAAATGTGGCGCACGTTAAAAACATCCATTCCTGGTAACTAGTCGGTTCAAATTGCTTTATCCTTTTGCGCTGGCTACGGAATCGCGATGGTGTGTGCCTCCACAGGTGGATCACACTGTGGCCGTGCTGAATAAGGCTACCTTGGTTCCTACTGAGGATACCCCGGTTTTCCGGGATCCCACGGACCGGCGGTTGGAGTCTCTAGCCCGCCATTCCTATACGGTGGCGGGTTCGTTGCTCAAACGTCCGTTATGGTGGCTCAGGCGGTGGCTGATTGGATTAAGGTGCTTAGAAGCAACCTAGTGTCTGATGACGTGCCGCCTGCACGACTGGAAATGGTGGACCAGATCCATCAAGGAGTCATGTATCTGTGTGATGCAGCCCTGAATGAGGCCCCCTTGGTGGCTCGCCTCTCGAATGTCGCGGTACTTAACCGGCGACTGATATGGCTGAAGAGCTGGTCGGCCGACCAGTCTTCGTGGAAAACTGGTGCCGATTTTCCCTATGCTGGCTCTCGCCTTTTTGGCGAGGCGTTGGATACCCTGGTAAAAGGCGTCACGGGGGGCAAGAGCACTATGCTACCCCAGACCCCGAAGAACAAGTCTTTCCGTGGCAAGCGGGGTTCTGCGCCTAGATCAAATCAGGGGTCCTTTCGTGCCTTTCGGAACCAATCCAAGGGCAAGCCCTTCAAGGCCCAGGGCAGTCAGAAGAAGCCCTGGGCGGGTAAGCAGAAGTCGGGCAATGCCAGCTCGGCGGGTCAGTCCGCCTCTGCCTGAAGGGGCGCCCTCACCCATTTCAGGGGTGGGGGGACGTTTGCGCGGTTTCCTCCAGCCTTGGCTGCTCCGGATCTCGGACAGGTGGGTCCAGGAAATCGTTCGATCAGGTTACAAGATCGAATTCCTTTCCAGGCCGGCGGACAGATTCTTTCCCTCCAATCTCCATCTGCTTCCGGGGCGTTTGCAGGACTTGCATCAAGCGGTGCAGGACCTGCTTGCTCGGGGTGATTGTCCCGGTGCCTCATCGGGACAGGTTTCGGGGGTTCTATTCGAATCTGTTCACTGTGCCCAGGAAGGAGGGCAAAGTGCGTCCTATTCTGGACCGGAAGTTTCGAATGGAGTCTCTCCGTTCGGTAGTGGCCTCCTTGAGTCCAGGAGAATTCCTAGCTTCGATAGATCTGAAGGATGCGTACCTGCACATCCCCATTTTCGAGGGTCATTAGCGGTACCTTCGGTTCGCTATTGCAGAGGACCACTACCAGTTTGTGGCGTTACCGTTCGGTCTCGCTTCGGCACCCAGGGTGTTTACCAAGGTGTTGGCACCGGTTCTGGGCCTGCTGCTGGCCCAGGGCATTGCGGTCCTGGGGTACCTGGATGATCTGCTTCTGAGATCGCGTGCCAGTCAGGACCTTGTGCGCGATCTGTCCATCACGGTACAGACGCTCCAGGAGTTCGGGTGGACCATCAACGTTCAAAAATCAGCGTTGTCTCCGTCTCTTCGCCTTCCCTATCTGGGAATGGTTCTGGACTCTGCTCAGGCAAAGGTATTCTTGCCGGAGGACAAGCTCCGGACTTTGCGGGACGAAATCCGGTCCCTCAGGGACAATCCGTCCTCGTCACTCAGGACCTGCATGCGGGGCCTGGGTTTGTTGGTGTCGGCCTTCGAGGCAATTCCCTTTGCCCAGTTCCACACGCGGCTCTCCAGACGGAGATCCTGGCCAGGTGGGACAGACTTCCTCAGTCCTTGGATCTGGATGTCTCCTCGAGTCGCCGGACCAGATTGGCTCTTCTGTGGTGGATCCAGTCCCCGTCGGGGGCGGAAGGCAAGTCCTTCCGCCCGTTGGTGTGGACAGTGGTTACCACGGACGCCAACCTGTCGGGCTGGGGTGGAGTCCTGGGCAACCTGTCTGCCCAGGGCACTTGGTCGGAGGAGGAATCCTCCCTCCCGGTAAATGTGCTGGAACTACGAGCGATAAAACTCTGTCTCTTCCAGTGGTCGGACCGTCTCCAGGGCCTGCCTGTTCGCGTACAGACGGAAAATGCTACCGCGGTGGCTTACATTAACCACCAGGGGGGCACCAGGAGTGCTCGAGCAGCCCGGGAGGTGACCGACATTCTGTCTTGGGCCGAGACTCATGTCCCGGCGATTTCGGCAGTTCACATTCCGGGTGTGGAGAATTGGCAGGCCGACTATCTGAGCCGCCAGACCCTGGACCAGGGGGAATGGTCCCTTCACCCGGAGGTCTTTCAGATGCTGTGTGCGAATTGGGGATCCCCAGATGTGGATCTGTTCGCATCCCGGCTAAACCGAAAGGTGGAAAGCTTCGTGACAAGAACGTGGGATCCGTTGGCGGACGCCTCGGATGCGTTGGTGGCCCCTTGGCATCAGTATCGTCTGCTGTGCGCCTTTCCTCCGATTCAGTTGCTATCCCGGTTCCTTCGCGGATTGGCCTCGGAACGGCACATGGTGATTCTGGTGGCACCGGACTGGCCTCGCCGGTCCTGGTACGCCGACGTTGTTCGCCTGGCAGTGGCACCTTCGTGGCGCCTGCCTCTGCGGGAAGATCTCCTGTCTCAAGGTCCGATCTTCCATCCTGCTTTACAGTCGCTGGCTTTAACGGCCTGGCTGTTGAGACCCAGGTCTTGAAGGACAAGGGTCTATCCTCTGAGGTTATCCCTACCTTGATCAAGGCTAGGAAATCTTCCTCTGGTAAGATATATTACCGTACCTGGAAGGCCTACTTCACCTGGTGTGAGTCCAGGGGGTTTTCCCCTCATTCTTACTCGGTGTCGAGAATCTTGGCTTTCCTCCAGTCTGGAGTGGATCAGCGCCTGGCGCTGGCCACAATAAAGGGCCAGGTGTCAGCACTGGCGGTCCTTTTCCAACGCCCTGTGGCGTCTCATTCCTTGGTGCGCACATTCATTCAAGGTGTGCAACATTTGGCTCCTCCCCAGAAAGGAGACTTTACCTCCATGGGACCTGAACTTGGTCCTGTCCGCGTTGCAGCGGGCTCCCTTTGAAAATATCAGGGAGATATCGTTGCCTCTGCTGTCGAAGAAAGTTGCTTTTCTTGTGGCGATCACTTCGGCTCGCAGAGTGTCGGAGCTGGCGGCGTTGTCTTGCCGCTCCCCTTACTTGATAATTCACAGGGATAAGGTGGTTTTGCGACCACCCCCATCCTTCCTTCTCAAGGTGATCTCGGATTATCACCTTAATGAGGACATTGTCCTGCCTTCGCTTTGTACGAAGCCAATACATCCAAAGGAGATTGCCTTGCATTCCTTGGTTGTTGTCAGGGCGATCAGGGTTTACTTGTCGTCTACGGAGTCCTTTCGGAAGACGGATTCCCTCTTTGTCCTTCCTGAAGGACCTCGGAAGGGCATGGCTGCGTCCGCAGCGACTATTGCCAAATGGATCAGACAGACCATTGAACAGGCTTACGCCTTGAAGGAACGGGTTCCGCCCTTCCCTGTTAGTGCGCACTCTACCAGGTCTTTGAGTACTTCCTGGACCTATTGGCATCGGGCCTCGGTGGCCCAGGTGTGCAAGGCGGCGACTTGGTCGTCGGTGCACACGTTTTCCAAGTTCTACAAAGTAGACGTTCTGGCATCAGCTGATGCTTCTTTTGGCCGCAAAGTTCTCAGTGCGGCTGTGCCATGATGGACCCTTGAGTTTTTTTCTCTGGGTCCCTGGCTGTTGGCATTTGCTTTCCTGGGCTGTTGCTCCTGTTGAGCATGTTTTTTTCTCTGTTGCCCAGTTGGTTCTTACAGTGAATGTAAGATTCCTTTCTCTGATGTGGGTACTGCGTTGCCTTTTCTACGGTTGCGTCTCCCACCCCTCATGTCTATACTGCTTTGGGACATCCCAATTGTGATGACTTAGAGGAGGCGGCGACTGTCGGAGGACGTAAGAGAAAACGAAATTTTTGTAAAATCTTACCTGTAAAATTCCTTTCTCTGAGTCCTCCGACAGTCGCCGCCCCCCGCCCCTCTTTTGTGGGGTTCTTATTACCTACTGCTATGCTACCAAACTGAGTTGGGAGTGGTGATGCAGGGGGGGTATTGGCCAGATGGGACAGCCCCCGTGGGTGTGTATATGCTAATGCCTTTTGTCTTTTGACTAAGTCTATATGCCTAGCTGGTCCTACGGACAGGTGGACAATACCAATTGTGATGACTTAGAGGAGGCGGCGACTGTCGGAGGACTCAGAGAAAGGAATTTTACAGGTAAGATTTTACAAAAATTCCGTTTTTTTTTTTTTTTACCTGGTTAGGATAGATAGATATTCCTAAAGCATGGGGATCTTTAAATTAATTTGTGTGTTCATCCTAGGTGCAGTAACTTTTGGGTCATACAATTGTTTGCTTATAGTGTTATGCAGTTATATGTTTATTAACAAGTTGAACTAATAAGTTTATGAAATGTAATTTACAAACATTTACATACAGAATCAGCCCTCAAATGGGTGTGCTATTGTGGCCGTCCGTGTGAGGGCCGTGTTTGCCCGCACAAGAATATGTGGGTGGGTGCAGGTGTCAAATTGGGAGCTGCTGCTTCACCCCAATTTATAAAAATGGGACTGGTTGAACAGAACACCTGTGCATCCCTGTGTGGACAAGCACAACCCTTGCAAAGTCGTATGCTATTGTACACCTGTGTGAACAAGGCCTTAACAGCTGAATATGTAAAACATGTACATTTAGTCATATCGGACGCAAACTCACACTTGGAGATTACATCTGTGGTTGAGTAGCTTAATGTGGTTACTTTTTTGTAGATTAGAAATAATGTGATGGAACATAAATGCCTGAAGCAATTCACATATTCTGTAGCACAAGTATTTTTATGGGTGAAAACATTTGTTTTATTTGATTGTACTTGGTAGTTTGTGTGTGTTGGGGGGATTATTTCTGCATTTTTTTTTTTTTTTTTTGACAGTCTGATCAGAAGCCCATAAGCCGAACGGCAGGTTTTTTCTTGGATAGCGTGAGAAATTTAGAGCATCTGCCAGTATCTTGCATATAGTATGATGATTTGCTTTCTTGGTTTTGCAGCTGGTTAGCAACATTTTGCTTTGTAACCAAGCCTAATAAAATACAGGACTATTTTGTTTTTAATAGCTACATAAGAGCTGTTGTGGACAACAACTCTAAAAGCTAAGTGATCCTGCTGAGACATTCCTTTTTCATTTTGACCCACATGAATCAGATTTTCTCTTGCGTCCTCTGACAGATGCAGCCTCTTCCAAGTTTCATCACTATTGGGTAATGGCGCTCTCTGCAGGAGCAGGCTAGGTAGTGAAACTTCATTAAAAAGCTTTAACTCGACACACCTTGGGGACTGTCCCTCTCGACATTACCCTCAGACACTTAGAGCTTACTAATCAGTTTCTTGCTGCCTAGCTCAGGAGTAGGACCTAGGATACCCTGCTGGGACTCCGGTCTCTGTTTTTATTTTTTCTTTCAAAAATGTTTTATTTTATTTTCTCACTAACGCTAGCTAGTCAGGGGGATCCTCCTGGTGAACTACAAGTGACAGCTGGGCTGGGCTTTGCACTGGATAATCAAGATCCTTATGGTACCCCAGCCTGGCCTACGACCATTCGCAGGTTGTGGTCTGCCCAGGCCTTGCCACGACAGTGCACCGACGGATGGGGACAAGCCTGCTGGGATTTTCTTTTCTTCGCTGGGACGCATCAACCCTGGAACGCCCTGTGTTGCAGCGTCCCCTCTTGGCTGACAGCACCCTCACTCAGGGTGGGAGGCGAGCTGTATCGGAAAACCCGCGGTCCATGGTATGGTGAGTGATGCTACCCCCTGTGTCCCTGGGACAGTCCTCTGGGGGAGGGGGGTGTTGTGGGCCTACTCCTGGGGATGTCAGAGCTGCGGTCTCTGTGAGGTCCCCCCTGGCTGGACTGGACGGATCCTGCCTTCCTAGTCCACATGGGGCGCTCTCACGGCACCCACTGCGTGGGGGGGAGGGGGGTATTAGGGTTATTACCTTATCCTGGGGAGCTTCCTTTAGTGGATTCCCGCAGAGCCAGGGTTCCTGGGCTCCTGGATGGCGGTGCCGTTTTTGGCCGCCATTTTAGGTGAGGGCAGCCAGGCTGCATCAGATTAAGGGCAGCAGCCATTTTTTGCATAACATGGGCTTTTGGCGTC
Source organism: Pelophylax lessonae (assembly GCF_965119305.1). Lineage (NCBI taxonomy): Eukaryota > Metazoa > Chordata > Amphibia > Anura > Ranidae > Pelophylax > Pelophylax lessonae. The sequence continues at coordinate 470,638,451 of NC_138769.1, read as the reverse complement.
ATCTTGGATGTGGGCAGCCGCATTGTAAGGGCGGCGGCCATTTTCTCTGTGTTTTCCCATATACTTTCTATTGGCATCCATGTTTGTGTAGCTCAGGGTGCTGTTCGGCCTCAAGTGATTTCGCTCACTTCCTTCAGCCATCTTTCAGTTGCTGCAGTGGAAGCGTGGAGAGCTGTTTTGTTTTCTCTTTCTGGCACTGTAAGGGTTTTTATTGCTTTTTGGGCATTTCTCCTTAGACACATTGCTTTTTCAGTTATCTAGCAATATAAAGGGGTACTCCAGCAGCAGCACAGGATCGCAGTGCGGACTGCAATCGCCGATTTAAAGGGCCAGTGTTCATTTCCTTGCGAAAGTATTCGGCCCCCTTGAACTTTGCGACCCTTTGCCACATTTCAGGCTTCAAACCTAAAGATATAAAACTGTAATTTTTTGTGAAGAATCAACAACAAGTGGGACACAATCATGAAGTGGAACGAAACTTATTGGAGATTTCAAACTTTTTTAACAAATAAAAAACTGAAAAATTGGGCGTGCAAAATTGTTCAGCCCCTTTACTTTCAGTGCAGCAAACTCTCTCCAGAAGTTCAGTGAGGATCTCTGAATGATCCAATGTTGACCTAAATGACTAATAATGATAAATAGAATCCACCTGTGTGTAATCAAGTCTCCATATAAATGTACCTGCACTGTTATAGTCTCAGAGGCACTGTATTTCTGCTAATATGGAGTCCCAGGGTGACAATTTCACCCCTGATCTTGTTTGTGCATCTGGGCCATCCGGATCACCTTCCCTAGCTTCTTTTATCCGCAGCCATTGAAACTTTGGCGTCCAAAGTTGATCTCATGATGTCACAAGGTAATGTTCAAAAACGGCCAATGCCCTCTCATTCTTCTGATTTAGAGCCTGACATGGTTGCCATGGACATTGTCCTCCCTGAGGGATCCCTGTCCGCACACTCCGATTGGGAGGAGAAGGAGTCCTCCTCCGCTGCAGCGCGGGAATGCGCTTTGGTTGAAGCACTTGTTGGCTCCTTTAGGGAGACTTTGAGCATTGATGATGAGCCCACCCTGTCAGGTAAGCGGGTTTCCTTCGGGTCCTGCAAAGCCCAGAAGTCGGGTCAGGTTTTCCCCTGCCCTGAGGAGTTTCGCGATAACGTGAACAAACAGTGGCATCGCGTTAAGCACGTGCTGGCGGTGCCTAATCATTTTCAACGCCGTTACCCCTTTGTGGACCCTGTTTCCAATCGCTGGACGGTGTCACCTAAAATGGACCACACTGTTTCCAGGTTGAATAAATTCACAGTGGTTCCCATGGAGGACTCCCCGATGTTTAAAGACCCAATAGATAGGCGCGTGGAGTCACTTTCCCGCCACATTTAATTGGTGGCGGGCTCACTCCTCAAGCGGGTGTTCGCTTCCGTGCTAGTCTCTCAGACGGTTACGGAATGGATTAAGGTGCTTAGGCGCAACTTGGTGGCTGAGTCGGTTCCTCCGAATCTCATTGAGCTCATGGATCAAATGGCCCTGGCCATGGTGTATCTGTGTGATGCGGCCTTGGACAAGGTCGCAAGATTGTCTTCGGTGGGGGTTGGTCTCCTGATCGCCTGACGGCTCTAAAGGGGGCGGCGCAAGATCTTCTTGCTCATGGCGTTCTTGTCCCGGTTCCACAGCGGGAGAGATTTTGCTGGTTTTATTCAAACCTGTTCACAGTGCCCAGGAAGGAGGGCAAGGTTCGTCCGATTCTGGACCTCAAACTGAACCGCTTTGTGCGGGTGCAGATGTTCCGGATTGAATCCATCCGGTTGGTAGTGGCGTCTTTATGTCAAGGGGATTGTCTGACCTCCATCGATTTTTAAAGGATGCGTATCTGCAAATCCCGGTCTACGAAGGTCATCAGCGGTATCTCCGCTTCGCAGTGGCAGAGGAGCACTTTCAATTTGTGGCATTACCCTTTGGTCTAGCTTCGGCTCCCAAGGTCTTCACCAAGGTTTTGGCCCCGTTGCTGGCTCTGCTGCGCAAGAAGGGGATTGCGGTCCTCGGTTATCTGGGCAATCTCTTGTTGAGGGCGAGCTCGTGTGCCACTCTGTCGGGCGATCTGACGGTCACGGTTCAGACGCGCTAGGAGTTTCGGTTGACCATCAACTTCCAGAAGTCGGCACTGACTTTGTCAGTACGTCTGCAATATCTGGGAATGGTCCTGGACTCTGCTCAAGCGAAGGTTTTTCACCAGGAGGAAAAACTTAAGACTTTGCAGGGCGAGATCAGGTCCCTCAGGGACAACGATCTCTCCTCCCTGTGGACCTGCATAAGGTCCCTGGGGCTGATGGTTTCAGCTTTCGAGGCGATCCCGTTTGCCCAGTTTCACACAAGGACTCTGCAAGCAGAGATTCTTGTCAGATGGAACCGGGATCCCCAGTCCTTGGACAGGATGGTGTGTTTGAGCCGTCTCACGAGGACGGAACTTTCATGGTGGCTTCTGTCACCCACTCTGAACCAGGGCAAGTCCTTTCTGCCCCTGTTGTGGACAGTGATCACCACGGATGCCAGCCTGATGGGCTGGGGTGGAGTACTGGACAGTCTTTGTGCCCAGGGGACATGGTTGTCGGAGGAATCCTACTTACCGATTAAATGTCCTGGAGCTCAGGATGATAAAGCTTTGTCTGCCTCTTGGGCGACTCGGTTGCGCGGTCACCCGGTTCGGGTTCAAACCGACAATGCCACGACTGTGGCTTACATCAATCACCTAGGGGGCACCAGAAGTACCTGGGCGGCCAAGGAAGTGGCTGAGATTCTGTCTTGGGCCCAGGCGCACGTTCCAGCTATCTCTGCTGTTCACATTCCTGGAGTGGAGAACTGGCAGGCAGACTATCTGAGTCGTCAGTCCTTGGATAAGGGGGAATGGTCCCTGCATCCAGAGGTGTTTCGGCTCCTGTGTGCCCGGTGGGGGACTCCGGACGTGGATCCATTCGTATCTTGTTTCGACCACAAAAAGGTGGAAAGGTTCGTGGCCAGGGCTCAAAATCCTCTGGCAGACGCCACAGACGCGTTGGTGGTGCCTTGGCACCTGTATGAGCTAATTTATGCCTTGCCCCCCGATTCAACTGTTGTCCAGGTTCCTCCGCAGGTTAGCACTGGAACAGGTAAAAGTGATTCTGTTGGCCCCTGACTGGCCTTGTCGGTCTTGGTACGCAGACCTCGTCAAGATGATCGTCGAGCCTCCCTGGCGGCTACCTCTGAGGGAAGATCTGCTTTCTCAAGGGCCGATATTCCACTCTGCTTTAAGGTCTCTGGCTTTAACGGCATGGCGGTTGAAGGCCAGGTGTTGAGAGAAAGAGGTCTCTCTGATGCTGTTATTCCTACCTTGCTGAGAGCTCAGAAGGCTACCTCCAGGAAGATTTATCATCGTACCTGGAAGGCGTACATTGGCTGGTGTGAGTCACAAGGGTTGCATCCTCACTCTTTCGGTGGCGAGGGTCCTAGTTTTCTTGCAGTAAGGTGTGGAACGACGTTGGGCATTATTAAAGGTCAGTTGTCGGCCTTGGACATTTTCTTCCAGCATCCCTTGGTGACTAATTCCCTGATTCGCACTTTTATTCAAGGGGTGCATCATCTGGCTCCTCCACGGAGGGCTCCTTTGCCGCCGTGGGATTTGCATATGGTTTTGTCCGTTTTGAAACGACCTCCCTTTTAAACATCAGAGACATACCTCTGCCTCTGTTGTCCCAGAAAGTTGCTTTTCTGGGGGCTATCAATTCTGCTTGCAGAGTGTCTGAATTGGTGTATCTGTCCTGCCGTTCGCCTTACTTGGTCGTTCATAAGGATAAGGTTGTTCTGCGACCCAACCAGTCTTTTTGTTTGTCCTTCCTGAGGGACCTCGGAAGGGTTTGGCCGCGTCCGCTGCAACCATTTCTAACTGGATCAGACAGACTGTTATTAAGGCCTATTCATCTCAAGGGTCAGGTTCCTCCTTTCCCTGTGATGGCACATTCTACGAGAGCCGTGAGTGCCTCTTGGGCTTTTTGCCATCAGGCTTCTGTGGCTCAGGCGTGTAAAGCGGCGACCTGGTCATCTGTGCACACTTTTACCAAATTCTACAAGATTAACGTAATGGCATCCTCGGATGCTTCTTTATGCCGCAAAGTTTTGAGCGCTGTGGGTTGTTGAAGAGACATGTTTTCTCTTCTTGGGGAATTTGTTCTGGGGTTATCTCCTGTTGGTTGAGCATTTGTTGCCCTGTTGGCCATGTTTTGTTCTGGCCTTGTTGGCACGTTACCGTTCTGTTGGTTGCGTCTTTTCCAACCCCTCATATCTTCACTGCTTTTGGACATCCCAATAGTGATGAAACTTGGAAGAGGCTGCATCTGTCAGAGGACGTAAGAGAAAATAGAATTTTTGTAAGAACTTACCGTAAAATTCTTTTCTCTGAGTCCTCTGACAGACGCAGCCCCGCCCCTCTATTTTGGGGTTGTTTGTCTTCCTGTACTGCTTGCTACGAAACTGATTAGTAAGCTCTATGTCTGAGGGTAATGTCTAAGGTGTGTCTAGCTTTTTAATGAAGTTTCACTACCTAGCCTGCTCCTGCAGAGGGCGCCATTAACCAATAGTGGTGAAACTTGGCTGCGTCTGTCAGAGGACTCAGAGAATATAATTTTACGGTAAGTTCTTACAAAAATTCTATTTTTATTGGCTTAATATAAAGATTTGAGAGAAGCAAAGCCAACACCATCTGTAAAACCAATGTACCCAGGCCTTTATTGATTCCTCTCTAAGAACATCTTGTTCACAGCATGGGGTTCACATAATTTTGGTAAACATGATGTTCTTAGAGAGCTGTAAGTTAGAAAAGTGATGGTGATGACTGTATGTGTTTACCTTTTAAAAGGTAATGAGTGCGCAAGAGTCAGGGGTCATGTGCTAGCACATAGTGTAGTGGAGGAGTATTCACGGAAGTCCGATCAGTTAACTTTTTTTTATTCTGCATTCCATGACATCACAGCTCTGCCCCCCCCTTCACATCACAGCCTCCTGCAGCTCTGCCCCCCCCTTCACATCACAGCCCCCTGCAGCTCTGCCCCCCTTCACATCACATCCCCCTGCAGCTCTGCCCCCCCCTTCACATTACGGCCCCCTGCAGCTCTGCCCCCCCCCCTTCACATCACAGCTCCCTGCAGCTCTACCCCTATCACAGCTCCCTGCAGCTCTGCCCCTGATCACATCACAGCCCCCTGCAGCTCTGCCCCTGATCACATCACAGCCCCCTGCAGCTCTGCCTCGCCTTCACATCACAGCCCTGCCCCCTTTTCACATTAAAACCCCCCTGCAGCTCTGCCCCCCCCCCCCACATCATAGCCCCCTGCAGCGTTGCAACTTTTTCACCTCACAGCCCCCTGAAGTTCTAACCCCCCCCCTTCACATCACAGCTTCCCTGCACCTCTGGCCCCATCCTATCACAGCCCCCTGTAGCTCTGCCCCACCCCTTCACAACACATCTCCCCACAGGTCTGCCCACCCTTTCACATTACAGATCCCCAAACCTCTGCTCCCCCTTCACATCACAGCTCCTTGCAGCTCTGCCTCCCCCACCCCCCTCCATCACATCACACCCCCCCCCCCCGCAGCTCTGCTCCCTTAGTGCATCACAGCCCCCCGCAGCTCAGCCCCTTTATTTTTCTACCTTACTCGGGTACATGGAGTGGAGAGCTGGAGGCACAGCAGCTTTGTATGATGGGTGGGTGCGGGAGTTGCCGGAGTTCACTTTAAGGTGATTGGCTAGGAAGCAGGGCGATCCTAACAACCAATCATCAGCTTCGTAATATGAAAGTTAAATCCAGCAGCTTTTGCTCCCGTCCTCCATCCATAGCTGCTCTGCCTCCTGCTCTCTGTTTCTCTGTGACAATGACAGCGGTGGCGGCGGCTGAGGGGAAGAACCGGTTCCTAAATGGCAGGATAGTGACTCAGTCTGGATTTGAACCGCTGCCTGCCATTTAGTGATGCCTGGTGTTGTGTAAGGTCATCCAGAACATATGCACTCGTATTTACTATTTTGGACATTTTATGTTCAGAAGCGAGACAAATCAATAAAATAAATTTCTATATGGTTTGCTTTGTTGCTGTGATGCAGATTTTTTAGTAAACTGACAATTACTCATTTTAGTTTCAGCACTGCACAAGGGATTGTCGCTATAGAACTTGTATTACTTGGTTCCATCCACTTTATATGCCTTTGTCTTTTTCAGGACATGACCGATAACAGCAACCATCACATGGTGGTGAGAGCAAAGTTTAATTTTCAACAGACCAATGAAGATGAGCTGTCATTCTGTAAGGGAGACCTAATTCATGTAACACGGCTGGAAGAGGGCGGCTGGTGGGAGGGAACACACAGTGGCAAAACAGGATGGTTCCCAAGCAACTATGTCCGAGAAATCAAGTCCTCTGGTAGGTGTATCCTGTATTGTTGATCGCAGATGGGGTCCGCTTTTAAAGATGGTCATGTGTTTAATAAAGTGTGACATTAAAAGGCTTGTAAATAAGTTAAAATTGTACCTTTTTTTCCTTGGCTCTGTAAATTACAATTTAATATCAAGCACGTGGACCTAAAGGTTTGAGCCCACTCTTCCAGAAAGCATCTTGGTCATACTGTTCTTTCCTCCCATGTTCTAAAGTTGTTTATTACAGAGCAGTGAAATAGAATTCTGATGCTTTTTAGTGTTTTGTTTGGGGGTTTTGCCTGATAATTCAGTGTTGGATGGAATCATGTGTATCTGAGGATCGTGACCTAAGAAGATTTCTTGATTGGGATATGTTTTGCATAGAAGTATGTAAGAAACCCGTAAGGATAAAGTCTATGCTTTACTGTGTTTGTGCAGGGCGTGAATGATCACATGAAGCTGGACCACTAACAGTGGTTAGGAGGGTGGCAGTGACAATATTTTTAGTTTTGTAAAACAATATTTTAAACCTGTAATGAAAAGAACTCTGATCGCTTTCCTATTACCAAGATGTAGTTAAAGGTATTTTAGGCAAGTAATTGTACATGTTGCTCTTTACTTACATTTTTATTTTCTAGTGACAACAATGTGGCAAATCTTAGTAAGGATGGATAGTTAGGGGTTTAAAGCTGGAAATCGGCTTTATATTTATTGTCCACCTAAAAAGTTAACTTGGATCAAGCTGACAGAAATAAACTACACTGATCAGTCATAACTTAATGACCACCCACCTAATATTGAGTAGGTCCCCCTTTTTTTTTTTTTTGTCAGAACAGCCCTGAACCAATTGAGACATGGCACCAAGCAGTTAGTAGCAGATCATTTAGGCCTTGTAAGTTGTGAGGTGGGGCCTCCCATGGATTGTACTTTCAGATTGTCAATTGGATTGAGATCTGGAGAATTTGGAGGTCAAGCCAAAATCTCAAACACTTTTACTGTGTGACAGAATGAATTATCCTGCTGAAAGAGGCCCCTGCCATCAGGGAATACAGTTTCCATGAAGGGGTGTACTTGGTCAGCAACAATATTTAGGTCTGTAGTATGTGTCAAGTAACAACATGAATGGCATTGCCCAAAGCCTCACACTGCCTCCGATTGCTTGCTTTTTTTTCCCATAGTGCATCCTGGTGCCATCTATTCCCCATGTACCCGACCCACCGGCACCAAGCCATCCACATAATGAAAAACAAAACCTGATTCATCAGACCGTGCCACAATTTTCCATTGCTTTATTATCTAAGTCTGATGCTCATGTGCCCATTGTAGGCATTTTTGTCTGTGCACGTGGGTCAGGATGGGCACTCTGACCAGTCTGCAGCTATGCAGCCCCATACACAACAAAATGTGATGCCTGTTTTTTTATGCTTTCAACACATCAAGTTTAGTAATGACCTGTTTACTTGCTGCCTAATAAACCCCATCCACACAAACAGGTGCGTCCGCTGGGCGCGCTGTATAAAACTGTATGTAGCTTAAGCTACCTACAACATATAGCCTTGTATTCTGGCTGTGGGATGCGAAAATCCTGTTTCATACCAAGAACAAAATTGAATCGTGCTAAGAGGTGCTCAGACATTCACAGGCCGTTTGAATTCTTTGAATTATTTCAAAGATTCCTTTCATTGGCTTAGGCAGAGATTGTGACATTATCCGCTCGCCTCTCTGCCTCAGCCAATCAAAGGAAGTTGTGTATTTTTTTAGTACAAATTGTGTGCGTTCATTTTAATCCCCACATTATGCAAAAGTCTCTACCTGTGATTGATGTATTTTAAATTCTGAGTAGCTAACCAGCCCCTATTTTAACTGTTTTTGGCCTCAAGGCTCTGACAGATGGGGACACAGATTTTAAATCCTCACTCAATTGTCATTTTTCTCAGGAGGATTCCAGAAATGTCTTGGCTAAATGTGTGTGTGTGTGTGTGTGTGTGTGTGTGTGTGTGCGTGCACTGCTCAAAAAATTAAAGGAACACTTTGAAAACACATCAGATCTCAATGTGGAAAAATATCATGCTGGATATCTATGCTGATAGGAACGAAAAGAGGCCACATTGTTTGATGAAAATTATCAACCTACAGAGGGCTAAATTCAAAGACAACCCGAAAATCAAAGTGAAAAAATTATGCAGCAGGCTAGTCCATTTTACTGAAATTTCATTGCAGCAACTCAAAAATGGTACTCATTCGTTTGTATGGCCCCCACGTGCTTGTATGCATACCTGACAACGTCCAGGACCCTGGACCAGGGCATCACTGAGCTCCTGAACAGACTGAGGTGCAACTTGGCGGTGTTGGATGGACCGAAACATAATGTCCCAGTGGTGTTCTATTGGATTTAGGTCCGGTGAGCATGGGGGCCATTCAGTGGTATCAGTTCCTTCATCCTCCAAGAACTGGTTGCATGCTTTCACCCATGAGGCCGGGCATTGTTGTGCACCAGGAGGAACCCAGGACCTACTTCACCAGCATAGGGTCTGACGATGGGTACAAGGATTTCATTCCAATACCTAATGGCAGTCAGGATGCCATTGTCCAGCCTGTAGAAGTCTGTGCCTCCCTCCATGGATATTCCTTTCCAGACCAACACTGGCCCACCACCAAACCCGTCATGCTGAACAATGTTACAGGCAGAATAACGTTCTCCACGGCTTCTCCAGACCCTTTTCCATCTGTCACATGTGCTCAGGGTGAACCTGCTCTCATCTGTGAAAAGCACAGGTCACCAGTGGCAGTCTTGCCAATTCTGGTGTTCAATGGCAAATGCCAATCAAGCTCCATGGTGTCGGGCAGTAGGCACAGGACCCACTAGAGGATGTCGGCCCTCAGGCCACCCTTGTGAAGTCTGTGTCTGATTGTTTGGTCAGGGACACATTTACACCAGTGGACTGCTGGAGGTCATTTTGTAGGGCTCTGGTAGTGCTTATCCTGTTTCTCCTTACACATAGGCACAGATACTGGTCCTGCTGATGGGTTAAGAACCTTCTACGGCTCTGTCCTCTAGAGTAACTGCCTGTCTCCTGGAATCTCCTCCATGCTCTTTTGCTGGGAGACACAGCAAACCTTCTGTCAATAGGATGTATTGATGTGCCATCCTGGAGGGGTTGCACTGACTGTACAACCTCTATAGGGTCCACGTATCACCTTATGCTACCAGTAGTGACACTGACCCTAGCCAAATGCAAAACTAGTGATGAGTAGGAAAAAAAGTCGGTGGCCTTCACCTGTAAAACTATTCCTGTTTTGTAGGTTGTCTCATTGTTGCCCGTCTAGTGCACCAGTTAATTTCATTATCACCAAAGCAGATGCAACTGTTTACCAAACCACACTGCTACTTAACTGATCAGATCAATATCCCAGGAGTTGATTTGACTTGATGCTATATGGTTAAATAGTGTTCAATTAATTTTTGTGAGCAGTGTATATATAATATATAGTGACAGTGCCCTGCCGCTTTGTGGGAATAGGCTAAAAACACACAGGATTTGCAGTAAGGCAGAGCGTGAAGCTGCAGCGTATTGTCGGAGTGGAGAAGACTGGGATTTTAGTTTTCTCCAGGTTTTGTAATCCCAGATTTGGGTCTGGAGTTTTAAAGCATGTTAGGTGGAACAGAGCCTTTAATCCTGTGTCCAGGTCTTAATGGTTTATGCTTTGTGGGTGTGCATACTGCTTAAAAGCAAGGAGCTAGCTATAGCTCAGTTCCCCTTCAGGAAAGAGTTGTGTTGTGCTCCAGCCAGGAGGGACTTGTGTTCCTGCCAGGAGACAGAGGTGTTCTTCTCGAGAGGCTGCATTCCATGTTTGGAAGATTTCTTGTCCATCAGACTGATAGTTGATGTGATTATGTGAGTCTGGGAGAAATGGAGAGTCAGGGAGATTAGGAAAGCTGGGACAGCTAGGCGGGTCAAGAGAATCAGTCTCAGAGGAGTGAAAGAGCCCGGGGTATCAGGATAACCCCTGTCAAAAGGCCAGGAGTAGGCCCCTACAACAGAGCGATGTGCCTTAAAGCTTAGTGAACCAGGAGTGAGTTTAGAGAGCCAGTTAGTGCTGGAGAGCTTGTCTGAAGGACCGGGTATAGGAGCAGTGGTGCTGCTGAAGAGAAAACAAGGTGGATTGGTATTTTCATGAACCTGTTTGGCTGTGTGAAACTGAAATTCCTGCATGGGCAACTGTGTTTGTGGACTTTTTCTTTTTGTTTCCTTAATAAAAGTGGGCAAATAAGCCCTTAATCCACAAGTTCGGAGTGACATTTTTTTTTTCCTGATTGGCTGAGACACAGCCATTGGCTCCCGCGGCTATCAATCAAAGTCAGCCAATCAGGAGAGAGGGGGCAGGGCTGATCTGCAGCTACTTGCCTGAATGGACACAGGGAGTTGTGACTCGGGTCGGGTGCCCCCATAGCAAGCTACTTGCTAGGAGGGCACTTGACAGGAGGGAGGGGCCAGGAGCAGTGAAAAGGGACCCGAGAAGAGGAGGATCTGGGCTGCTCTGTGCAAAACTCACTGCACAGAGCAGGTAAGTATAACATGTTTTTTTTTTTTTTTTTTTTTTAAATAAGGAGACTTTACAATCACTTTAAAGGTGGGGTAGCCTGTGCAGAGGAAGGCCAATGAGGAGCAAGTTGCAAGAGTTTGGGGTGGGAATAACAAGGGAGTAAATGAGTAGCTGTACAGTTTATTTGGTTAATAAATTTATTGTTTTCGGCTGCTGCCAGAGGAGAGAGGGTAGCGGGTGTAGGAGTGATAGCTGTGGGCCAGCATAAGGAGGTAAAAAAGTTCAAAAAAGAAAAAAAAGTAGGTAACTCCGTAGAAGTGAGGGAAGTAAGATGGAAACCAGATGTACACTACTGTGCATTACTGTGCAAATGTTTTAGACAGGTGTGAAAAAAATGCTGTAAAATAATGCTTTCAGAAATAGAAGTGTTACTTTTATCAATTAAAATGGAAAGTAAATATCCAGTAGAAAATTCAAATCAAATCAGTATTTGGTGTGACCACTGTTTGGCTTCAAAACCGCATCAATTCTTTTAGGTACACTTGCACACAGTTTTTTAAGGAGACAGGTAGGTTGTTCCAAACATCTTGGAGAAATACCCACTGATCTTTTGTGGATGTAGGCTACCTCACAGCCCTCTGTCTCTTCATGTAATTCCAGACACATTCTATGTTGAGATCAGGGCTCTGTGGGAGCCAAACCATCACTTTCAGGACTCCTTGTTCTTGTATTTCTTTTTACTGAAAGTGGAGTTCCGGCCTATTTTTCAACTTTAGTGATTCCTGAAGTTCTCGCTATGCTGATCAACAATTGGGCATTTTCAATTTTTTTCGGGGGTCCCTTACCTTATTTTCAGGGCATTTTTGATTGTACTTCCTCCTTCTCCCCCCTCTGTGGCCACGGCGACCGACATCACTTCCGCCTTTGCATTGCATCCTGGGAGCTGTTTGTCATCACTCCCAGGAGGCTGGAATGAGGAAGAACTCCCAGAACACCTTGCAAGTATGAGAATAGCGGTTCTGTAAAGGGTGATGGATTAGTATTATAGGGGTATTTTTAGTTAAAAAAGGTATTTGAGGCCGGCATTCTGCTTGAAGATGGTTCTTAATGACATTGGCTGTATGGTTAGGGTCATTGTCCTGCTGCAGAATGAATTTATGGCCAGTCACAAGCCTCCCTGATGGTATGGCATGATACATATGTATCTGCCTGTATTCCTCAGCATTGAAAACATTGATCCTGACAAAATCTCCAACTCCATTTGTGGAAATGCAACCAGAAACTTGCTTAGAACCTCCACACTGCTTCACGGTTGCTTGCAACCACTCATCACTGTACCGCTCTCTTGGCAAACAAACTGCCTCATGCTACAGCCAAGTGTTTCAAATTTTGACTCTTCAGTCCAGAGCAACTGCTACCATTTTTCTGCACCCAGTTCCTATGTTTTTGCTTCTTGTTCTGCTGCTTGGCCTTTTTTCCACGTTGGATTTATGGCTTTTATGCTGCAATTCTTCCATGCAAAGCACTTTCTGGCCAGACTTCTCTGGACAGTAGATGGATGTACCTGGGTCCCACTGGTTTTCGCCAGTTCTGTTCTGATGGCACTTTTGGACATCTTCCATTGTTGAAGGGAAGTAAGCATGATGTGTCTTTCATCTACTGCATTAAGCTTTCTTGGCCGACCACTGCGTCCACGGTCCTCAACTTTCCATGTTTCTTTGTGCTTTTTCAAATAAGCTTAAACAGCACATCTTGAAACCCCAGTCTGCTTTGAAATCTTTGCCTAGGAGAGAATTTGCTGATGCAATGGAACTACCTTGTGTCTTGTTGCTGTTCTCAGACATGCCCTGGTGTGTGACCTGTGACATGAAACGGTCTTCCACGACCTCACCTTAGTAGCAGAGTTTGGCTGTTCGCTCACTTTACATTTTGTAAATGGAAAAAACAAAAAATGTAATTCTCTATCGTTCATTGACAAACGCAGCTTCATATATTCTTAGCTATTGGTTTATGCTCTTCCCATCAGGAATAGGACACTAGGCAGGAAAAAGCTTTCACCACGCCTATGGGGCTGTCCCTGCAGGAATAACCCCACACACTCTGCTACAGCCCTCAGTTTGTTCCTGCCTAGTTTAGGAGTAGGACCTATTTCCCTGCTGGGACTTCGGTCTTGGCTATTATTTTTTGGGAACTTTTTATTTGGAATTTATACTTTAAGTAGAGTTCCTGGAGAACTACAAGCAACAGCCGGCTGGGTTTCGGACTGGATAGTCTAGATTCTTAAGGTCTCCCAGCCTGGCCAGCGAGCGTGAACATGTTCTAGTCTAGCACTAGGCCTCGCCACGACAGAGCCCCTATGGACGGGATGAGCCCACGAGTGGACCATCTCGCTTGGATGCGAAAGACCTCGAACGCTTTGATTTGCAGCGTACCCCTTGGCTAGCAGCCCACCTGATTCCGTGGTATGGTTAGTAAGTGTTTCCCCCCAATTGGCGTTCTCGGGGTGGACATGGGTCCACTCTGGGGAATAGTCAGACCCTCGGGTATCCCTCGTTTCCCCTGGCCTCTCGGGTATACCAGGCTTCCCCCTCAGCTGCCCCCCCCATAACAGGTTCCTACCCTTGGGGGGCGGATATATTACGGCTGGTTCTGCGGAGGGGGGGGGGAAATGTTTTTCTGGTGGGGTCCCCCCTAGGGACCATCCGATGCCTTTGTCGGTGACCCCCCCCCCCCCCAGGGGTCCTTGAGACCGCATGGTGTGCCGTGAGGGCCGCCATTTTGCTGTAGACTTGCCCTACATTAATGTCAGAATCCTCATTGTAATGTATGGGCAGCCATTTTCTAAATCTTCCCCATAGGAATGCATGGGGGCGGCCATTTTCTTGTGGTCCATGGTGGTGGACAGCATAGGCAAGGACATCAGACACTCTAGGCATGATCCAGGTGCTTTCACTTCCTGTGTCAGATCCTTTCATTCTGCTGTACAGATCATTCCTGCAAGCCTCTTGATCGGTTTGGTAAAGTTTTTTGGGGTCTCCTTGTGGGTTTCCTCACACACACACTGCTAACAGACTGTGTAAGGCTGGGACTTGCAGTGCGTGCAATCACATTTTTTGCGACTTTTTTGAAGTGACACTACATCTATTTAAATTTAGTGAACGTGGAGTCACAGGACAAAATTTCACCTACAGACCCCCTCAGTTTGACTGCGGAACCTTCTGGGTCACAGCCCCTATTAGCTCTTACAGCAGTTTTGGAAAGCCTAGTGTCAAAAGTGCATTTAGTGTTAAAAAGTAACACTAGCCGTGAGCGCCCTTTGCCTTCACCCCCCTCTGTTTTATCTTCAGATTTAGAGGCAGATATGGCCACTGCAGACGCACCCCACCCTGGTGGCTCTGTCTCATCGCATTCTGATGGCGAAGAGGACCTGTCCTCGTAAGCCGCTGCGCGGAAAAGCACATTGGTGGAAGCACTTAGTTTCAGTGCGAGAAACTTTAAAAATGGCGAATGAGTCTACAGTGTCGGGAAAGCAGGTGTCTTTTGGCACCCGCATATCCCAAAAATCGGGTAAAGTGTTCCCCTGTTCTGAACTTTTTGACAATATTGTCAACAGTGGGGGCACATCAAGCAAGTTGGTGGTGCCCAAGCATTTTAAATGCCGTGATCCCTTCGCGGATAAGGTTTCCACTCGGTGGACCGTGCCACCAAAGGTGGATCAGCCAGTTTCCACACGGATTAAGTTGACTGTGGTTCCAGTGGAAGAATCCCCAGCATTTACGGATCCTGTTGATAGACAGATTGAGTCTCTGTCCCCCCATTTACATGTGATAGCGGGCTCCATATTGAAACCAATTTTTGTGACTACCTTGGTGTCGCAGACTGTCACTGAATGGGTGAAGTTGCTGAAAGGTGTCTTGGAAATGGACCAGCTCTCCCTGGGGCTGATTGAGCTCTTGGATCAAATGGCTCAAGCCTTTCTGTATATATAGGAGCAGGAATAGTACTCTTCTCCCTCAATCCTCTAAGGGCAGGGCACCACGTACTAGACGGGGGCTTTCTTTTACTGCTCATAGGTGGCTTTTTTGTACCTCCGAGTCGCAAGAAAAAGGCAAGCCATTCAGGTCTTCTGGGAGTTCCAAGAACACATGGTCAGGCAAACCGAAGACAGGCCAATCCGGATCTGCAGACAAATCATTGTCTGCATGAAGGGGCGCCCTCACCCGATTCTGGGGTGGGGGGACGTCTTTGCTTCTTTCTGAAACAATGGACTTGCTTGTTTCAGGACAAATGGGTTCACAAACTGATCCGATCGGGGTACAAGATCGAATTCCGCTCTCAGTTCTTCCCGTCAAATCTGCGCCTATCTCCAGACTGTTTAAGGGATCTCTGAGAGGCAGTAAAGGATCTGCTATCGCAGCGACAACTTGGTCGTCAGTGCACACGTTTACAAAATTCTACAAGGTAGACATGTTGGCATCTTCGGATGCCTCGTTTTGCAGGCTGCTTTTTAAAAGATAAAGTTTTATCTCTTTTGAGTGTGTATGTTTGTTTTTTAGGTGAGTTTTAGTTGTTCTGGTTGAGCTCCTTGTTACCTGGTTGGCTACGTTTAGCCTTTGGGGAATTGCATTCTTCTTTTGCATTGTTTTTCCCACCCCTCATGATAATACTGCTTTTGGACGTCCCAATGGATAAGAAAATTTAAAGCTGCGTCTGAACGATAGAGAAAACTGGGTTTTTGTACTTACTCTGAAGTTCATTGACAGACGCAGCACCCGCCCCTCTACATAAGAGTGGAATGGGGTTGTTTGTCTTCTAAACACTGCTTTCAACGGAAATGAGGGCTGTAGCAGAGTGTGTGGGGTTAGGCCTGCAGGGAAAGCCCCATAGGCGTGGGGAAACCTTTTTCCTACCTTGTGTCCTTTTCCTGATGGGAGAATAGATAGAAGATATGAAGCTGCGTCTGTCAATGAACTTCAGAGAAAAGGTTTTTACGGTAAGTACAAAAATCCATTTTTTTTTTTAGAGAATTCTTAATTTACAGCATTTCTTTACACCTGCCTAAGATGTTTGCAAAGTACTGTATATGAGCACACGTGCCTCACTGTCCTGGTGTTAGCATATGGGTTCAGTATGAGCAAGAGGTGGCAAGTGCAGAAATAGTGAGAAAGTAGATGTAAGAGTGATGTATACAAGCTGTGTGGTGGAAAAGAAGTGTAAAGCAGTAAGAATTATAGGAGAAACGATACTAATATGAGAAGTAACGGAGGAGGGAACATTAGGATTTTTTTTATTCTGGCAAAATCTTTGTTTACTTGGAGTCTGACCGGAGTGGCTTTTTTCTTCTTTCTGCTTTAATTTAACATAAGCTTATATAATATAATTTTATAGGGAGATGAGTCTCAGGAGTATTAATTAATTAGGGACTGATACAACAAGTGGAACAGTGAAACAAAACCAGCCCCAAATACAGGCTACAGTCATAAAGGTAATATGCGCTTTGATACCTGTGACAGGAGGTAATTCTTATTCTAAAAATCTAAACAAGTTTAACAGTTTGAGAACAGTTACCATGAAGCATTTGTTAGCAAGGTGTCAGTTTCTCATTCATACACACTATGGAGAATAACATGAATATTCAAAAGCATCTGCAGTTGCCTATGATGGAACAGACAGAGAAGGTGATGATAGAAAGTGATTCTTAAGAGCTTTGTTAACCTGCTTGAGCTATATATACAGTATATTATCTCGCACCACTTTTATTTCAAAGATTAGATCTTCATTCAAAGTTTGCCTAGATACAAAGGTGATATACTTGAACAGGTGACACAAAACATTGACCGAGTGTATTAATTTTCAAGATCTAAATGAACAAAATGCAGATTTGTCATATGGACATTTTACCACTACTTTAAATACCCTAAAAATGTAATTCTGTGTCCCAGATTTGATGCCAATGATAACATCATTAGGTAGTATGCAGGTGGAAAATGTCTTATTTAAACCTTGGATATCTAGGCTCTGATGTTTTTTATATACAGTGGATACAAAAAGTCTACACACCCCTGTTAAACGGTCAGGTTTCTGTGATGTAACAAAATGAGACCAAGATAAATGATTTCAGACCTATAAACTGTACAACTCAGTTGAACAACAAACTGAAATATCTTAGGTGAAGGGAAGTAAAAATAAAAAGAAATAAATATGGTTACATAAGTGTGCACACCCTCAAATGAATACTTTGTTGAAGCACCTTTTGATTTTATTACAGCACTCAGTCTTTTTGGGTATGAGCATGGAACATCTTGACTTGACAATATTTGCCCACTCTTCTTTGCAAAAACACTCCAAATCTGTCAGATTGCAAGGGCATCTCCTGTGCACCACCCTCTTCAGATCACCCCACAGATTTTCAATCGGATTTAGGTCTGGGCTCTGGTTGGGCCATTCCAAAAAAGTTAATCTTCTTCTGGTGAAGCCATTCATTTGTTGATATGGATTTATGCTTTGGGTTGTTGTCATGCTGAAAGATGAAGTTCCTCTTAATGTTCAGCTTTCTGCCAGAAGCCTGAAGTTTTTGTGCCAATATTTACTGGTATTTTGGAACTGTTCATAATTCCCTCTATCTTGCCTAAGGCCCCCGTACCAGCTGAATATAAACTGCCCCCAAAGCATGATGCTGCCACCACCATGCTTCACTGTGGGTATGGTGTTCTTTTGGTGATGTGCAGTGTTGTTTTTGCACCAAGCATACAGTACCTTGAAAAAGTATTCACACCCCTTGACATTTTCCACGTTTTGTCATGTTACAATCAAAAACGTAAGCATATTTTATTGGGAGTTTATGTGATAGACCAACACAAAGTGGCACATAATTGTGAAGTGGAAGGAAAATGATAAATGGTTTTCAAACTTTTTTTACAAATATGTGAAAAGTGTGGCGGGCATTTGTATTCAGTCCCCTTCACTCTGATACCCCTAACTAAAATCTAAAACTAATGGAACCAGTTGCCTTCAGAAATCACCTAATTAGTAAATGGAGTCCACCTGTGTGTAATTTAATTTAATCTCAGTATAAATACAGCTGTTCTGTGAAGCCCTCAGAAGTATGTTAGAGAATCTTATTGAACAAACAGCATCATGAAGGCCAAGGAACACACCAGACCGGTCAGGGATAAAGTTGTGGAGAAGTTTTTAAAGCAGGGTTAGGTTATTAAAAAATATCCCTAGCTTTGAACATCTCATGGAGCACTGTTCAATCCATCATCTGAAAATGGAAAGAGTATGGCACCACTGCAAACCTACCAATACATGGCCAGGCAAGGATAGCATTAATCAGAGAAGCAGCAAAGAGGCCCATGGTAACTCTGGAGGAGCGGCAGAGATCCACAGCCCAGGTGGCAGAATCAGTCCACAGGACAACTATTAGTCGGGTACTCCACAAATCTGGCCTTTATAGAAGAGTGGCTATAAGAAAGCCATAGGAAGTCCTGTTTGCAGTTTGGGAGAAGCCATGTGGGAGACACAGCAAACATGGGAAAGAAGCTGCTCTGGTCAGATGAGACCAAAATGAAACTTTTTAGCCTAAAAGCAAAACACTTTGTGTGGCAGAAAACTAACACTGCACATCACCCTAAACACATCATCCCCACTGTGAAAATGGTGGTGGCAGCATCATGTTGTGGAGAGTCTTTTTTCTTTAGCAGGGATAGGGAAGCTGGTCAGAGTTAATGGGGAGATATATGGAGCCAATTACAGGGCAATATTAGAAGAAAACCTGTTAGAATCTGCAAAAGACTTGAGACTGGGGTAGAGGTTCACCTTCCAGCAAGACAATAACCCTAAACATACAGTCAGAGCTACAATGGAATGGTTTAGATCAAAGCATATTCATGTGTTAGAATGGCCCAGTCAAAGTCCAGCCCTAAATCTAATTGAGAATCTGTGGCAAGACTTGAAAATTGCTGTTCACAGATATGACCGAGCTTGAGCTATTTTGCAAAGAATAATGGGCAAAAATGTCACTCACTAGATGTGCAAAGCTGGTAGAGGTATACCCAAAAAGACTATTGTAATTGCAGGGAAAGGGAGTTCTACAAAGTATTGGCTCAGGGGGGCTAAATACAAAGGCACGCCACACTTTTCACTATTTTATTTGTAAAAATGTTTGAAAATCATTTATCATTTTCCTTCTGCTTCACAATTATGTGCCACTTTGTTGGTCTATCACATAAAATCAGAATAAAATACATTTATGTTTTTGGTTGTAACATCACAAAATGTGGAAAATTTCAAGGGGTGTGAATACTATTTCAAGGCACTCTATCTTTTGGCATTAGGCATTATGGCCAAAAGGTTCAACCTTGATTTCATCAGACCATAACACATTTTCCCACATGCTTTTGGGAGTCTTCAGATGTGATTTTGCAAAATTTAGCCGGGCCTGAATGTTTTTCATTGTAAGAAAAGGCTTCCGTCTTGCCACTCTACCCCATAGCCCAGACATATGAAGAATATGGGAGATTGTTGTCACATGTACCACACAGCCAGTACTTGCCAGATATTACTGCATCTCCTTTAATGTCACTGTAGACCTCTGGCTGCCCCCCTGACAGGTTTTTTTCTTCTCGTCTTTTCATCAATTTTGGAGGGATGTCCAGTTGTTGGTAATGTCACTGTAGTGCCATATTTTCTCCGCTTGATGACTGTCTTCACTGTGTTCCATGGTATATCTAATGCCTTGGAAATTATTTTGTACCCTTTGTATGCTCTCTGCGGGCCATGTCTTTTGCTGTAGGATGCGACTAAGAAAATGTCAGGAAAGACCTACTAGAACAGCTGAACTTTATTTGGGGTTAATCAGAGGCACTTTAAATAATGGCAGATGGGTACTGACTTCTGTTTAACATGAGTTTGAATGTCACTGCTTAATTCTGAAAACAGCTACATCCCCTGTTATAAGAGGGCGCACACTTATGCAACCACATTTATTTTAGTTTTTTATTTTTACCCCCCCCCCTTAAAATATTTCAGTTTGTTTTTTAATTGAGTTGTGTCATTTTTTAGGTCACATTAACCACTTCCAGACTGGAAGGATTTGCCCCCTTAATGACCAGGCCATTTTTTTGCGATTCGGCACTCCGTTACTTTAACAGACAGTTGCACGGTCGTGCGACGCTGTACCTAAATAAAATTGATGTCCTTTTTTCCCATAAATAGGGCTTTCTTTTGGTGGCTGGTATTTAATCACCTGTGCGATTTTTTATTTTTTACGCTATAAACAAATAAAAAGAGACTATTCTGGAAAAAAAAATATTTTTAGCATTCTGCTATATAACATTCCCAAAACAAAAAATTTTAAAAATCACATTTTTTTTTTTACATTTTAGGCCAATTTGTTTTCTGCTACGTATTTTTGGTAAAAGAAATCGCAATAAGCGTTTTTTTCATTGGTTTGCGCAAAAGCTATCGCGTCTATTATCTACGGGAAAGATTTGTCATTTTTTATTTTTACTAGTAATGCCGGCGATCTGCAATTTTTAGCAGGACTGCGACATTGCGACGGACAGATCGGACCCCCAACTGACATTTTTTACACTTTTGGGGGGACCAGTGGCATTACTACAGTAATCAGTGCTACAAATATGCACTGTTACTGTAATAATGACACTGACAGGGAAGGGTTTAACACAGTGGGTGATCAAGGGGTTAAATGTAAGCCTAGGGGGTGTTTCTAACTGTGTGAGGGTTGGGCTTTTGAAATGATCACAGAGACCTGTGATCCTATATAGAAGGATCACAGGCGTTTTGTTATCATTCCAGGGAGAAGAACGGTCAGCTGTGTTTACAACAGCTGACCACTCTTCTCTCTCAACGGGGTGCGATCGCGGGTGGCCCTGCTGCCGAGTGGGGGCAGGAGCGCGCCGGTGGCGGCTTGCAATCGTCATCTAGCTGCAGCCACACGACCGACGTAGAGCTACATCCGTTCTCGCAGGAGGGCCAGCCTGCCACAGTAATACTATGGCGGGGGGTCCTTATGAGGTGGAAAAAGTTCTGAAAAGATTTATCTTTTGTCTAATTTTTTAACATCACAGAAACCTGACATTTTAACAGGGGTGAGTAGACTTTTTTTTATATCCACTGTACAATGAATGTGTGTGACTCTGGGTGTGGTTGCCACCATCCTATGATTATTATTATTATTATTATTATTATTATTATTATTATTATTTTGAAGGCAACTTCTAATAAATAACATTAAAATATCAACACTTTATTTCCCTAATTTAAAATGTTTAAACCACATATATTTACATCACGTTATGTAGTATAAAAGATGTTTTACAAAAATCTAGTTACAACATTAGAGAATGTGGTCAGAATAGTATCCCCCCCACATCTGATGATTAACTTGCAGTTATTAAGTTTACTGGTTGACGCACTTCAACTTAGGGACTCCAACGCGTTTTGACAAGTGTTTAAGAATTATCTTCCTCAGGGATAAGATGCCATTCTGGAATATAAATGATATTTTACTATCCAACATAATACATTTTTCACATAGCAATTCGACCATCCTAGTACATTCAAAAAGCTCACATTATTGTGTTGTATTGATTTTGTATGGAAAAGGGGTGTCCAGATCCATATAAAGAAACTCTCACCAGGACCTTCATGTATGTATGCAAACACCACCATTCATTGTATTGCAAGCTGTTGAAGCATATAAACAATCATAAATGCTGATAAATACAAATATCCCCATTCTGTTTGCATGGCATGATCCTAGATTCTATATTGATGGGGGGAACATGCCCAGGACCACCCCTCTATCTCAGTTACTAGACCATATGGCGTGGAATCCTACTGTCCCAAATCTGACTAATGGGACTCTGGTGTTTTTCTTTACTGATGGCAGGTGTGGTTATTTCATTGCAAGATCAGTAGAGCTCTCTAAAGCCAAGCACACACTATAAAAAAAAATCGGATGAACGATCCTCTGGTTTTCCTCGATGTTTCACATTTTTTGCTAATTGATTCTGATCATGAGCAGTCTATTGTATCTGATTTTTCTCAAATGAAAACCGTATGCATTAAATGAAAATCGTTAGTTTTGTTCACGTTCAAGAAAAATTTTGGCGTTTATCCCTTCAGAAATTTTGGTTTTGAAAGTGTTAATCTGATGTCGAAAGTTGTACACACACTATGCAAAAATCGAATATTTGTGCCTCATACGGAATTTTTCTTCCAATTTTTCTCAGTGTGTACCCCACTTTAGAGCTCTCTGAAAGAATGTTATGGATTTTATCATTTTCTTTATAGTGACCACTGTACAGGGTAAATAAATTCACATTCAAAGACAATGGAATATGTAGGCACAGTTGTGTACCATTCACATAGTATAGTTTATAGGTCATAGTTCAATCGAGTATGTCTTCAAATTATGATATACTGACTGGCAGGAAAGTCTATACAGTAAGGTGTTTATGCTTATTTTTAACGAAGGCTATAACTGGGCCCTGCTATGTCTGATATTTCTACGTTTTTAAACCGTGCAAACTAGAGCTGCAGGATTCTGGATAAAATGAGAATTCCAATTTTTTTGCTTAGAATAAAGATTACGATTCTCGTACGGTTCTTGGCGCAACATCATCTTTCACATTATACAAAACAATTGGGATCACTTCACTGTTTTTTTTTTTTTTTTAATTCGTTAAAGTGTATTTTCTCCCAAAAAATTGCGCTTGAAAGACCACTGCGCAAATACAGTGTGACATAAAATGTTGCAATGACTGCAAAAAAAAAAAAAAAAAAAAAGAAAGAAAAATGACTTTTTATCTGGGATCTCTGCTAAAACAATATATATAATGTTTGGGGGTTCTAAGTAATTTTCTAGAAAAAAAATACTGATTTTTAACTTGTAAGCAACAAGTGTCAGAAAAAGGCTTAGTCATTAAAGTGGTTGTTTTTTTTTTTTTAAATAACTAACATGTACCGTATATACTCGAGTATAAGACTCGGTTCACACTACCGCGACCATAAGTCGCCCCATGACGGAGCGACTTTTTACCGCGACTTCAGCGCAACTTGTGAATTATTTAAAGCGACTTATATGATAGACGACTTTGTATTTGGCCAATCAGAATATGATGTGTTGTGACCTAATTCCCCTTTTCTGTTTTCTTTACTCATTTCCTCATTGCCCACCAGTGCCACGTATCAGTATCCACCAGTGCCACGTATGTGTCCACCAGTGCCACTTTCCACCAGTGCCACGTATGTGTCCACCAGTGCCACGTATCAGTGCCACGAATCAGTGTCCACCAGTGCCACGTATCAGTGCCACGAATCAGTGTCCACCAGTGCCACGTATCAGTGCCATGTATCAGTGCCACGTATCAGTGTCCACAAGTGCCACTGCCCACCAGTGCCACTTATCTGTGTCCACCAGTGCCACTGACACAGACCAGGCAGAGATAATGGTATATAGGAACTGTAGGCATGGCTGCAATGTGGGGAATTCCTGGCTAATTTTCCTTCTTCTTCCAGTAAAGTCGGATCACAGTCGCTTGACAAAAGATAAGGATCCGACTTGGAGGCGACTCCCATTGAAGTCTATTGGCACAAGTCGGATACAAGTCGCTTTGAAGTAGTACAGGACCCTTTTCTGAAGTCGGAGTGACTTCAGTAGTGCATATTAAGACGGCTCTCATTCATTTACATTGCATTTGTTATGACAAGCGATTTGGGGCGACTTGAGGGCACACAAGTCGCCTGACAAGTCGTACTAGTGTGAATGGAGCCTAAGTGGACCCGAATATAAGCCGAGGCCCCTAATTTTACCACAAAGTGGGAAAACCTATTGACTCGAGTATAAGCCTAGGGTGGGAAATGCAGCAGCTACCGGACGCAACTGGACCACAACGAGACACAAAACAGGGGCTGCAGGCATGGTACAGGAGATGGCGCAGGTCATGGTACAGGCATGGCACAGGTGATGGTACAGGCATGGCACAGGTGATGGCACAGGTGATGGTACAGGCATGGCACAGGTGATGGTACAGGCATGGCACAGGTGATGGTACAGGCATGGCACAGGTGATGGTATAGGCATGGCACAGGTCATGATACAGGCATGGCACAGGAGATTGTATAGGCATGGCACAGGTGATAGTATAGGCATAGCACAGGTGATGGTACAGGCATAGCACAGGTGATGGTACAGGCATGGCACAGTATGCACAGGCATGGCACAGGAGATGCAGTGCTGCGGGCATGGTACAGGAGAATGTCCTGTACCATGCCCGCAGCACTGCATGAGGAAATGCAGGGGCTGCGGAGGAGTCTCACTTACCTGTCGGTGAGGCGCCTTCAATTTAAAAATCGGGCCGTCCGGCGCCAATACATCACCGCGAATGCGCCGCCGATGCTCTAGAAAGCCCGTACACGTTCGGCTATTCCCAGGCATGCGGCGCATTCGGGGTGACACGTCGGCGCCGGGCGGCGCCATTTTTAAAAAGACAGTGACTCGAGTATAAGCCGAGGGGGGCTTTTTCAACATGAAAAAGCATGCTGAAAAACTCGGCTTATACTCAAGTATATACGGTAATACTTACGTGCTCTGTGCAAGGGTTTTGTACAGAGCAGCCCCGATTCTTCTCTTCTGGCTCCTTCCCTTCATCGCGTGCCCCCACAGAGAGCCGCTTTCCATTGGGGCGTGCTTTCGAGTCCTGCTTCTGCTTCTGTGTCCATTGGCACGGTCAGCAGGACTCAGCCTTGGCCCCTTTC
This sequence comes from Pelophylax lessonae, assembly GCF_965119305.1. Lineage (NCBI taxonomy): Eukaryota > Metazoa > Chordata > Amphibia > Anura > Ranidae > Pelophylax > Pelophylax lessonae. The sequence continues at coordinate 470,613,690 of NC_138769.1, read as the reverse complement.
TCTCATGTCACTGGATTTGATTGACAGCAGCGGGAGCTCTCTCTTTAACAGCACCCCTATGATCTATGGGCAGGCAACTTACAGGGAGCCTCTGCACATCAACTTGGGTGTCCACTTTCCAGAATGCTTTTCAAATTGATTTTTGAGAGATGCAGTAAATTGTTCCATAAATTGAATGTTGGAAACCCAGTGTTCTATAGTTGGTTGCCAAATTATATATTTTAAAAACTGTAAGGAAAATATTCTACATGTGACAGAAATGAAAAATGACTGGTCCAGGATTGTCCAGCCCAGAAAATTCAACCCAGGAGCTGACTGTTTTGATGCTAAAAGAGATCTCAAAGAACCCTAAAATTGTATTGTGGGGTGTTTAGGTAACTTTTTCAACAATTGCTGTCAAAAATTTGGAAATGGATTACAGCAATTTAACCTGCAAGAGACGTACCAGGAAAAAGCCTTTGCTTTCCAAACATTAGAGCAAGATTTCAGTTTACTATTGAACTTATTGGCAAAGGCCCGAACAGTGTGCTGAAGACTATAGAAATAGAGGCAATAGTGGATATATTTTCTGCAAACCAAAGTGCATTCAGGAGAAGAACCTCTTAACTGTGAAGCATCGAGGGGAAAATGTTATATTTTGGGGTTGCTTTGCTGCCTCAGGGCCAGGACAGAACACAGTTGTCAAGTCAACACTGCATCATATCAAAGTGTGGTAAATAGAAATGTGAGGCCATCTGCCCAATCTGATCCTGATAATGATCTGAAGCACACTAGCAAATCTACCAAGGAATGGTTTAAGGCTGGGTTCACACTTGAAAGGGATGCAGCTGACAGCAAGGGTCTCGTGCGTCCATATTTTCTGTTTCAGGGATGACTAAGGCCTGAATTTTTGGCTGAATTCGGACCTGAAACTGAGCCAAAAAAGCACAGGACCCCTGTGGAATTCACTCCTCTGCTGCCCCAGAGATGTGTGAACTGGCTCCATTAAGAGCTGGTCACAATCTCTCCTGTCATGCGAATCGGATGCGGGGAAACCTGCATCCAATTTGCATAAGTGTGAACCCAGCCTAAAGAAGTAATAGAGGGTATTGACTGCCCTATTCAAAGCCCTAATTTGATTCCCATTGAAGTTTTGTAGGGGGTTTTTGAAATTGGCAGTTTATGCAAGGAAAACTACAAACCTCTTTCAAAAAGATTTTGCGTGGAGGAGGGAGGAGTGGTTCTAATTTGAAACACCAGTTCACTAATTTCATGGATTTGAAGTGGTGGTAAAATCTGCAGATAATGACACGTTTTGCGTTTTATTTATTTTGATCACAAAATGACTATTTGTATATTACAAAAGTATATTGCCTTTATTTGTAGGTACAATTTGAATGAATCAAGATATTTGCCTGTTTAAGTCAACAGTTTACTTGGGGTGTACTTAATTGGTGTGTGTGTGTATGTATGTGTATTTTTTATTTTTATATAAATAGATTTTTAGGTCCTGAATGGCAGCAATTGATAGTTTTGCATGTGGCCCAGCTGGATGTTGTAATGTAAAGATTAGTATTGTTTTTCAGTGCATAGTGACCTATTTTCTGTCTTCCTTCATTATGCACTGGTGAGGGTTGATGTGCTTTCTGTTTGTTTAAAAGACCACCATCTGGCTTGACCTTGTAATAACATGAGACAGCAGATAGTATGTGAGCTATGATTCCATTTGGCATGTTGTGTTGCCTGTATTACCCGGTAAGTGACAGTGGGATGAGGAGACAGTTCTGCATTGTTAATTGCTACTTAAGATTTTTTTTTTATCTACTTTTATGGTGAAGCAATTGCATAGTTTTATGTACAACCTGAATTCAAAAAAAGTTGAAAACGCTGTGTAAAATCTACATAAAAACAGAATGCAATGATTTGCAAATCTCAAAAACCCTTATTTTATTCACAATAGAAAATGGAAAACATATCAAATGTTTAAACTGAGAAAATGTACCATTTTACCCATTCATTTACAGAATACAAAGCTGCCTATGAATGGCTAAGCGCCACTCAGACCGACTATTTTTTTTTTTTTTCCGGATGCGAGACTGGGAGTCTGTCTCTCAGTCAGAATCCAGCACTGTGTACTGTATGTAGGTAGGTGAAGGTACATACTTGAGATTGACCGATTATCGGCCACACCGATGTATCGGTGGCCGATATGCACTTTCCTGGATATATGGGAATCGGCCTTTGGATTTACCGATATTGCCGATATTTAGGGAAAGTGCATGTACCGGGGGGATGCCTGCAGCTAGAGGCATCACCCGGCATCGGTGTCCATAACCGGCGGTCGGCTGACTTGTAATGACAACCGATGCGGCTGAGAAGCCGCTCGGCTGTCATTGCAATGAGCGAGAGGGGACACACCCCCCTCCCACCGCTTTCTGCGGCTCGCCCCATCCTAACTGCACCGCCGCCGTCTGACCGGGTCTCCATTTTTTTTTTAATTTGGCGCTGAGTACCCGGAAGTGATGTCATGAAATGACATCTTCTGGGTACTGGCGGCGCCGAATTAAAAAACTTACAGCATTCAAAACAGCCAAACTTGGCATTTTGAATGCTTTTAAGTTCAGAGGACGGGTTTGAGGTATTTTAGACCTCAGATCCCTCCACCACAGTACCTGTAGACATTAAAAAAAAAAAAAAAAATGTAACTGTCCGAAAATATCGGCCGATACTGGTATCGGTGTTAAAAAAACTATATCGGTCGATCACTAGTACATACAGTGCTTGGAGCCAGTACATCACTATTGCCTAGTACACACAATGAGACAATTGGAGGAAAAATATAGCTTTCTAAGCGATTGTGTGATATTCTGATTGTTGGTACACAGCGTTTGAGAGCCGATCACGACCGTTAATGCAAAATTATCCAAAGGGACAAACTTAAACATTTTTTCTTGTATGATACCAGAACAAATGATTTTCAGTTATCAGTACTTTATTCCTCGGGAAAGGATTGAAAAGACCAAGACCACGAATGCTGGGAAGCGAAAGAATAAAATACAATAAAACGCAACACATGACATCACTTCTGACGTATTCTGTCATACGATGATGTTCATAACTTTAGTAACCAATTGGTTTTCGATATGAGAGTAGCATGCCAAAACAAAACAAAAACATTCTTATTGTGTGTATGAGGCTTTAATGAAGGAAATCATTTCCACAACAGGTAGTTGGACTTTTTTTTTTACCTTAATGCAGGGAAAGCATTTAAAAGTAATTTCACTTTTCCCTCTGGGTGGTCTGTATACATTGCAAGTATTTTAACTTTGTTGCAGATTGCAGATTGCAACATTTTGTTATTCTGAAGAAATCGCTCTGTGTCCATTATCTCCATAAAGGGTTCCTGTCACCTGCTCAGTGCTGTCACATGGGGGTTAGAAAAAAAAAAATAATAAAATGGAGAAGTAAAAAATGTAATTATAATAAAATGTATTAAAAAAAAACAAACCAAATTTTGTTTTAACCCCCAATGCCCTTCACACACTCACTAATACAAATGTGCGCCCAGGGTACACGTGTATGTAAACCACGATCGCACTGCACAGGTGAGATATCGCCTCGAGCGTCAAAGTGAGAGCGATCATTCTAGCACCAGAGCTCACAGCTAACTCTAAACTAATGAGCTGTAAAGGCTTTTCTCTGTCGCTCATTGACAGACGCAGACTTCTTGATTAATATCAGTAGGGATATACTGCCCCCTACAGGAGTAGGACACTAGGGAGGAAAAAAGTTCTGGCCACACCTTATGGGCAGTCCCAGGGGGTATATCCTCTCTCTCCCTGCTACAGGATGTCAGTTTTTTTCTGCCTAGTCAGGAGTAAGGACCGAAGTTCCTTGCTGGGATCTCTGGTCCTGGCAAGCTTTTTTTAGATAAATCTTTTTTAGTTAGCTTTTTTTCTCCAGTTTGTTCCTGTGAGATCTTCAAGCAATTATGCTGGATCTGGGCGACGGGCTGGATGTTGAGATCCGGTGGTCACCCCAGCCGGCCTACGAGCGCGTGCAGGCCCTAGCTCCACGCTGGGTCGGCCGCGACATAGTCCCACTGGACGGGGACTGGCCCCGCGAGTTAAACGTCTCGCCAGGTCGCCTACAACCAGTCGGAATAAGAGTCGCGGCGTCTGTATTGGCCGACAGCCCCCCCACCTCGGTGGAGAGGGGTTCTGTCAGGAGTTGGTGCCCGCCTGTTCCGGTATGGTGAGTAGAATGTTCCCCCTCTCCCCCTGACGGGTTTTGGGGTGGACGCGGGCCCCTCCCCGGGATGGTCGGACCCTCATGATTCCGGGTTCCCCTCTGTCCTATTACGCACCCCCACCTATCTGCCCCCCTCACTAGTGGGTACAGGTCACATATGGAGGCGGTGGGGGGGCACCGCCGGTGTTAGCCTAAAAACGATCAGGGGGGGTTAATACCTGTGCTTTCAGGCCCATCTATGATCGATCCGTAGGGTAGGCGCACGGGGGTCCCCTGTTGACACTGCGGACCGCACGAGGCCGCCATTTTCCCGCGGGCCGCCATTTTGTTGTAGCCTGCATGTCCTCGGCATGGTAGCGGCCATCTTGGTACACCCAGCTCGTCCTGCTTGAGAGCTGAGCAGCTGTAGTAATCACCAAGGGCGTGGCCCCTCCCTAGACCCGGGAAAATCACTCCACAAAAGACTTCCTGTCAGATAGACAGCGCTGAGAGCAGTCCTGGTTTGAACTCTGGTGCATCAAGTGGTGAGCCTTTTGGGGGTATCTCTTCTCTCTCTCGGCGGGGGTCTCGAGCACTGGTCTACGTGACCACTGGGGGCGCTTTAGCGCTGGGGGATTCTTTTAAAAAAAAAAAAAGTTTTTTTTTTTTTTTCATTTTGTCATTTTTTGCTGACAGGTTTTCCCTGGAATTGCCATGGACCCTGCTGCACATGAGTCCCCATCTGATCCACTCGAGGTGGCCGCAGGGCCCTCCGATTCTCCACTCACCATTGATTCGCTTTCAGCGGTCCTGGAGTCATTTGTGTCCCGGGTGGAGGTGGCCTGTCAGGGACGGGGGGCTAAAAAACGACCCCCGCCCACCCTTGTCTCGTCCGATACCTCAGACTCTGATCCTGAGTCGGTCGCTGCTGCCGCGGGTTCCTCCTTTAAGGTTGATGTCCCGCGTCCCTCTGACAGTGAGGATGATCTTCCTGCCTCTGCCGTAGCGCAGGACAAAGCACTGGTGGACGCACTGATTATGTCAGTCCGGGAGACCCTAAAACTGGAGGTTGCACCAGTGGAGGCAGTTCAGACGGAAGTTGCCTTTGGCACTCACAAGCCCTCTAAGGTGGAAAAGGTGTTTCCCTTTCCCAAATGCTTTGATAATATTATTAAAGACGAGTGGGCTCATCCAAAACGACCCCCTGGGATGCCTAAACGGATTGCTAGGCGCTACCCGTGTGAAGAGTCCCTCCTTAAAAAATGGACGCTGCCACCTGTGGTGGATCCACCGGTTTCCAGACTAAATAAAGCCATAGTTATCCCGGTGGAGGATTCCCCGTCCTTTCGGGATCCAGTTGACTGTAGGGCGGAATCTGTGTCCCGTTCCATATTCTCCCTGGCAGGATCGGCCCTAAGGCCAGTGTTTACCATTGCTCTGGTTTCACAGACATTGACGGAATGGGCCAAGCTATTACGCCATGACCTGGAGGGGAGAAGTCTCCCTCCTGCCGTGCCGGAGTTGCTGGAGCAAATAGTGCAGGGGCTACAGTTTGTGACGCCGCACTGGACGCTGCCCCATTGCTGGGGCGTGTGTCGATCTCGGCGGTGGTCCTCCGGCGCATGCTATGGTTAAAGTGCTGGTCGGCGGATCAGGCTTCCAAAAAAGCATTGACTGATCTCCCCTTTCAGGGGGATCGCCTGTTTGGTGCTACCTTGGATGAGATTATTAAGGATCTCACTGGGGGCAAGCGCACCTTTCTACCACAGGCTAATAAAGGTAAGGAACCTCGTCGCAGACAGGGACCTTCCTTTATAGCTCACAAGAAATGTTTTCGCTCCTCCGGGGCGGGCGATAAGGCAAAGTCCTCCAAAGCCCCCCCCCCCGGGGGGGTTTCAAGAGACCCTGGTCTGGTAAGCAAAAATCTGGTCCTTCCAGACCTAAGGATAAGACCGCTTCAGCCTGAAGGTGCGCCCCCACCCAGATCAAGGGTGGGGGGGATGTCTTCGCCGGGTTCCGGACCCGTGGCTCTACAGTATTCAAGACAAATGGGTTCACGAGGTCATACGGTCGGAACACAAGATCGAGTTGCGATCGCTTCTACCGGTGCGGTTCTTCCCTTCCAATATGCGACTGTCCCCGAATCGCTTAATGGTTCTGTTGGGGGCAATGCAGCACTGGATGCAAAGGGTGCCCATAGAGGGTGCCTATCTTCACGTTCCCATTTACGCAGGACACCAGCGGTATCTGCGCTGTGGCGTTACCCTTTAGTCTCGCCTCTGCTTTCCGGGTCTTCACAAAAGTTTGGGCCCTAGTCCTGGCGTTGTTGCGGCAGCGGGGCATATCCGCAGGCTCAGTGTCATACGCGGACTCTCCAAAAGGAGATTCTTCTCAAATGGAACTGGAATTCCGATTCCCTGGACAATCGGATCCTGCTGAGCGAGCGGACCAGGTAGTTTCTGGTTGGGGGGCCTCGGTCTCCGATGCTCAGTCAGGGGAAGCCCTTTTTTTCCGAAAGTATCCAGGTTATCGATAAATGTGTTGGAACTGAAAGCGATCAGGTTTTGCCTGGTTCACCGGACCGAGCATCTTCAGGGCTGCTCGGTTCGGATTCAGTCGGACAATGCCACGGCCGTGGCCTATGTCAATCATCAAGGGGACACCAAGAGTGTTCCGGCGGCCGTGGAAGTGGCCGACAGGTTTTGGGCGGAACAGTTTGTTCCGGCTCTTTCTGCAGTTTACGTTCTGGGTGTGGAAAATTGACAGGCGGACTTTCTCAGCCGTCAGACCCTGGATCAAGGGGAATGGCCTCTTCAGACAGAGGTGTTTCACCAGTTGTGCCTTCATTGGGGCACCCCGGACGTGGATCTGTTGGCATCTCGGCGCAACAGAAAGGTTCAGAGGGTTGTAGCATGCGCCCGCGATCCTCTGGCGGACGCCGCAGACGCACGGAATACTCCGTGGGGGCAGTACCAGCTGCTGTATGCCTTTCCTCCTCTCAAGTTGTCACCGAAACTTCTTCGCAGGATAGAGGCGGAGGGAATTCCAGTCATCCTTGTGACTCCGCATTGGCCTCATCGGGCCTGATATGCCGCCTTGGTCAGGCTGGTCGCAGACGCTCCTTGGCGACTTCCTCTCAGGGAAGATCCGCTGTCTCAGGGACCGATCGTCCATCCTGCTTTACGATCACTGGCTTTGACGGCTTGGCTGTTGAGAGCCAGGTGCTGAAGGACAGGGGTTTGTCTGTTTCAGTTATTCCTACTCTGATTAAAGCAAGGAAAGCGACTTCCAGAAAGGTCTATCATCGCACATGGAAGTCTTATATCGCGTGGTGTGAGTCCCTCGGGGTTCCTCCACGTTCTTACTCGGTGGCTCGGAAATTGGCCTTTCTGCAACGGGGGGTTGAGCTGAAGCTGGCCTTGAGCACTATCAAAGGTCAGGTTTCAGCATTGGCGATCTTCTTCCAGAGGCCACTAGCTACTCATTCTTTGGTGCGGAATTTCATCCAGGGGGTGCGGCACCTGGCTCCTCCGGTGCGCACGCCTTTGCCGCCCTGGGATCTTAATTTGATGTTGTCGGTTCTCCAGAAACCTCCCTTTGAAAATATTAGGGAGATTCCCTTGCTTACCTTATCCCAGAAGGTGTTTTTTTTGGTGGCTATCACTTCTGCACACAGGGTGTCGGAACTGGCCGCATTGTCCGGTCGTCCCCCATATCTGGTGGTTCATAGGGATAAGGTGGTTCTTCATCCGAATCCATCCTTCCTTCCTAAGGTGGTTTCAGAGTTTAATTTGAATGAAGATATTGTATTGCCTTCCCTGTGTCCTAAGCCCAGTCATCCTCGGGAGTTTGCGTTACACTCCTTGGATGTGGTTCGGGCGATCAGGGTGTACTTGACTACTACTGACTCTCTTCGTAAGGCTGATTCACTTTTTGTGATCACGGATGGCCCTAGAAAGGGGTTGACTGCGTCTGCCGCGACTATCTCCAGATGGATCAGACAGACGGTGGTGCAGGCTTATGCTATTAAGGGTCGGGTTCCTCCGTTCCCTGTTAAGGCGCACTCCACTCGGGCTCTTAGTGCTTCCTGGGCCTTCCGCCATCAGGCGTCGGTGCTTCAGGTTTGCAAGGCGGCTACCTGGTCGTCGGTTCATACCTTTAGAAAATGTTATAAAGTTGATGTGCTGGCATCGGCGGATGCCTCTTTTGGCCGCAAGGTTCTGCAGGCCACTGTTTGAGGGGACCGTTGGTCTACCTCGGGGGGGGGGTTGTTTTTTTTTCAGTTGGATCTCATCCTTTTGTTCGATGAGTCCTTGATGCTTCTGGTTGGCTCCGGTTGGGCCTTCTGGATTGGATTTTTATTTCTGTTATCCCACCCCTCATTTGTGGCACTGCTTTGGGACGTCCCTACTGATATTAATCAAGAAGTCTGCGTCTGTCAATGAGCGACAGAGAAAATTGGATTTTTGACTTACCGTAAAATCCTTTTCTCTTAAGCTCATTGCCAGACGCAGGACCCGCCCCTCTATTTTGAGTTGGTTTGGGTTGAATTCTCTGACACTGCTTTGTTACATAACTGACATCCTGTAGCAGGGAGAGAGAGGATATACCCCCTGGGACTGCCCATAAGGTGTGGCCAGAACTTTTTTTCCTGCCTAGTGTCCTACTCCTGTAGGGGGCAGTATCTCCCTACTGATATTAATCAAGAAGTCTGCATCTGTCAATGAGCTTAAGAGAAAAGGATTTTACGGTAAGTCAAAAATCCAATTTTATGCATTCACCTATGAAGTTTTTTGAGTACTGTTGTTTTTCACTGTGTCATAGACTGATGCAGTTTTAAGACTTTGGTATCGATTGGCATCTTTGGTATCGATTTATTTGACGCAACCCCATTTTTTTTTTTAATTTTACCAAAACTTGGGTATTGTATTTTTGTGCACTAAAATTAATTTTATTATATTTTTTTGCCTAAAAATATGCGATTGATAAAAAGTTAAGCAACATAAAAAAATTGCAAGAACTGTCTTTTTATTTTACAGGGCCTCTGCTTTCAGCAAATGTATAATGTTTGGGGGACGTTTCTATACAAAAATGCAGATTTTTTTTACCTATGTGCAAAGAAAATGTTCTAGTGCTGAAGTGGTTAAAATTTTATACCACTATGTTTCCTTTTTAGCAATGAACTGCATTTTGGTTCTGCTAAAACCTGTATATCAAACCGAAGTGTTTGACTTTTTGCTTTGTAAATGGAGCATATGTAGAAAACTTGCAAGTCCTGAATAATCCTCAAAGGCGTATCAAGTTCCGGGCACAGTATTTAACTTTTTGAAATCATATTCTGTTCCTGAGAAATAAGCCTTTGGCCAGTTGTACCTTAATAAACCCTGACCAAAATGCAGTGCTTTCATGCCAGTTGTTGACTGTGAGAAATTTGGAGATTAGCTTTGTGTTTATGGTCAAAATTGTAAATCCAATATTAATTGCCATGGTAAATTTCAGGTATTTCTAATCTACTATTATTCTGAGATTAAAATATTGAAAACATACTTTTTTTGAAGAATCACACAAATGTACTTGAATTCTGTGGTGCATGTTCACAGAGCCTGCCTTCTGAACTATATCATATCTGTTTGAAGGCAGTAAGGTACTATGGGATATATAGTTCTGAGAAACCTAAAGTAAGTTATGAGCAGAGGAGAAGCTGAAAATCATGCAGGTAATCCAGAAAATTGAGGAAAGAGATGACCAGCAGACAGGCAGCAGTTGCAACATTAAATTAGATTTTTCAGCTAATCAGAACTATGATTTGCCCATTCTATTCATTTTATTCTCTGTTCCACAGAGAAACCAGTATCGCCCAAGTCTACATCACTGAAAAGCCCACCAAAGGGGTTTGAAACATCTGCAATCAACAAAAGCTACTACAATGTGGTAAGTACTAAGGCATGTTTAACTTGTACTATTAGCTTTGGAGGTATAACTACGTAACTGCTGTACACTGGTTTAGCAACAACTACGTTTCTATTCATCTGCCAACCACCTCCTAGTTAAAATAAAATACACCAGGAGCCCATTTGCTATTCTTCTCTGCCTTGAACCAAAAAGTGGTCATAGTTTAAGTCTAGAAGTGAGCAATGAAAATCTGGGTTATATAGCAATGGGCAAAAAATTAAGAATACATACTCACATTAAAAAACACCAGTTAGGCTTCGTTCCCACATGTGCAGAGACATAGGTTTTTCTGCACATGTTCTGCAAGGGCACAAAGAAAACAATTGTTTTATATGTGCCCTGCTTATACCACAACACTAGTATCCCATGCACATTTTTTCAGCGCTGGAATCTGCAACATGTATAAAACTTACTGAAACGTGCATGAAAACTGATGTAGACTCGTGTCTCTGCAAGGGAAATCTTTATGCATGTGTAGTTTGAACGAGGCCTTAGGGCTAATTCCAACTGTCATGCATTTCTTTTTCGTACATCATGGGACACAGAGCAGCCATATTCATTACTATCTTGGTTATACGCTACTTATAGGTGAATGGACACTGGCAACCTATTAAGACAAGAAGTCCCCCTCTGTATAACCCCTCCCATACAGGAAGTACCTCAGTTTTTTTTCCAGTGTCTTAAAGGTGATGGTCTCGGTTGGAGAAGCTCTCCATAGTTTTAAAGAAGAAGAAAAAAAGATGCTACAACCCCGATTAAGCTCTCTGATCTAAAGGGGATTAGCAATCAGCTCCATCCGAAAGTAGAAGACTAAAAGGATGGTACCTGAGCCTCGATAAAGGAAAACAAGGTTTTGCCTATGTGACCTTCTTGGCGCTAGACCCTGGGATCCAGGACTCTTGGTAAGACAAACTCCAAAGGCGTTCCGGCAGGGTGCTCTACAGGTCCAAGGAAGTGGCCCCAAAAATAAGGATCCAGCTGATAAAAAGTTGGAATCTTTGTTAAAAGCTTTCTATTGCAGGGTCTGCAATACAACCAGCAGTGGCAGCTATAGGAGTTTGTCAGTCCTTAAAAGACCGTATTAAGAGTATCTAGGACTTCTCTAGGACTTCTCTAGAAGAGTCTGTTGAAGATTTGGCAGATCTACCTCGAGCTTTGTTTTGCAGTAAATGCTCTTAAAGACTCAATACAGCAAATGTTATGGTTTGCTCTTCCGTCAGTTTATATGCACAGAATTCTGTGGCTAAAAAGCAGGCCTGCAGAATTACAGTGTAAAAAGTTGCTGGCTGGCTTTCCCTTTCATGGGGAGCGCCTATTAGGTGACGATCTGGATAAATATATCCAAATGATTTGGGGGAGGGGCGGTTAGAGAGTGCGCTGCTACCAGTTAAAAAGAGAAGTAAATGTCCTTCTTTTAAGGTATCCAACACTCAGGTTCCCAGTACTTCTAATCCCAAGCAGTTTTGATGGCCCCAGCCATCTGAATCTAGAATCAAGCCTTCAGGTCAAGGGCAGATGAAACCCTGGACCCAGAGGCCTATCAAGTCTAGCTTTAGGGCTATCTTGTGAAGGGGCGCCCCCACTCAGTCGGGTGGGGGGAAGGCTGCTATGGTTCTCGGAGGTCTGGGTGGAAATGATTCAGGACAACTGGGTCATTTCCACAATCTCGCAGGGGTGCAAACTAGAATTTCGGCTGTTTCCTCATCCTTAGTTTATAAAGTCAAACATACCTGCAGATCCTCTAAAAAGAAGTTCTCTCTTTCTGGCAAAAATCCTGAAATTGACAATGGCAAGGCCTTGGGTTCGTCCACTGCGTCCGGACTGGCTTTCTCAGCGTCCGATATTCCACTCTGCTTTACAGTCTCTAAGTTTGACGGCTTGGCTATTGAAGCCTGGATCTTGAGAAAGCAAGGTATATTTGGCCCTACAGTCTCTACCCTGATAAACACTAGGAAACCAGTTTCTAGGGGCATTTATTATAGTCTGGAAATCTTGCAGTGCCTGGTGTGAGGCCAGAAAATGGCATCCCCGTAAATATATTATCAGGAGAATTATAGCATTCTTGCAAATAGGGGTAGATATGAAGCTAGCCCTAGGCACTATTAATGGTCAAATTTCAGCCTGATCATTTTTTTTCCAGAGACCGATTACTTTGCATTTCTTGGTTCGAACCTTCGTTCAAGGGGTGCTACATATGCTTCCGCCAGTGAAGCCACCGTTGTGATCTAAATTTTGTTCTGGCAGTTCTACAGAAACAGCCTTTTGAAAGTTAGTCGTTTTAGTTGCGGTTACTTCAGCTAGAAGGGTATCCGAGTTGGGAGCTCTTTCTTGTAAAGAACCATTTTTGATTTTACATCAAGATAGTGTGATTCTACGTCCACACCCAGGATTTTTGCCCAAGGCGGTGTCCGCCTTTCATTTAAATCAGGACATACTATGCCTTCCTTCTTTCTGAATCCTCAAATAGCAGAGGAAAGGTTGTTACATTCTCTTGATGTAGTACATGCATTCAAGATTTATTTGAAGAGGTCAGCTCAGATTCGTAAGACCGACCTTTTGTTCATGCTGCCAGAAGGGCCCATGAAACAGCAGGCAACATCTAGGTCTACAATTTCTCATTGGATTTGCCAAGTTATCATCCAGGCGTAATGGTTTAAAGGGGATGGTTCCTCCTTTTCCGGTAAATGCACACTCTACCAGAAGAGTAGGTGCCTCTTGTGCAGTTCGCCATCAAGCTTCTATGGCTCAGATTTGCAAGGCTGTTACTTGCTCTTCAGTACATACATTCACTAGATTCTATCAAGTGGATGTTAGGACCCGGGAGGAGTCTGCATTTGGCTGCAGTGTTCTGTAGGCTGCTAAGTAGATCTTTTGCGTTCTGATGGTGGTGTTTTCATATAGTGTCCCCCTCCCCTCGAGTGCATTGCTTTGGGACATCCCAGATAGTAATTAATTTGGCTGCTCTGTGACCCGTGATGTATGATAAAGAAAAACTGATTTTTTTTTTCTAGTTTACCTGTAAAATCCATTTCTTTGAGTACATCACAGGGCACAGATGTCCCTCCCCTCCTGTTTGGGATGTTTATTGCTTGCTACAAAACTGAGGTACTTCCTGTGTGGGAGGGGTTATATAGAGGGAGACTTCCTGTCTTAGTTGGTTGCCAGTGTCCATTCACCTATAGGTGGCGAATAACCCAGATAGTAATGAATATGGCTGCTCTGTGTCCCGTGATGTTCTCCAAGAAAAGGATTTTACAGGTGAGCTGTAGAAAAAAAAAAATCTGTTTTTTGTTTTGCTTCAGAAGTCGAGAAAAAAAAATTCATAGGTTTGGGAACAGTTCTGTATGCTGCAATGGTTCGATGATACAATGGTTGAATGGGATTCTTAAGAAATGCATGTTGTATTTTTCATGTGATCTAGTGGTAATGAGACCACTTTGCTAAGAACTCAGCTGTTTGTGATTTGAAAAGTCAGGTGAATCTGATGTCGAGACATTGTTTTGTTTCCTCCACTGTGGCATTCTAAAGCCTAGTACACACTAGTAGTTTTTTTTTTTTTCGTTCAAACCAGCTCTGGTCGGAGCCGCTGTACTAACAATCTGATATTAGTACAGCAATCTCTCCTGCTGAAATATTGTGTTCTGACAGGGGAACGTGTGAATTAGCTGTTCCCTCAAAATAACTTGCTGCCATTAATGTCTAAACTGCTGCCAACAAAAGTGAGTACACCCCTAAGTGAAAATGTCCAAATTGGGCACAATTCGCCATTTTCCCTCCCCGGTGTCATGGCGACCTTTATTTTCCAGCACTGCCTTAACCCTCTTGTGCATGGAGTTCACCAGAGCTTCACAGGTTGCCACTGGACTCCTCTTCCACTCCTCCTTGAAGACATCACGGAGCTGGTGGATGTTCGAGACCTTGCGCTCCTCCACCTTCCGTTTGAGGATGCCCCACAGATGCTCAGTATTGTTTAGGTCTGGAGACATGCTTGTCCAGTCCATCACCTTTACCCCCAGCTTCTTTAGCAAGACAGTGGTCATCTTGGAGGTGTGTTTGGGGTGGTTAATCATGTTGGAATACGGCTCTGCAGCCCAGTCTCCGAAGGGAGTAGATCATGCTCTGCTTTAGTATGTCACAGTACATGTTGGCATTCATGGTTCCCCCAATGAACTGTAGCTCCCCAGTGCTGGCAGCACTCATGCAGCTCCAGACCATGACACTCCCACCACTATGCTTGACTGTAGACAAGACACACTTGTCTTTGTACTCCTCACCTGGGTGCCGCTACAGTACATGCTTGCCACCACACATGCTTGAAACCATCTCAACCAAACAAGTTTATGTTGGTCTCATCAGACCACGGGACATGGTTCCAGTAATCCATGTCCTTTATCTGCTTGTCTTCAGGAAACTGTTTGCAAGCTTTCTTGTGCATCATCTTTAGAAGAGGCTTCCTTCTGGGACGGCAGCCATGCAGACCAATTTGATGCAGTGTGCGGCGTATGGTCTGAGTACTGACAGGCTGACCCCACCACCCCTTCAACCTCTGCAGCACTCATGCATCCATTTCCCAAAGACAACCTCTGGATGGGACGCTGAGCATGTGCAATCAACCTCCTTGGTCGACCATGGTGAGGCCTGTTCTGAGTAGAATCTGTCCTGTTAAACCGCTGTATGGTCTTGGCCACCATGCTGAAGCTCAGTTTCAGGGTCTTGGCAATCTTCTTATAGCCTAAGCTATCTTTATGTAGAGCAACAATTATTTTTTTCAGATCCTCAGAGCTCTTTGCCATGAGGTGCCATGTTGAACTTCCAGTGACCAGTATGAGAGAGTGAGAGCGATTAACACCAAATTTAACACACCTGCTCCCCGTTCACACCGGAGACCCTGTAACACTAATGAGTCACATGACAGCAGGGAGGGAAAATGGCTAATTGGGCCCAATTTGGACATTATCACTTAGGGGTGTAGTCCCTTTTGTTGCCAATGGTTTAGACATTAATGGCTGTATATTGTTATTTTCAGGGGACAGCAAATTTACACCGTTATACAAGCTGTACACTCGCTACTTAACATTGTAGCAAAGTGTAATTTCTTCAGAGTTGTCACATGAAAAGATATAATAAAATGTTTACAAAAATGTGTGTGTGTGTGTATATTATATGTGTTAAATGTACTAGCACATTTAAATATACTAACACATTGAAACCAAACTCCAGCTCATACTTGAGTTACTGTAAACAGCTTTATCTGTTTTGGGATAAAGTTTTTACATAAATAACTGATCATTGTAAGCAGCCCTGCCAGTGTTAAATGGTCGACAAAGGAATATGAGTGCACGTGCTCTGCGTTGATCTGCATGACTGTCGTAGCAGAAGGAAGCCTCTTCTAAAGACGATGCACAAGAAAGCCTGCAAACCGTTTGCTGAAGACAAGCAGACTAAGGACATGGATTACTGGAACCATGTCCTGTGGTCTGATGAGGCCAAGATAAACTTATTTGGTTCAGATGGTGTCAAGCGTCTATGGTGGCAACCAGGTTTAGGAGTACAAAGACAAGTGTGTCTTGCCTACTGTTAAGCATGGTGGTGTTGGTGTCGTGGTCTGGGGCGGCATGAGTGCTGCCAGCACTGGGGAGCTTCAGTTAATTGAGGGAACCATAAATGCCAACATGTACTGTGACATACTGAAGCAGAGCATGATCCCCTCCCTTTGGAGACTGGGGATATATATATAGAATAATAATATATTTACGAAAATGTGATGGGTGTACTTCCTTTTGTGAGATATTGTGTGTGTGTGTGTGTGTGTGTGTATGTGTGTATATATATGTATATATATATATATAATGCAAATATGCGGCCTCGACTTCAGGAGTTTGTACTGGGGTGATGAATGCAGCTAGAGGCATCACCCCGGTACCGTTGTTTAGAGCCAACGTTTGGCTTTCTTGTAATGACCACCAATGTGGCTGAGCAGCCGCTAGGTGGTTATTACAAGGAGCGGGAGGGGACCTCCGCGTCTCACCCGTGTCTCCTGTCCCACCGGGAGACCCGAGCGACCAGTCCGCATGTCCGCTGGCTGGTCGAAGACCCGAACAAAGCCGGATTCGGCTTTTAATAGGTCTCCGATGTAAAAACCCAGAAACTATGTCATGACATTACTTTCGTGTACTGGAGCCTTAAAGGTAGTGATCGACCGATATCATTCTTTCGTTGCCGATACCGATATTTTGCCAATCGCATATCGGTGTTGGCCGATATTTTCACACAAATTTCGACACAAATCTCTTAACAAACATGTTAATCTTTATTTATTAACATTTTTACATTTTTAACATTAAGTGCTCCTTCTTTACACCTTAACTGCATAAAAACCTGATAGGAAAACTTAAATTGCAAGGAGTTGTACATTAGCATTTCACATCATCTGATTGTGCATTATGTATAATAAAGTGCTGCAGTAGTGTACTCACTCACTGCAATATAAAAATTGTAATTCACTACTGCAGTGCAGTCTGCGCAAAACTGCTAGGAAACAAACTAGGCAACAACAAAAGCTACACAATAAAATACACGTACACGCTGCACAACTGCTATAAAAAGAGCAAGGCAACAGTTACACATGTCACAGTGGATTGGACTGGACTTGACTCTGAGTCTATGGAGGACTATCTGCACTGCAGTATGGCACTCACTGCAACTACTGCAGTCAGTACAATACTGCTAGAAGAAAAGCAAGGCAAGTAGGCAACAGCTACACATGTCACAGTGGATTGGACTGGAGTCAGTGGAGGACTATCTGCACTGCAGTATGGCACTCACTGCAACTACTGCAGTCAGTGCAATACTGCTAGAAGAAAAGCAAGGCAACAGCTACACATGTCACAGTGGATTAGACTGGAGCCAGTGAAGGACTATCTGCACTGCAGTATGGCACTCACTGCAACTACTGCAGTGTGCAGTCAGTGCAATACTGCTAGAAGAAAAGCAAGGCAAGTAGGCAACAGCTACACGTCACAGTGGATTAGACTGGAGTCATTGGAGGACTATCCTGCACTGCAAAAATTGGGCTAACTTTACTGTTTTTTTTTGTTTTTGTTTTTTTTTTAGTTCATGATAGTGTATTTCTTCCAAAAAAAAAAAGACCGCTGCGCAAAAACTGTGTGACGTAAAATGTTGCAACGATCGCCATTTTATTCTCCAGGGTCTCTGCTAAAAAATGTGTATGTTTGGGGGTTCTAAGTAATTTAATTTTCTAGCAAAAAATACAGATTTTAACTTGTAAGCAACAAATGTCAGAAAAACACATAGTCTTAAAGGGGTTGAACTCAATTCTTTCATCCACTGCATGTCAATGCACTATACAGTTGTGAAAACTCTTAAACTGTCACCTCTCTCTTCCTAACACCTATGCTTAACAACCTGTGTAATAATGGTGTAGATACCTGCCTATTTTCAGGTCTCTACGGCCGGTAACATGATCCTACCCCCACTAGCATGGCTGCAAGGGAGAGAAGAAAGAGCTGACAATGGGTGGGCCATTTGAAGCCTATGAGTGACATCACTGATTCAAGCTTTACTAGCTGTTGCCAGAATGCTCTGTACTCTCCCCTGCAGCACCGCTGGCTGACACAGGGAAGATCATGTGACCAGGCCATAGCAGGCTGAAAATAGGCAAATACACACATGTTTCTCACACAGGTTAAACGGAAGCATAAGTGTAAAAGGGGAGAATTGGACAGTTTTAAGAGTAGTTTGGGTTAAGCTAGAAGTCCACTGTAAAATTATGGTAAACATGTGCACGTGCTTTAGGCCTCTTGCACACTAGAGTAAAAAATGCTGCATTTTTTACTGATTTGAAATTAAATGCATTATTGTCTGTGGAACCATGCACAAGGCTGAGTAAAGATTAGTAATACAGTGATAATTATAGAGCAGCAAAAGACAATAGAACATTTTACATTTGAGTGCAGTAATTTACTCGCATACACATGTTTACTCATTTTACACATCTATACACTTAAGCACCTTTACTCGCCTATACTTAACATTACTGAAGGTCTTTTACACAGCTTTTTCCTCACTGACTTTCTGTCAAAAAGTTCCTGAGTAAACATCAGCAAATTATTACGCCTCTGTGCAGCTGGCCTTAGTGTGCATTAAAGCATGTGTGAATGGGCACTTAATGTTCCCAAGAAGACTATTTTTGTCAATAACTTTAGCACATTAAGAATATATCATCTTTACCTATTAACTGATATTTGTTTTATAGATAGAAATATATATACACACTTTTTTTTTTTTCTTCAAATTTTTTATTGAAGGAAAGAACAATAACTGACAATAGGATGCATTCGAGAGAAGACTTCCCCCAGGTTAGGGGGAGACAGTGGTAGTATAGTAACTCAATGCAGAGGTAGGAATGCAGCCCTTTGTAACAAAACGTGAAACCTAAAGAAGAGAAAAAAAACTCAATGCATAAAAATACTTTTTATGGCTACTTGGTATGGGTTAGTTCGGGGACACTTGAGTGTTTATTGATAAGTGGAGTCTAGGAACCACTGTGATTCCTATAAACAAAGGTTTATTACCGAGAGTTCCAGTTGGAGTTACCCTGAGGTTAACAAACAAACAGGTGTCTAAGAGTCCCCGACACAAGTAAAAGGTTAAATTTAGGATAAACATTGAAATTGTTTGTAGGCCTTAGAAGAATTACAGTTAAAGGGGGATATCCGGCCTTAGCATGATGAGCAGATCAATTGGTTGAAGCTGAGAGGTTCCCATCCAAAAGCAAAGAGCTAAAAGGTGAAGGAAAAAGAGAGGAGAAAGGATGTAAATAAGGGGGAAGTTAAGATAGAGGGAAACTGTAGTTCAGGAGGAAGGGATGAAGGGCAAGGAGGGAAGTCACCGGGAGGAGGTATACGTCTGGTCTCTCTTAGTAAACAAAGTTACAAATAAGGCTATTCAGGGTAGCAGTAAAGCGTTATTGAAGTCAGAGGGAAGGTAATTGTTGACCCAGAGTTTCCAAAGGAGTTAAAACTTTTCTGTCTTGGAGAACTGCTTCTAGTTTGGGTTGGATCATGGCTCTAGTAACACTATTCTTTGTTTCCAGAACAGTGAGGTGGGAGGGTTTTCCAGGCCTTCACAATGGCAGTTGTAACCTGCAGGAGGAGCTCAAATTTTAAATGGGTTATATCAGGAGGTTTCTTATTGAGTAGAGCCATGGCTGGGTCAGGGGTAAAGGTTTTACCAATAAGGGTGAAAAGGATATGAAAAATGTCAGCCCAGAATGATTGAGCTAGTGGGTAGCTCCAACCGATAACGAGATGCGTGCCATTGTCAGGAAAATACTGGAAACAAGCAGGAGAGTAGGATGGGAGGTATTTGGAAATCCGGGAAGGGACCGGGTACTAGTGCATCAATACTTAGTAATTAGTTTCAGAGGCTAAAACGTTCTGTGAGGCTGATTTTGTGGCTGTCCAAATGTTGGACCAGCCTGTAGCTCCCAGTTTGAGGTCCATTTGTTTACATAGTGTAGGGATGTGTAAGGTGGTGGATCTAGCAGTTGTAAGTAGAAAGAGGAGATTAAGCCCCGTGCATGGGGCTCTTTCTTGCAAATGTGCTAAAAATTGGTCATATCGGCTAAGGAGGAGTCTGTGCGCAAGCAAGAGGAGAACAATTGTTTAAATTGGAGTCAGGCTTCCGCAGGTTTCGCAGCGAGTAGGAAATGTCTTAAAGGTGTCATGGGTTGTGAATTTATGAGCTCTGATTATGTTAGCTGCTGACCATTAGCTAAAGGAGGAGGGGGAGGACCATGCTGGATAAAAAGCGGGATTTCCGAAGATGAGATAAAAGAGGGTTATGTGGTGATTGGATTCTAAATTTAGTTTTAAGGTTATCCCACACCTGCAGGAAATGGCAAATGACTGGGTTCCTTACTGTCTTGCAGTCGCTAGGGCAAAGCCACTCTAGGTTGGCCACAGAAAGGGGGATTCCAATGCTACCCAGAAAGGAGTATAGTGGGAGGTGTGATATTTTGGTAACTGGGCCATTTGGGCCACCTGGTAGTATTAGGTGAAGTGTGGGATACCTAGGCCACCCTGCAATTCTGGTAAGAACATGGTCAGTCTCGCTACCCAAGGTCTAGTTTTGCCCCAGACGTAGGCAAGAACTCTACGTTGTAATATTCGGAGGAAGTGAGAGGGCACTTGAAGTGGTAAAACCCTAAATAGGTACAACATTTTAGGGAGGATGGCCATTTTAGTTACGGTAAGGCGTCCCAACCACATCAAGGGCAAGGCAGACCACGAGGACATGAGGCTAGATAAATAGGTCAACTGGGTAATTGGCTGAATACAGGGCGGCAGGGTCTGCGGTAAGTTTAATACCAAGGTATGAGATACCACAAGGTGACCAGAAAAAGGCATTTTTTTTTTTTTTTTTTTGTTAAATAATTAATTGTTAATTTATACTTTTTGCAAGGAACTACAGCAATGATTTATTTGAGTTGTGTAGGTTGTATTATAAAGTTTCTTCTTCGTTAAAAAAAATTCTATTTGTAAGGGGTGCTTCTGTTCTTTCAGTCCAATTCTGGATTACAGTGCATCATCAATGCGGGTAGCTGATATTGCAGATGTGTTGGTTGTGTGATGCATAGGCAGGCTTTGGTTTTTGTCAGTGGCATCAGCTTGACATCCGTTTGACATGCTCCTGAGATCATTCAAAATTCTTTGACAGTGCGCTTGACCTGCAGCTATCCCTCTGTCCTGCATTTTAACTGCTTCAAGGTTTGCATCCACCTTGGGTTTAAGCACTAAGCATGTTATGAACAGATTTGTGTATTTACATATTTTCTACCTATGTGGTCATAAAGGTTTGTTTAGTATATTATTGGTGCCACAAAGAACAAAGCTCTTCTTTTTTTTTTTTTTTTTTTTTTTTTTTAATTGAATTGTGTGGAAAATGTTTTCTTTTTGTGTATAGTATTGACTGCAGTCCATAATAGATCTTTACCTATTGTCTCAAACAAGCTTTGAGTTCAGTACTACAGAACAAAGAATGCCAAACGTGCGAGTTTACTTCAGGTTGTGAAGACAACAGAAATCAGGCCAGCAAATCAGATTTGCTTAAAGGACAATAATGCCCTCTTGTGGTATAAGTATTAGAAGTTTTCATGAGCGGTTTTGGTGTGTTTTATCATGGTGCAGTCTTCTCACTACTTCATAATAACTAGTTGGTTAACAATGTTTTATTAATATACTTTATAAATAAGGGGCATGGGATAGGTTAATATGACTATTTTTTTTTTTTTCACGATAAATTTATGAATATAAGACTGCGTATGTATAAAAATGTATGAAATTCTTTATTTTTTTTTTTGTTATGCAGTATTTGTAATTCCCAGCCTTAATAATAAAAAATGTAAAATTAAATACTGGATGATAATCATTATTCTTCACTGATCATACTACACTAAACTGTCAAAACCAATATTTGTCACATTGTTGTGTTACTATTTTTTTGGATGTAAAATGTAAACCAGTAGCTTTTTTCCTCTATATAGTTTGCTAGCAGTTATCATTTTAATTGAATATAGCCATCTCTATTCAGTAATGACTTTTGGCTAGAAACCATTTTTTCCCAGGTTGCTCAGGCTGGTATCTAGGTAGTTTTTTTTTTCATGACAGGCAAGAGATACTTACTATTTCACTATATATAAAGGCTTATAGTAGCTTAAAATTCAGCATTCATTTTCTTGCATTTTTAGTTTTGCTTTGCTGCCGTTTGTTAACTAACATACTAGTGTATAAAATGTGACAATTCAGAAGAATGCCTTGATTCCAGGCTGTGCATTCTTTCTATATGGTGTAATGAGGTGCATGGTCACAGAGAAGGCAGGGATACAATGTCACACTGGCAAATCAGATAATATACTTGTGAGATTGAGGAATGAGGCTAGCAAGTAAATCTAGCTGTTTCACTTACATTTTAAACAGAGCTACTAGTGCATTGTTTTACAAAGTATTAAATAGATATACTATGGCTTAGAGATTTTTTTTTTTTTAGGTTGTTATGTATTGTTCTTTGTACAAACCCAATCTCAAAAAAGTTGGAACACTGTGTACAATCCACGTAAAACAGAATGCAATGATTTGCAAATCTCCTAGACCCATATTTTATTCACAATAGAACACCAAAAACATATCGATTATGGTTAAACTGGGAAAATGTACCATTTTAGGAAAAAATTTAATTATTTTAAAATTGATGGCAGCAACACATCTCAAAATAATTAGGACAAGGCAACAAAAAGCTGATTAGTGGTACTAACAAGGAAGAGCTTGAAGAACCTTTTGCAATGAATTAGGTTATTTGGCAACAGGCCAGTAACATGATTGGATATAAAAAGGTTATCTTAGAGAGTCAGAGTATCTCAGAAGTAAAGATGGGCAGAGGGTCACCAATCTGTTAAAAGCTGCATCTAAAAATTGTTGAACAGTTTCGGAATAATCTCTGTGCACAATGGACAAGGCTGAAATGCAGTATTGGATACATGTGATCTCTTGGCCCCTCAGACAGCATTGCAGTAAAAACAGGCACGATTCTTTGATGGATATCACTTGCTGGGATCAGGAAAACTTCCAAAAACGACTGTCTGTGAAGATCATTCACAGTGTCATCCAAAAATACAAGGTACAGCTCTATCATACAGAGAAGAAGCCATATCTAAACATGATCCAGAAACACTGCTGTCGTCTTTGGTCTCTTGAAATGTAGAAAACTGTTCTCTGGTCAGATGAATCAAAATTTGACATTATTTTAGCAACAATGAGAGCCTTGTCCTCCAGACTGAAGAGGAGAGGTACCTTTACAGCTTGTTTTCAGTGCTCAGTTCAAAATCCTGCATCTTTGATGGTATAGTGGTGCATCAGTGTGTATGGAATGGCAGCTTGCATGTCTGGAAAGGTGCAATCAATGCTAATTATATATTTGTATGTATATATATAAAATATATATATATATTTGTATGTATGTATATATATATATATATATATATATATATATATATATATATATATATATAATATAGGTTTTAGAGCAGCATATAATCCAATTCAAGTGACATCTTTTTCAGGGAGCCTTGCTTATTTCATTATTTCAGCAGGACAATGTTAAACCACATAGTGCACCTATGATAACTGCATGGCTTTGTAGTAGAAGGATCTGGGTGCCTAACTGGCCTGCCTGCAGTCTAGACCTTTCACCAAATGAAAATATTTTTTACATCTTGAAACAAAAAGACCCAGGACGGTTAAGCAGTTAGAATCCTATATCGGGCTAGAATGGGACAGCATTCCTCTCCCAAAACTCCAGCAACTGGTGTCCTCAGTTCCCAGATGTTCACTGAGTATTTTTAAGAGGGAATTCTGTAAAGTGGTAAGCATGGCCCTGTCCCGACTTTTAAGATGTGCTTCTTCCATTATTTCAAAATTACCTTATTTTTCTCTTAAAATGGTACATTTTCACAGATTAAACATTTGATATGGGTTTTTTTTTCTATTGTGAAAAAAATATGGGATTATGAAATTTGCAAATTATTGCATTCTTTTTTTTATGTCGATTTTACACAGCGTCCCAACTTTATTTTGGAATTGGTATTTTATTTTTTTTTTAAATAGTCTAAAGTTCACACCATAAAATCATGTAGATGGCTGACTTTGATTGTAAGTATAATAAAGGGCTGCTCGACTATTACCATACAGACTCCGATAAGGAGATTCTGTAAAACTCTGAAAGTGGGTTTGATTATTGCTAACAAACTAAGGGTTCTATCTGTCACAGAAGCAAAAATACTTTTTAGTAGCTTGATTGTTTTTACACAGAAATGTAGTGTGCTAAAATGCAAGGTTGAAATGTAACCGGAAAGAAATGTAATGGAGGCAGAAGTTTAAAACAATGGGGTTGGTTTGCTAAAGGCAAAAATTTGGTGCACTGCAAGTGCAGTTGCTCTAGGTTTTAGTAACTGAGGGGAATCTCTGCTGATTTCCATTATCCAAACATGCAAGAAAAAATGCTTCTTGCTTGTAATTGGGTATCCTTTGCAAAGCAATGCTTTTCCTTTTTATAAGCTCTGAAGTAACAGCACTTGCAGTGCACAGTATATTTACCTTTAGTAAATCAACCCCAATGTCCTAAAGTGACATAAAAGAATATCTTTATTCTCCAAGAATAATCTATACACATCCACTATTTAAGGGCCCTGTAAACTAATCTCATGAAACTTTCTCACAGTTTTTTTTTTTTTTTTTGCCTCCTTGTAATGTTCTCTGTGAGCTCCTGAACTTCTTCCTTTCCCCCTAACTTTCATCTGTGTGGAATGAGCAGTGCAGGTTGGTTACAATCATGTGCAGAGCTCCATGTACAGTGGAAATCCCATAGTTTGTAATCCCTACTTAATTGTGCATCTCAGGACAGGAGCAAACAAAAGAAGGTAACTAGGTTTCTACATACAGTATGAATGAATGTACCCACTCTCTATTAAAGTGGTTCTAAAGACTTAATGTTTTTCACCTTAATGCAGTCTATGCATTAAGGTGAAAAACTACCTGTGCTGCAAAACTCCCCCTTATACTTACCTGAGCCCTATCTGATCCAGCGATGTGCATGAGAGCATTCCGCTGTCTCCCTCCTCCCTGGGCAGATTGATAGCAGCAGGATCCATTGTGCCCAGCGGGGGGCGGGGCCGAGCCTCCCGCTCTCTGTCAAAAGACGCAGGCAGGGTGTATGGGGAGCAAGAGGAGGAGCCTGGAGCACCAGTGGAGGACCCCAGAAGAAGAGGATCGCAGCTGCTCTGTGCAAAACTGTTGTTTATTAAAAAAAAAAAAAAACTAAAACTAAGCTTTATTATCGCTTTAAGAAGTCTGATAACAGCAGCATAAAAAAAAAAAAAAAATGGAAGTGTCTGGGGGCAAAAGGAAGTCCTTTTTTTTAGTTAAGAATTCTTAGTTGAATATACATTTTCAAACCAGAGTTTATCACTTCAAAACTGGATTATTCATAACACCAGCTACCTCACTTTCACCTAATAGTGTGAATATGATGGCTTTATACTTTTATAGTTGGTTCTGAACTTGATACACTTTTGAGTGTAAAATTAATTGAAAACTGGATGAAAATCAGTAAACAATGCTTCACCTAGATGAACTTTCATTTAAAGTTGCTTAAAAGAAGAGCTCTAGTCGTTTCTATGTTTAATTAAAAGTCAGCAGTTACAAAAAGTGTAGTTGCTGCCTTTTAATAAACACACACACCTGTCCCACAATGCAGCTATGTGCTCACCCAAGCCATTCCTTCTCTCCCGAGTGCCGACATTTCAACTTTGGGCACCCAGCTGTGACAGCTTGCGGCTTCACAGGCGGGTGCCCACTGCGTATCTGCGAGTCTCGCTGCGTGGTCCAGCAGTCATCTGGGACCTGTGATGTGTCCCAGATGACTGCAGGGAGGGAGGGGAGAGGAGAACTTCTGCTCGGATCGCCTAGGCCAGTGATGGCGAACCTTGGCATCCCAGATGTTTTAGAACTACCAAAACATCTGGGGTGCCAAGGTTCGCCATTACTGGCCTAGGCGAGCCGAGCAGAAGTGGCGTGGATTACTTAAAGCAGAACGTCCCCTTTTGGATGGAGCTCCACTTTAATTTAGAGTGCATGAAAACCATAACAAGGGATGCATATTTCTCAATCGCTTCTCCTACTAAAGTGTAATCACTAAGATAGGAAGTGTGTTACTGGTTGGATCACCAGGTGTAAAAGAAGGGAAATTTAATTCAGCCACCACATTTAGGGTAATTCATTAGTAAGATGCAATATTTTAGATTTTTGCTTTTGGCTTTAGCAACACTAAGAAATCGAAGTGGAGCAAATACATCCCTTGTCTTCTCCTCTCCGGGGTCTTCTGCTCTTCTAAGCAGTAAGAAATCGAAGTGGAGCAAATACATCCCTTGTCTTCTCCTCTCCGGGGTCTTCGGCTCTTCTTCTTCCTCCGGTCCTCCTCCGACGTCTCCGGTGATTATGCCGGTCTCTGGTCTCTGCAGCTTATTATATAGCCATTAGGGGCGTGCCCCTGATGACGTCATCGGGAGGCCCCGCCCCCTCATGTCACATATGACGTCATCTGTGACATGAGGGGCGGGGCCTCCCGATGACGTCATCGGGGCCACGCCCCTAATGGCTATATAATAAGCTGCAGAGACCGGAGACCGGCATAATCACCGGAGACGTCGTCGGAGGAGGACCGGAGGAAGAAGAAGAGCCGACAGCAAAAGAGCAGAAGACCGGAGAGGAGAAGAAAAGAAGAGAGGACAGCAAAAGAGCAGAAGACCCCGGAGAGGATAAGACAAGAAGAGCCGGATGAAGATTTTTAATAAACTTTCCAAAACGTCTCCTGTCGTTATTTCCATACACTGCCTTTTATGTGGTGAATGAGTAGGGGTACAGTGTACCCCATACCCATTCACATAGGGAGGGGGTCCGGGCTCTGGGTTCCGATGAGCCCCCTGCCCGCAGACCCCCACAACCACCGGCCAGGGTTGTGGGGATGAGGCCCTTGTCCTCATCAACATGGGGGCAAGGTGCTTTAAAGTGGGGGTAGCAGAGCTCCCCCTGCCCCAAAGCACCAACACCCCCCATGTTGAGGGCATGTGGCCTGGTGTGGTCCAGGGGGGGTGGGGCCGCTCGCTTGTCCCCTCCCCTTTCCTGGCCTGCCGGGCTGCATGCTCGGATAAGGGTCTGGTATGGATTTTGGGGGGACCCCACGCCGTTTTTTAGGAGTGGGGCTACCCTCAAATTCCATACCGGACCCGAAGGGCCTGGTTTGGAACCTGGGGGGGACCCCCACGCAGTTTTTTTTCCCATTTTTGGCGTGGAGTTCCCCCTCAAGATTCTCACAGTGCAGGTCTCGCCGCAAGACGGATCCGACTTGCGGTGCGACTTCCATTCAAATCAATAGGCCGTAGGGAACCATTGATTTTGAATGGAGGCAGAAAAACGCTGCTAAAAGCAAGGTGGCCAAACGTGCAATAACGCAAATGGAAAAAGCTACTGAAAGCACGTTTAACAGCTGCTTTTTCCCGGCGTCAGAAATAGCTTTGCAGGACGTTTTTTCTAACGTCCCGTGTACATGGAGCCTTAAGCCGAACTTTACCTATAACAACTTAATAGAAAATAATGTTCTGAAGTGTTGAGACCCGGATAGCAGTAAATCTTTAAGCTGTCAGCAGATCGGCCTCTACATTTTCTACACAGTACCTAAAACTAAAGAGCAGCTGAGCATGTGCAGAGAAGGGTTATACAGTGTATTCCTGAATTTTAAACAGTATAGTCCCTTATTTATAATGTTTTACATATCTATACCTGCAAAAGGGGCCAGCCTGAAGTGATCTAGAAGGACTTAAAATAGAACTACTGTATAAGAAAAACTTTTTTTTTTTTTTATTTTCATTTTGGATAGACCAATGAAGGGTTATTACCATTTACCATCTGTGTCCCATTGCAGAGATTTCTCTTCACTGTCCCATAGCTAAACAGGAAGTGAGAAGAAACACCTGCGAATCAAGGGAATTCTTTGGGGACCCCCAGATCACCAAAACTAGTGTCCCTATAGGACGATTTCTATTACTTTTCCGGGGACAGCCCCAAATTTGTGTTTTTTTTTTTTTTTTTTTTACTTTCACTTTTAATGATCATGGTAAATAAGACAAATCGAGAGGATGAATCTCCTTAACTGGGGGCACAGACCACTAATAAAAGCTGACAAGTATTTTAGTCCATTGACCATCTATTCAAAACTTTTAAAAAAAAAAAAGTTTTGCCTTTAGTTATACTTTAAAGTGGTTCTAAAGACAAAAGGTTTTTATTTTATTTTTTTTATCAATACATTCTATGTATAAAAAATCTTCTGTGTGCAGCAGCTCTCCTAATACTTACCTGAGACCTAGCTTGATCCAGCGATGTTTCACGAGAGACTCGGCACTCTGGGACTCTCCCTACTGATTGGCTGAGACACACAGCTGGTGCCATTGCCTTCCGCAGGTGTCAATCAACGTCAGGAAGCCAATGAAGAGAGAGAAGGGGGGACAGGGCCGAGCCACAGCTCTGTGTCAAAGTGGACACAGTGCAGCGGCTCGGCTCAGGTGCCCCCATAGCAAGCTGCTTGTGGTGGGTGCACTATGCAGGAGGGAGGGGACAGGAGTGCCACCAGAGACTTGAGAAGAGGAGGATCCGGGCTGCTCTGTGCAAAACCACTACACAGAGCAGGTAAGTATTTAGAGCCGGTTCACACTGAGGCAACACGACTTCAGGGGGCGACCTGTGAAGTCACGTGCACCGCGACTTCGGCGCAACTTGCAGGGACTTCACATAATGGAAGTCTATGCAAGTCGCTCCGAGGTCGCCCCAAAGTAGTACAGGACACTTTTTCTAAGTCGGAGCGACTTGTGTCGCTCCTATTAGAACGGGTCCTGTACTACTCAATGGACCGCGACTTGTCAGGCTGACAAGTCGCCTGACAAGTCGCGGCAGTGTGAATGGGCTCTTATTGTGTTTATTTAAAAACAAAAAAACAAAACAAGGCTTTAGTACAGGGGTCTCCAAACTTTCTAACAAATGGCTTATTTACTGTCCTTCAGGCTTTGGGGGTCAGACTGTGGCCAGTGGGAGTAGAAAAGTCATAATGTGGGGGCAAACAATACTGCATCATTGTGTCAGTGGGGGGAATAGTACGCCATTGTTGATGCACTGGTAGGGATTCTGCCCCATAGTTGATGTCAGTGGATGAAATAATGAATGGAATAATGCCCCATTAAAAGTGTCAGTGGTAGGAATTCTGCCCCATAGTTGTCAGTCGATGAAATAATGAATGTAATGTAATGATTGGTGTCAGTGGCAGGAATTTTGCCCCATTGTTGGTGTCAGTGAGAAGAATAGTTCTTGTATCGTTGGTGTCAGTGACAGTAATTATGGCCAATTGTTGTTCCCCCCCGGGCTGCAATTGGAGACCACTGCTTTAGTATCACTTGAATTTCTAAACTACCGAAGTACCACTTTAATGTTTTCTAAAAAAAATTCCTTGTACTTTTAAAATACCAGTTAACCTTTACAGCTGTTTTTTTTTTTATTTATTTATTTATTTATTTATTTTTTTAGAAAACCTGCTTTATTCTAAATTGGTACACTTAGTAAGAAGTATAATTTGGCTCTCCGGTATTGCATCTTGCAAATGTATACCTTTTTATATAGACCTTGCGTAACAGTGTCACCTTACTTTAGTTTGGTGACTTGAGAATAAAGGTTTCTGTCATGTTAATTTTGAAAATGCCACAACCCATGACAACCAATGATCTTATTTCACTTACCTGCCTCCAGTATGCTCAAAACTGGTTGCTATGGGAGTGTGAACTTTGTACGTAATGATTGCTGTTTGCACATTATTATTTAATTATCCTACTTGTGTTCGAGGTTTTGTGTTTGCATTGGCGTTATTTGAGAGAGCTGTGAGATGTTTGAGAGAATCTTCTTTTTGTATACTGGGACGTCTCTATGCTGAGATGTCTTTGCCATTCATTGCCTGTTTGGCATAGATTGTGTATCCTGCATTTTAACAGCAAGCCTCTGTCTTCGTACTTGTCAATTCCTCCAGTGCACTAAGGGAATGGGGAGACTATTTGGTTGCTGTGTCATGGGTGCCTCTGTGAGCAGCTACAGTGCTTGTAATCCACGCAGAAGGACATGGCTGAAGGGGGCAGCAAGAGAGGTGATTCGACATTTTTGCTTAATCCAGTAATTGTATGATTGTAGCAATGTTCTATAAACTCCTATAAATATTTTCGGAGGCTTTCTGGAATTGCGATTTCTTTTAATGTATCTAGCGTAAGTTGACTTGTACTTGAACATACTTGAATATAGGGTAATGTTATCTTTGTTTTATGGACATATTGTAAGCATATTTTATACCTTGTTCTTAGATCATGTTTTGAAGGCAGTGTTCTGAAGTACCTACAGATGTAAAAACACCATTTAGTTCAGTATTGAATTGGAAACATTTTTTGATAAGTAGAATTAGTGGCTGTGTGGAAAATTTGTACTGCTATTTAGAATGCTGTGAATTTCATATGATATATGCCACCCATTGCTGATCTCTAAATTTCATGTTTTGAAGTATAGCTATAGAGTAAGTTTTGTGATCCTTGAGAACGGAAAAGATCTACACCTAAGTAACAGGGCTATAGGGATCACCTTCTCACAAAATCAAACTTTTACTATTAATCCAGGAATATGTAATTATGTGTGTACAGGCAGTCCCTGGGTTACAAACAAGTTTTTTTTTTTTTTTTTCTATGCATGAAGGTAAAAAACCTGTGTGCAGCGACCTCCCCCTCCAAAGCCTTACCTGAGCTACCTCCGATCCAGTGATGTTCATGATAGCCTCGGCTGTCCCGGGTCTCTCCCTCCTCATTGGCTGAGGCAGCAGCAGGTGCCTATTGGCTCCCACTGCTGTCAGTCACAGCTAGTGAGCCAATGAGGAGAGAGTGGGGGGTGGGGGAGAAGCCAGGTGCACCGGCGGGGGACTCTAAAAGAAGAGGGTCAGAGCTGCTCTGTGCAAAAGCACTGCATAGAGTGGGCAAGTAAACATGTTTGTTATTTAAAAAAAAAATAAAACTTTATTACCACTTTATGTTGAAATTGTAAATAAGTTGTAACAGATGCATTGTGTAATTCCAGCCAAAATAAAATATTTTTAAGTTTTTTGGATAGCATAGGGAAGGGGTAACACCCATGAAATGTTTGTTTTGCTGTCTGTGCCTCTGTTCAGGGGATTGCGCCTCACTTTCTGTCCCTGTGACAATTGGATTTTGAAAATTTTGGGTTGTTGTGGAAACAAGGATTATTGATAAAGCTTTAGTGGAGACACCTTTTTTCCATTATAACATGATACAGGAGTGAATTTCCCTACCTGGGGGTAGATTTTCTCTCACTTTCTGTTGTCTCCCTCTGTTTTTAAGCATGAGTCATTTTTAAGTCGGATGTAAAGTGTCTTGAAAAAGTATTCATACCCCTTGATATTTCCCACATTTTGTCTTGTTACAACCAAAAACGTAAATATATTTTATTGGGATTTTAGGTGATAGACCAGCACAAAGTTGTGAAGCAGAAGAAAAATAATAGTTTTCACATTTTTTTTTTTACAAATATGTGAAAAATGTGGCGTGTATTTGTGTTCAGCCCCCCCTGAGTAAGTCTTTTTGGGTATGTCTCTACCAGCTTTGCACATCTAGAGTGAACAATTTGCCCATTCTCCTTTGCATTATAGCTTTGTCAAATTGAACGGAGAACCTCTGTAAACAGCATTTTTCAAGTTTTGCAACAGATTCTCAGTTGGATTTAGGTCTGGACTTTGACTGGGCCATTCTAAAGCTGGGATACACACTATACAACTTTTGTTGGTAGATTTCCATTAGATTTACCTTCAACTATGTAGTGCAAGGGCCTGCCTGATTTCATACAAATTGAAAGTGTTTAGGTCTGACCTCATATTATATGGTTTTGGTAAGTCTAAAGGAAAAAATCTAAAGAAAATTGTATAGTGTGTATCCAGCTTAACACATGAATATGCTTTGATCTAAACCATTCCATTGTAGCTCTGGCTGTATGTTTAGGGTCGTTGTCCTGCTGGAAGGTCCTAACTTTAACCCTCCGCCCCATTCTCAAGTCCTTTGCAGACTCAAACAGGTTTTCTTCTAAGATTGCCCTGTATTTGGCTCCATCCATCTTCCCATCAACTCTGACCAGCTTCCCTAACCCTGCTGAAGAAAAGCATCCCCACAACATGATGCTGCCACACCATGTTTCACAGTGGGAAGGAGGTGTTCAGGGTGATGTGCAGTGTTGGTTTTCTGCCACAAAGGCCAAGGCCAAAAGGTTCAATTTTGGTCTCATCTGACCGGAGCACCTTCTTACATGTTTGCTGTGT
This sequence comes from Pelophylax lessonae, assembly GCF_965119305.1. Taxonomy (NCBI): domain Eukaryota; kingdom Metazoa; phylum Chordata; class Amphibia; order Anura; family Ranidae; genus Pelophylax; species Pelophylax lessonae. The sequence continues at coordinate 470,581,503 of NC_138769.1, read as the reverse complement.
CCCTCGCAAACTGCAAATGGGACTTCTTATGGCTTTCTCTCAACAATGGCTTTCTTCTTGCCACTCTTACATAAAGGCCAGATTTGTGGAATGCACGACTAATAACTGTCCTGTGGACAGATTCTCCCACCTGAGCTGTGGGTCTCTGCAGCTCCTCCAGAGTTACCATGGGCCTCTTGGCTGCTTCTCTGATTAATGCTCTCCCTGCCTGGCCTGTCCCTTTAGGTGGATGGCCATGTCTTGGTAGGTTTGCAGTTGGGCCATACTCTTTCCATTTTTGGATGATGGATTGAACAGTGCTTTCGTGAGATGTTTAAAGCTTGGGATATTTTTTATAACCTAACCCTGCTTTAAACTTGTCCAACGTTATCCCTGACCTGTCTGGTGTGTTCCTTGGCCTTCATGATGCTGTTTGTTCACTAAGGTTCTGAGGGCTTCACAGAACAGCTGTATTTATACTGAGATTAAATTGTACACAGGTGGACTCTATTTACTGATTAGGTGACATCTGAAGGCAATTGTTTCCCCTAGATTTTTGTTAGGGATATCAGAGTAAAGAGGGCTGAATACAAATGCACACCACACTTTTCACGCATTTATTTGTAAAAAATATTGAACACCATTTATCATTTCCATATCCTTCCACTTCACAATTATGTGCCACTTTGTGTTGGTCTATCACCTAAAATCCCTAAAATGGTTGTAACATAACAAAATGTGGAAAATGTCAAGGGGTATGAATACTTTTTCAAGGCACTGTATGTAACTCGGGGACTGCCTGTACTTGCGTGAAAATGTAAAACTCCTTCTGGCTTCGGCAGATCAATCTTTCATGTTCAGAAAAACAATTCACTCCAGATTTTTCAGGTTTCTGTAAGGGCCTTTTCACAGGCATTTTGATCAGGTCTGCCTGTCAGTGTTTCAGGTGGACCTGATCAGACACTCTATGTAGCCCTATGGACAGGTACGTGCGAACTGACTTGTGTCCATCCAGGTTCAAGAAAAGAAAAACGGAAAAAGAGCTTACATTTTTTTCTGACCTAAATGTGACAGATTTGCAAAAGTGTGAACGGACAGCAGAGTCAATTCCCATCTGGCTGCTAATAGATCTATCATGGGCCCGGATGTCACTGAGCAGGCATGGACGTAAAAAAAAGGACATCTGTCCTGCTCAGCTCCCATTTAGCAGGGGGATCTGCTCATGGATCCCTTGCTGATCTGAACATACTCTACTCCATGTGATGGGACCCCAGTGTGTACTGCCTGTTTTTTTTTTTGTGTGGAATGTGCTTCTTATGGCTCTTTCAACAGACATGCCTGTTACAAGTAGCCCATGTCATTTTTGCTTGTCCAGCTAACTACTTTGTGATATCGATGAGGCACAAAGATACAGAAGCAAAGTCAGTTTACTGTGGAGGTCAATAACTAGGTCTTCAGCTGCAAATTAACTTGCAGAATGCAACAAAAATGCTCTTATTCCCCACTGTGAAGTTTGAAATGAATGGAAGCATTCAGTGAAAATGAACAGCCTTTAGTGTATTCACTGAATAAAACATCAAGGCTTCCTGTCAATGCTGTCCAGTCACTGAAACCAGCACGGTCAGAAATGGGAACATTTTAACTTTTGGAAATGATGTATGCTGAGTCGGTCCGTCCATTATATCAATTTTGTACCAACAGTTTTTACATCGCCTGCACACTGATGATGCAAAAAGTAATAGGCCCCTTTCACACAGGCTTTCCGATCCGCCTGTCCGTTTTTCAGGCGGACCGGATCAGATGCTCCATGCACCCCTATGGAGCAGCGGGTGTCAGCAGAGACATCTCCGCTGACACCCGCTGCTATCCGATCTGATACTGTCCGTGAAATCTGGACGAATGAAACCCTATTTCTCTTACGTCCTCCGACAGTCGCCGCCCACTCATACAGTCTTCACCAATGGGGTATTGACTTTATCTCCACAGGAGTAACTAGGCATAAGACTTGTTAAAAAACAAAGCATTTACATAGACACACCCATGGGGGCTGTCCCACTGGTCCAATACCCCCCTGCAATCAGCCATTCCAACTCTGTTTGTCTTCTGCCTAGTTAAGGGGTAGATAGGCTTCCCTGTGCTGGGGCTACAGTCTCAGCCTTCTTTTCTATTTTATGATTTTTATTTTCTGCAAATGTCATTTTTTTCTTTGCATTACTAGCTGTTTGTTTTGTCAGCGTTAGTTAGTCGGATCTTCGGATGAAGACGGCGTTTGTGGAGCTGGGAGTCGGACTGGTCGTCCTGGTTCTCCAGGACAGAGGGTCAGATGGAATCCCAGCCCGCCATCGAGCGTTTAGCAGGTTATGTGTTCGCCCTGGCCTCATCCCTGTCCTCAGGGATGCAGCCTGTGAGGTGGCTACCTCACCCGGACGCCTCATCCACGGTTATCCGTGCACTATTTGGCGTCCTGCGTTTTTGGCTGACGGCACCCCTGCCTTCTGAGGGTGGGCGGTTTCCCGTCGATGAGAGGCATCCCACGCCATCGGGTACAGGTAAGTACATTCTGTGTGGGGCCTCTGTCTGGGGCTGGCAGTCCTGTGTGTCTGTGTTATCCCCTCATGTCTGTGCGTTTTTTGGGCTCCATCATCCCGATCCCTGCGGGGTTTTCTGTCACAGTCAGTGCGCTGGGTGGTTTTCTGGGGTCCCTCTCCTGTGTCACTTTAGGGTGCTTTGGAGGTACAGACACGTGTGGCGACCGCTGCTGGGTTAAACACCGCCGGTCCGCCATTTTAGGTGTGGACAGCATGTCTGGCTTCACTATGGGCGCTTATACAGCATGTATATGGTGTGTTTTTGGCGCCTTGAGGCGCCATCTTGTGTGTGGCAAAACGTTTGTTCCGAGCACGTCGGCGGCCATTTTACCGAAACCTCCCATTACTTTCTATTGGCAACCATTTTTCCTTAGCCTAAAGTCTCAGTTCAGTCTATTGCGGTGACATCACTTCCTCCTTTCTTTCAGAAGAACTCTGCTGCGTTGGTAACACTCCTGTGGGGTCTGTCTGCTGTCCTTTTTTCATTGTGCAATCCTTCTGGCTATCAGTTTATCCTGCTTAGGAGTCTGTGTTCACAGTTAGTGTAGCGGTGCGCTGTGGGGGTCCGCGGCGTGCTTAAAGAGCCAGTACTTTTCAAAAAAAAGAAAAAGAAAACTTTTTCTTTTGACATAGAATATCAGGACAGCAAATTCCCTCCAGCCTTGGTGGGTGATTGAGGTTCCTCTGAATCTTCTACCCTGACTACTTTGTCTGCTGCAGTGGCGTCTTTGGTGTCAAAGGTGGATATTATGATGACTGAACGAGCAGAGAGAAAAAGGCCAAGGATTTCCTTTTCTTCTGATTCTAAATCGGACTTGCTTGCTGTGGGTGGCGTGCCCCTTTCAGGGTCTCGCTCTTCTCTGTCTGAGGGGGAGGCGGAGGTTGCAGGGGTGGATGATTCCCCCCCCTGGGACGCCCGAGGAACGCGCAGCTATGGATGCGCTGATTTCTGCCATTAAAGAAACACTCCATTTAGAGGATGAGCCCAATCCTCCGGGCATTGTGTCCTCTTTTGGTACACACAGAACCTGCAATGCGGCGCAGGTCTTCCCTTGCCCCGCTGAGTTCCATGCTTCAGTGAATGAGCAATGGCGCAGTTTAAAACGCACTTTTGTGGTGCCAAAGAGGTTTCAACTTCTTTACCCTTTCGCGTCTCCTACGGATTCGCGCTGGTGTGTGGCTCCTCAAGTGGATCACACTGTGGCCAGATTGAACAAGGCTACTCTGGTTCCCACCGAAGATCACCCGGTATTTAGGGATCCTGCAGATAGGAGGATGGAATCACTTGCCCGCCATGCTTACATGGTGGCCGGTTCCATGCTGAAACCTATTTTCGCCTCTGTCATGGCAGCTCAGGCTGTGGCAGATTGGATGAAGATGCTTAGACGCACTCTCGTGGCTGATTCTGCCCCCCCTGCTACTGTGGAGATGGTGGACCAGATTTATCAGGGGGTCATGTATATGTGCGATGAGGCCTTGAATAAGGCCCCATTAGCTGCGCGCCTGTCTAGTATCGCAGTGCTTAACCGTCGCCTGATATGGTTGAAAAGCTGGTCGGCCGACCAGACTTCAAGGAAAACGGTGGCTGACATCCCCTATGCGGGGTCTCGCCTTTTTGGTGAATCCCTGGATGAATTGGTGAAAGGGGTCACTGGGGGCAAAAGCACTCTGTTACCCCAGAACCCTAAGGGTAAGTTTTTCCGCTGTAAGCGGGGCCCTTCCTTTAAACCAAATCAGGGGTCCTTTCGTGCCTTCAAGACGCAGAACAAGGGGAAACCTTTCAAGTTCCAAAGTGGCCAGAGAAAGCCCTGGACGGGCAAACCAAAATCCGGCCACGCCGTTGCGGCGGCTCAGTCCGCCTCTGCCTGAAGGGGCGCCCTCACCCATTTCAGGGGTGGGGGGACGTTTTCGCGGTTTCCTCCAACCTTGGCTGCTCCGAATTCCGGACAGGTGGGTTCAGGAAATCATTTGATCGGGGTACAAGATCGAATTCCTTTCATGGCCGGCGGACAGATTCTTTCCCTCAAATCTTCATTTGACCACAGGGCGGTTACAAGACCTGCATCGAGCGGTACAGGATCTTCTCGCCCAGGGGGTAATCGTCCCAGTGCCTCATCTGGACAGGTTTTGGGGGTTTTACTCTAATCTGTTCACTGTGCCCAGAAAGGAGGGCAAGGTGCGTCCGATTCTGGACTTAAAAGCTCTGAACCGCTTTGTGCATGTTCGAAAGTTCCGCATGGAATCGCTTCGCTCGGTGGTGGCCTCCCTGAGTCCAGGAGAATTCCTGGCCTCTATCGATCTGAAGGATGCGTATTTACACATCCCCATTTTCGAGGGTCATCAGAGGTACCTCCAATTCGCTATCGCAGAGGACCATTATCAGTTTGTGGCGTTACCTTTCGGTCTCGCTTCGGCTCCAATGGTGTTTACCAAAGTGCTGGCTCCTGTTCTGGGCCTGTTGAGAGTACAGGTCATTGCGGTCTTGGGATATCTGGACGATCTCCTGTTAAGATCGAGTGCCAGTCAGAGCCTGCTGCGCGATCTGTCCACCACAGTTCAGACGCTTCAGGAGTTCGGATGGACCATCAACTTTCAGAAGTCGACCTTGTCCCCTTCGGTTCGCCTCCCATATTTGAGAATGGTTCTGGACTCTGCTCAGGCAAAGGTGTTTCTGCCAGAGGACAAGCTCCGGACCCTGCAGAAGGAGATCAGGTCCCTCAGGGACAACGAATCCTCGTCACTCAGGACCTGTATGCGGTCCCTGGGATTGATGGTGTCGTCCTCCGAGGCGATACCATTTGCACAGTTTCACACGCAGTCTCTCCAGGAGGAGATCCTGGCCAGATGAGACAGGCTGCCTCAGTCCTTGGACCTGAGCGTGTCTGAGTCGCCAAACAAGATTGGATCTGTTGTGGTGGCTCTAGTCCCCGGCGGTGGCGGAGGGAAAATCCTTCCGGCCGTTTCTGTGGACAGTCCTTACCACGGATGCCAGCCTTTCAGGCTGGGGTGGCGTCCTGGGCAACCTGTCTGCCCAGGGCACTTGGTCGATGGAGGAATCTTCCCTCCCCATAAACATACTGGAATTGAGAGCGATCAGGCTGTGCCTGCTCCAATGGTCGAATCGTCTTCAGGGTCGTCCTGTGTGGGTGCACACGGACAATTCCACTGCGGTGGCTTACATCAATCACCAAGGGGACACCAGGAGTGCCCAGGCGGCCCAGGAAGTGACCGAAATTCTGCCTTGGGCTGAGACTCACGTCCCGGCGATTTCGGCAGTTCACATTCCGGGTGTGGAGAATTGGCGGGCCGATTATCTGAGCCGCCAGACCCTGGACCAGGGGGAATGGTCCCTGCACCCGGAGGTGTTTCAAATGCTGTGTGCGAAATGGGGATCCCCAGATGTGGATTTGTTCGCGTCACGACTAAACAACAAGGTGGAAAGGTTCGTGGCAAGAACGCGCGATCCTCGGGCAGACGCCTCGGATGCGCTAGGGGTGCCTTGGCATCAGTATCATCTGATATATGCCTTTCCTCCGATTCAGCTGTTGTCCAGGTTCCTTCGCAGGTTGGCCTCAGAACCGAACTTGGTGATTCTGGTGGCACCGGACTGGCCACTCCGGTCCTGGTACGCGGACATCGTTTACCTAGCAGTCGAACCTCCTTGGCGGCTGCCAATGCGAGAAGATCTACTGTCTCAGGGACAGATCTTCCATCCTGCTTTACAGTCGCTGGCTTTAACAGCATGGCGGTTGAAAGCCAGGTCCTGGAGGACAAGGGTCTCTCTTCAGAAGTCATTCCTACCTTGATCAAGGCTAGAAAAGCCTCGTCTGGTAAAGTTTATTACCGTACATGGAAAGCTTATTTTGCCTGGTGTGAGTCCAGGGGTTTCTCTCCTCGTTCATACTCTGTGGCGAGAGTGTTGGCTTTCCTTCAGTCTGGGGTGGACCAGCGCCTTGCGTTGGCCACGATTAAGGGCCAGGTATCTGCCCTGGCTGTCCTTTTCCAGCGCCCTGTGGCGTCTTATTCCTTCGCACCTTCATTCAATGTGTGCGTCATTTGGCCCCTCCTCGGAGAGAGCCTTTACCTCCATGGGACTTGAACTTGGTTCTGTCCATGTTACAACGTTCCCCGTTTGAGAATATCAGGGAAATCTCGTTGACTCTGCTGTCTAAAAAGGTTGCCTTTCTTGTGGCGATCACTTCTGCTCGCAGAGTGTCTGAGTTGGCGGCTTTGTCTTGCCGCTCCCCTTACCTGGTGGTTCATAGGGATAAGGTGGTCTTGCGACCTAACCCATCCTTTCTCCCTAAGGTGGTTTCTGAATTTCCCCCTAATGAGGACATTGCTTGGCCTTCGCTCTGTGCGAAGCCTAAACATCCTAAGGAGGTTGCTTTGCATTTCTTGGATGTTGTCAGGGCGATCAGGGTTTACCTGTCGTCGACTGAATCCTTTCGAAAATCAGATTCTCTTTTCGTCCTTCCTGAGGGAACTCGGAAGGGTATGGCTGCATCTGCGGCGACCATTTCAAAATGGATCAGACAGACAATTGTACAGGCCTATTCGATTAGGGAACGGGTTCCGCCATTCCCTGTCAAGGCGCACTCTACCAGAGCGGTGAGTGCGTCCTGGGCCTTCTGGCATCAGGCTTCGGTGGCCCAGGTGTGCAAGGCTGCGACTTGGTCGTCAGTGCACACCTTTTCAAAATTCTACAAAATTGATGTTCTGGCATCAGCCGATGCCTCCTTTGGCCGCACAGTTCTCTGTGCGGCAGTACCGTAAAGGGACCCTGGTTTTCATGCGGGTCCTTGGCTGTTGGGGTTGTTTATCCCCCTGGTTATTTGCTTTCCTGGGTTGTTGCTCCTGTTGAGCTTTTTTTGTTACCCAGAGGATCACCTTGTTGTTCTCGTAAGGTTCTTTTCTTTGTTGTGGGTACTGTGTTGCCTTTCTGACGGTTGCGTTTCCCACTCCTCATGTCTACACTGCTTTGGGACATCCCCATTGGTGAAGACTGTATGAGTGGGCGGCTGGGCTGTATCAGAGGACTCAGAGAAATGAATTTTACGGTAAGATTTTACAAAAATTCAGTTTTTTCTTTTTCAAAATTTTCGGTCTTTTTTTATTTGTTTAGCAAAAAAGAAAAAAACCTTGCAGTGATCAAATACCACCAAAAGAAATCTCTATTTGTGGAAAAAAATGACATCAATTTGGTTTAGGTACAGTGTTGCATGACCGCGCAATTGTCATTCAAAATGCAACAACGCTAAAAGCTATAAATTGGCCTGGGCAGGAAGGGGGAAAAGTGCCCGGTACTGAAGTGGTTAAACTATCAGGTGCTAAAGGGGTGTGACCACATATTAACACTACAAATTCTGGATGGACTATAGGTGAACTAAATATCTGTTTTTCATTGCATAGTTTGCTGGAAAGGGTGTAGTAGTGTGCAGAGGATTTCTTTCAGAATTTGTGGCTATATGGTGAGGGAGAAAAATATCTAATCTACTCTTATAACAGACAGAAGAGATATATATACTAGTGTTGCACAGATCCCGGTATTAGTGCCGAAACTAAGCATTTGCACTCATGGAAATGTTCTGATACTAAAACCTATACCTTTTTTGGGGATTTCGTTGACTTGCATTGAGTTCTGTTAAATGAAGTCGCAAGCCGAAAAGCATTTAATGGTCCAAATTGAACTGATTTGCGGCTTTGAAATCACGCTGAAGTAGTGCAATTTGAAAGCCACAAAAGAACTGTTCTTCATAATTGTAAAGAAACGGTGATCATTTTTCATTAGTCAAAAAAAAAAAAAAAACTGTCACGACCAAAACAATAGGTATCAGTAATTGATATGGGGGAGTACTTAAGAAAAAGTATCAGTGCTTGTACTTCCTCTTCTGGGGTGCCTTGTCGGCACTTCTTGCTCCTCCTGTCTTAAGAGTGCCCCTATAGCAGGCCGCATAGTACAATATAGAGTTACCCTATAGCAAGATATGGGGCTACATTTCCCGTGAGGCATTGCTCCTCACACATTCACAAGCTTACTGACATGTACGGAGCGTGTACTGAGTTGTATGTGTGCTGCACTGTGTATACTGACATGTATGGAGGGTGTACTGAGCTGTAGGTGCGCTATACAATGTATACTGACGTGTGGAGGGGGTACTGAGCTATCTGTGTGCTACACTGTATTTCCTGATATGTAAACAAATAATGCATTCTGTATGCAGGCCAACTAATCGATTATGAAAATACAGGGTAGTAGACAACTATATTCATAATCGATTAGTTGTTTAATAAGTCCACCCTTAAACTTTGTAGAATCTAGTAGCATTATTACACCATGCTAGTGAAAATTACCAGTTCCCTACCGGCGCATTATAAAATGGCACCCGCAGGAACCCTCTGTCCCTCATATGACGTCCGCCCGTTCTCATCGTTCTGCCATGCTCCCGGAGGCGCGCAGCGTGGTGATCTGGGAAGAGGCGTGCCCCTTGAGACCCAGCCCATCCCTGATCAGTGTAAAGAGGCAATAAAAAATGTCTATTTACCATGTGACCAATGGCAGCCGGCCACATGCACTGTCCTCATGCACGCCGCTTGTGTGCGCCCCCAGGGGCGGCAAGCGGGGATCAAGAGTGTCACTCTTACAGAGGTCCATCCCCGATCTGGGTAAGGAGCCAATGAAATTGGCTCTTTACCATGTGACTGACTGTGTCCAATCACAACTGGGCACAGAATGTCAACAAAACGCAGTAACTAGCTGTTACCGGGCTCTCCTCCTAACACACCGATCCTGTGTGAGCAGGAGATTGCGGTAACAGCTACTTACAGATTACAGTGCACAGCAAACACACTGATTGCCGCCCCCCCCCCCCCCCAATAAAGAGGACCTGTCACTAGTCCATCCAAGTACCTGTCACCAGCCCATCCGAGTACCTGAGTACCTGTCACTAGCCCATCAGGTACTCTGATGACAGGTACTCGTTTACTCTGATGGGCTGGTGACAGGTACTCTGGTACTCTGATGGGCTGGGGACATTTACTCGGATACTCTGATGACGGGTACTCGGGTGCTTTGATGACAGGTACTCGGGTACTCTGATGACAGGTAATCGGGTACTCTGATGACAGGTACTCGGAGTACCTGTCATCGGGGGACCGGAGTACCTGTCGTCAGAGTACCCGAGTACCTGTCGTCGGAGTACCCGAGTACCTGTCGTCGGAGTACCCGAGTACCTGTCGTCAGAGTACCCGAGTACCTGTCGTCAGAGTACCCGAGTACCTGTCGTCAGAGTACCCGAGTACCTGTCGTCAGAGTACCCGAGTACCTGTCGTCAGAGTACCCGAGTACCTGTCGTCAGAGTACCCGAGTACCTGTCGTCAGAGTACCTGTCATTGGAGTACCTGAGCACCTCTCTGTAGTCCATCAGAGTACCTGTCTCCAGCCCAGAGTACCCGAGTACCTTTCTGAACCCGATCCGTGTATCCAAGTACCTGTCTGCAGCTCATCAGAGTACCTAAGTACCTATCTGCAGCCCATGCCTCCTAGGTTATGTGTTGGGGTGTTTGCTTTTCAAAATGGGGTCATTTTTTGGGGGTTTCCATTGTCCTGGTGCTCCCGGGCCTTCTAAAGTGTGATTTGTTGTAATGAAATTAGATGTGAAATTTATGCTCCTAGAACGCCTGAAGGTGCTACTTGGATGTTGGGACTCTGTATGTGGCCAGGCTGTGCAAAAGTCTCACACATGTGGTATCGCCATACTCAGGAGGAGTAGCAGAATGTATTTTGGGGTGTAATTTTTGCTATGCACATGCTATGTGTTAGAAATATCTTATAAATTGACAGCTTTGTGTAAAAAAAAAAAAAAAAAAAAAAAAAAAAAAAAAAATTTCATTTTATTTCCATATTTTTCAAAAACTTGTGGAAAAAAATAACATGTTCAAAAGACTCATTATGCCTCATAGAATATATACGTTGAGATGTTTGCTTTCCAAAATGGGGTCATTTTGTGGGTAATTCGATTGTACTTGCGTTCCAGGGCTTTCAAAAGTGTGATGGGTCATTAGGAAATTATATGTGTAATTTATGCTCGTATGGTGGTGCTCCTTAAGAGCCGGTTCACATAGGGGCGACCCGACTTGCCGGGACGACCTGTGAAGTCGTGGAGCGACATGCACAGACTTCATATCATTGAAGTCAATGCACGTCGCTCCAGGTTGCCCCAAAGTAGTACAGGACCCTTTTTCTAAGTCGGAGCGACTTGTGTCGCTCCTATTAGAACGGGTCCTGTGCTAATCTATGGCAGGCAACTTGTCAGGCGACCAGGTCGCCTGACAAGTCGCCCCAGTGTGAACCGACTCTGAATGTTGGGCCTCTGTTTGTGGCCAGGCTGTGTAGAAGTCTCACACATGTGGTATCGCCATATTCAGGACGAGTAGCAGAATGTATTTTGGGGTGTAATTGCAAGTATGCATATACTGTGTGTGAGAAATAACTTATTATGACAATTTTGTGTAAAAAAAAAAAAAAAGACAACTTCAAAAAACTCACCATGCCTTTTACTAAATACCCTGGACTGTCTACTTTCCTCAAAGGGGTCATTTGGGGGGTATTTGTACTGTCCTGACATTCAAGAAATGAGATAAGCCGTCGGACATCAGGTGTGATCAATTTTCAATGATTGGCCCCATAGCTTGTAAACTCTATAACTTTCACGCAGACAAAATAATATCCACTAATTTGGGTTATTTTTACCAAAGATATGTGGCAGTATAAATTTTGGCCCAAATTTATGGAAAAAAATTGCTGATTTGCAAAATTTTATAATAGAAACGAAAACAAAATTTTTTTTTTTTCAACGTTTTTGCTCTTTTTTTACTTATATCGCAAAAAAAAAAAAAAAAAAAAAACTCTGTGGTGAATAAATACCACCAAAAGAAACCTCTATTTGTGTGAAAAAAAAAATGATAAAAATTTGATTGGGTACAGAGTTGCATGACTGAGTACTTATTCTAAGTCTGAGAGCGCCGAAAGCTGAAAATTGGTCTGGGCAGGAGGGGGTGAAAGTGCCCTGTATGGAAGTAGCTAAAGGACAACTAATATTGTTTGGATTATGATCATTTAATACTTCCACCTTTCCTGCATTTTTGGCATATCATCTAATAAATATATTTTGATCTTTACAGGTGCTACAAAACATTCTAGAAACTGAGAATGAGTATTCTAAGGAGATCCAGAATTTGTTATCCAGTTACCTTCGTCATTTACAATCCTGTGAAAAGTAAGATTTCTAACCTATGATCCTGATTGATTAAGAAAAGATTGTGTTTAATGCTATCATTGTTTGTTTCATTTTGCAAGCTATATTGTACGCTGGATTAAAAAACTAAAGTAAATCGAGCTAAAATAGTTTTACCTATTTACAACTAATATAAGCTGACATACGCTATACAATCTAATTGTACAATTACCTTCAGATCTAACAACTATGTAATATATGGGCTTACACAATTGGATACAACTTTAGATAAATTGTTTGCTTAGGTTTGTCTTTATATTACATAGCTTTGGGAAAATAAAAGTAGGTTGTAGAAGAATTGTACAGTCCGATTGTAGTGTGTATGGTCACTCTTTAGACATTTGTCCCCAGTTTAACCCCTTTGGTGTGGGTTTGTTTTAATCACTGCTGTAATGTTGGTACTCCTATGCAAGTGATAACCAATTGCATGTTAAGAATTTGGAAGTAGATTGACCCTTTTAGAAGGACTCCAATGGCTTATATACTGAAACAATATTTGGGCTTATTGATTGGGCTCAAACAAGCATTATCTGTATTGCTCAACAAAAACTAAATCAGATGGTCTGATTTGCATTGGCCATTATGGAGAGGTAAAATATATTTCCACTTTTGCACCAGAATTGAGATAACACTTTATATTTGCTACACGTTCTCATTCATATTTCATAGCCAAAAAACAAAACTGCTGCTTACATCTTGCATGATCTTTTTAACCACTTAAGCCCCGGAGGATTTGGCTGCTAAACGACCAGGGGGTATTTTGCGATTCGGCACTGCGTGACTTTAACGGACAATTGCGCGGTCGTGCGACGCTGTACCTAAACGAATTTGGCGTCCTTTTTTTCCCACAAACAGAGCTTTCTTTTGGCGGTATTTGATCACCTGTGCGATTTTTTGATCACGCGCTATAAACAAAAAAAGAGCGTCAATTTTGCAAAAATAGCAATATTTTTCCCTTTTTTATATGAAATTCCCCCCCAAAAAAATGTAAAAATCAAAATTTTTTAACATTTTCGGCCAATTTGTTTTATGCTACCTATGTTTGGTAAAAAAAATCGCAAAAAGCGTATTTTGATTGGTTTGCGCAAAAGTTATTGCGTTTACTGACTAAGGGAACGATTTTTGTCATTTTTGTTGTTTTTTTTTTAACGCGTAATGGCGGCGATCTGCGATTTTTTTTTTTTTGCGGTACTGCGACATTGGGGCGGACAGATCGGACCCTTGACTGACATTTTTGACACTTTTGGGGTTACCAGTGACATTTCTACAGTAATCAGTGCTATATATATGCACTGTTACTGTAAAAATACACTGGTAGTGAAGGGGTTAACTTTGAGAGGGAGGGGCTGTGTGTGTCCCTAGGGGCGTGATTCTTACTGTGATTGGCTGTGGCTTCAGCTGTATGCAGAGTGATCAACGGATCTACATAGTAGATCCATATGATCATCTCTCATACAGAGGGGAGAATGACAGGCAGCTTGTTTACACAAGCTGCCTGACTTTCTCCCTCTCCCCCGCCGATCGCAGAGTGGCCGGCGGACATCGGGTCCGCCGGTCACACGCGCGGGGGGGTCCGTGACCACGCGGGAGCGCGCCTCCGGTGGCGCGCGCTCGCTCCCTAGACCCTCACAAGCTAGTGACGTAGCCCTACGTCACTTTGCCTGTGAGGGGCTGACCGCCGACGTAGATCGGCGTGCGGCGGTCGGCAAGTGGTTAAGAACTCCAAAACTGGGGTTTTTCTCTGGTGCTGGAGAGATGATGGTCACCATAAATAACCCTGTCTGTACTGTTCTGGCAGATTTCATTATCAGTTGTAAACTAAATTTGAGCACCTCCTTGTTAGCATGGACAGGTTAAGCTTCTTGTCATTTGAAATTGTTCAGACTATCTTGCAGTCCATACATAGGCCTGCTCCAAACACACACACCTGGAAATGTGGGAAACATTGTTTTAAATATTATTTTTTGGTATGCTGTGTGACTGGGGACATATAACAAACATATAGTGAATTGTTCTGCAATTTTGACTGCAAAAGTGGATACACACTTTAAATCCCTTTTTTTTTTAATGTGAGCTTGTAAAATGTTTGGTCTTCAGACATAGCCACTGAAATTTTATTTGTCATAAATACCTTGCAGATTTTTAATGTTGAGCAAGACATAAACTCAGAGATAAATTTTTCAATATACAAACATCTCCACTGCCACCTTTTCACATTTCCTAACTTTATGTTATAAGCTTAATTGACAAATGTGCAGCAAACAATTTAATTTGCTACCATCAGAGCTTTTGATTGTTATATGACCCTAGGGTATGTTCCTGAGCTAATACTATATAACTAACTATAAAGTATGCATAATAAATGTTCTTTGGTAAGAAATTAGTTTACACGTGTGTTTCTTTTAAGGCTTAGTCCATCTAGTATCTCTAACTTAATGGGAAACCTGGAGGAGATTTGCGCCTTCCAGCAGATGTTGGTCCAGGCTTTGGAAGAATGTACAAAGTAAGTTCCCTTCCCCCTAAGTGTATCTTAATAGTATCTATGCCAAGTTTACATAAACCAATTCCTGGATTCAGTAGGAAAACTTTATGAGTTTGGTTCAGTTCCTAATGAAGGTTCTTTCACCCCCTTCCTGCCCAGGCCAATTTTCAGCTTTCAGCGCTGTCACACTTTGAATGACAATTGCACGGTCATGCTACACAGTACCCATATGAAATTTTTATAATTTTTTCCACACAAACAGAGCTTTCCTTTTAGTGGTATGCAATCACCGCTGGATTTTTTAGTTCTTACTAAAAGAAAAGACAGAAAAATTTGAAAAAAAAAAAAAAAAAGTTTCTCTTATTTTCTGTCAGTAAATTGAAAATAAGTATTTTTTATCCTTCGCTGATGTGCGCTGATGAGGCGGCACTGATAGCCTGCACTGATGGGTACTGATGAGTTGCCACTTATGGGCACTGATGAGGTGGCACTGATGAGGAGGTACTAATATGCCAAACTTATGGCCACTTATAGGTGGCACTGACTGGCAGCACAGATGAGCAGGCACTGATGGACACTGACTGGCAGCACTGTGGGCACTGATGGGCACTATTTTCTCTTACGTCCTCTGACAGACGCAGCTCTGGAAGTATCTTCACTAATGGGCTATGTGCACCCTCTTCATGAGTAGCTAGGCAGTGAAAGCTTTCACTAGGCACGCCTTTAGGGGCCATCCTATCCACATGACCCCAGACACACCTGCTCATAGAATCAGTTTCTTGCCGCCTAGCTTAAGAGTAGGACCTAGGTTCCCTGCTGGGACTTCGGTCTCAGTTTTTATTTCTTTTAAGACATGTTTGTTTGTTTATTATTCTTTACTCACAATCGTTAGCTAGTGTCAGGGGGATCCTCCTGGTGGACTACAAGTGACAGCTGGGCCGAGGTTTCACACTGGATAATCTAGATTCTTACGGTCTCCCAGCCTGGCCAACGAGCCTAAGCAGGTTGTGGTCCGCCCAGGCCTTGCCACGACAGAGCCCCGATGGATGGGGACGAGCCTGCGAACAGATGCTTTCGCTGGGACACCTTAACCTGGAACGTCCTGAGTTGCGGCGTACCCCTCTTGGCTGGCAGCACCTCCACTCAGGGTGGGAGGCGAGCTTTTTCGGAGTGAAGCCCCACGGTCCATGGTATGGTGAGTGCTCCAACCCCTCCCCCCCGTGTCCCTGGGACAGACGTCTGTGGGGGACCTGTGGGCCCACTCCTGGGGATGAAAGGGCTGGGTTTCCTAAAATGTCCCCCTGGTCTGTCAGGACCGGTCCTGCCCTCCCTGCTCCCACTGGGGGTACTATAGCGGCAACTAATGCCTGGGGGAAGGGGTGTGACAATGTTAACTTGTCCTGGGGGGGGGGGGGGGTCCCGTGTAGTGGGTCCCTGTGAAGGCCTCATTGCCTGGGCTCCTGACCGCTGGTGCCGTTTTCGGCCGCCATTTTAAGTGTGGGCATCAAGCTGCATCTATGTAAGGGCAGCAGCCATTTTCCTGGTTTCCCTGAGTGTTTGGCGCCTTTTTCGGGCGCCATCTTAAGTGTGGGCAGCCGCGCTATATGGACGACAGCCATTTTGGCTATATTTCCAATTTTTTTTGTATTGGAGTTTCACTTGCTGCTGACAGAATGACAGAGCGGTTTACTTATGCAGGTTGGCTAGTAGTAAGGGGATTTTTAGTCCTTTTAACATTCCTCGGACACATTTAGCTCCCGTCAGGATACCTGCTAGCCTTAAATCGCGAGCACAACATTTAAAGGGCCAGTGTACTCCATTTTGGCATTGCTTAAAATGGAGTCCCAAAGTGGAAATGACCCCTCTGAACTTATTTGTGCAGCCGGCCCATCCGGTTCACCTTCTCTGGGGTCTCTGTCTGCAGCCTTAGAAACTCTAGCGTCCAAAGTGGATCTTGTAATGAAACAAGTTGCTACTCAAAAAAGGCCTATGCCCGTTCAGTCCTCTGATTCAGAGCCTGATATGGTTGCCACGGACAACGCTCCGCCTGAGGGATCCCAGTCCTCACAGTCAGATAATGAGGAGGATGAGTCCTCCTCAGCCGCAGCACGGGAACGCGCTCTGGTAGAAGCATTGATTTGTTCAGTGAGGGAAACATTACAACTGGATGATGAGCCCACACAGTCAAGAAAACGGGTTGTCTTCGGCTCCCGCAAAGCCCAGAAGTCGGGTCAGGTTTTTCCTTGTCCCGAGGATTTTCACGAAATTATGAACAAGCAGTGGTGGCGCATTAAGCACATGCTGGGGGTGCCCAAGCGCTTTCTGCACCGTTATCCTTTTGCGGACTGGTTTTCCACTTGCTGGACAGTGTCACCTAAGGTGGATCACACTGTTTCCCGGTTGAATAAATCAACTGTGGTACCCGTGGAAAATTCCCCCGTCTTTAAAGACCCGGTGGACAGGCGTACAAAGGCACTTTCCCGCCACTTACACTTGGTGGCAGGTTCGCTGCTCAAACCCATGTTCGCCTCCGTCTTAGTTTCTCAGACGGTTACGGAATGGATCAAGGTGCTTAAGAGCAACCTGCAGGCTGAGTCGGTTCCTCCGACTCTAATTGAACTCACGGATCAGGTGACCCAGGCCATGGTGTACCTGTGTGATGCGGCCCTGGACAAGGCCTCTCTGGTTGCCAGAGTCTCTGCGGTAAGGATCGCATTACACCGCATGGTGTGACTGAAGAGCTGGTCGGCGGCCAGGCTTCTAAGAAGGCTGTGGCTGACCTTCCCTTTTTGGGTGAAAGCCTCTTTGGCGACTCTTTGGATGAGTTAATCAAGGGCCTAACAGGGTGCAAGAGTACTCTTCTCCCCAATCCTCAAAAGGTAAGGTGCCTCGCAGTTAGTGGGGACCTTCTTTCAAGGCTCACCGGGGGCTTTTTCGTGCCTCGGGGGCGCAGGAAAAAGGCAAATCATTCATAGCCTCCGGAGGAAACAAAGTCTTGGTCGGGTAAGCCCAGGGCCGGTCAATTCGGTTCGACGGACAAGTCCTCCTCTGCATGACGTCTCTGATCCCAGACAAATGGGTTCACGAAATTGATTTGTACAGCAGACAGGTTCTTCCCATCAAATCTCCATCTGTCTCCGGATCGTTTGGCTGATCGTTTGTCCCGGTTCCTCAGCCGGACAGGTTTCTGGCAAGGTGCGTCCAATTCTGGACCTCAAATCGCTGAACCACTTTGTGCGGGTACAGAAGTTTCGGATGGAATCCATCCGGTCGGTGGTGGCGTCTTTGCAACAAGGAGACTTTCTGGCCTCCAGAGATGCGTATCTGCACATCACTATTTAAGAAGGCCATCAACGGTATCTCCGTTTCGCGGTGTCGGAGGAGCACTATCAATTTGTGGTATTACCCTTTGGTTTAGCCTCCACTCCCAGGGTCTTTACCAAAGTTTTGGCCCCGGTGTTGGCTTTGCTCCGCAAGAAGGGGATTGCATTCCAACATCCCTTGGCGACTAACTCCTTGATTCGCACCTTTATTCAAGGGGTGCGTCATCTAGCTCCGTCAAGGAGGTACCCTTTACCTCAGTGGGATCTAAACTTGGTTTTGTCCATTCTACAATGACCTCCCTTTGAAAATATTAGAGAAATCTCTGCCTTTTGTTGTCTCAGAAAGTTGCCCTACTGATAGCTATCACCTCTGCTCGCAGGGTGTCTGAATTGGCAGCTCTGTCCTGCCGTTTGCCTTATCTGGTCGTTCCTAGGGATAAGGTTTTTCTAAGACCTAACCAATCTTTTCTCCCCAATGTGGTATAGGCTTTCCACCTGAATGAGGATATTGTGTTGCCTTCGCTCTGTTCGAAGCCCAAGCATCCTAGAGAATTTGTCCTGCATTCGCTGGATGTGGATCAGGCGATCAGGGTTTACCTGTCGGCCTCAGAATCCTTTCGGACGTCTAATTCCCTGTTTGTCCTTCCTGAGGGATCTCGTAAGGGTTCGGCTGCGTCTGCTGCAACCATATCAAAATGGATCAGACAGACTATTGTTCAGGCCTATTCATTGAAGGGTCAGGTTCCTCCTTTCTCTGAGAGGGCGCATTCTACTAGAGCGCTGACTGCCTCATGGGCTTTTCGCCGTCAGGCTTCTGTGGCTCAGGTGTGTAAAGTGGCGACCTGGTCGTCTGTACACACCTTTACAAAATTATACAAGATTGATTTGATGGCATCCTCAGATGCTTCCTTTGGCCGCAAGGTTTTGCGGGCTGCTGTTTGACAAAGAGACTGAGTGTTCTCTTTCAGGTGTGAATTTTTGTTTTGGGGTAACCTCCTGTTGGAATGGTTGAGCTTCTGTTGCCTTGTTGGCTAAGTTTTTTACGTTAACAGTTGTTGGTTGTGTTCTTCCCACCCCTCATGCCTACACTGATATGGGACGTCCCATTAGTGAAGAAACTTCCAGAGCTGCGTCTGTCAGAGGACGTAAGAAAAAATTTAATTTTTGTAAGAACAGACGCAGCTCCTGCCCCTCTATATTGGGGTTGGTTGTTTTCGCCTTCACTGCTTTGCTACGAAACTGATTCTATGAGCACGTGTGTCTGGGGTCATGTGGATAGGACGGCCCCTAAAGGCGTGCCTAGTGAAAGCTTTCACTACCTAGCTACTCCTGAAGAGGGTGCACATAACCCATTAGTGAAGAAACTGCCAGAGCTGCGTCTGTCAGAGGACTCGGAGAAAATAATTTTAAGTTCTTACAAAAATTAAATTGTTTTACTTTTCTATGATCAGTACCCTGATTACCTGTCCTAGACTCCCCTTTGAGGAGGAGCCGCTGATCGGCTCTCCTCGCCACACACTCTGACAGTGTGAAGCGAGGAGAGCCGATAAATGGCACTTCCTCATTTACATGTGACTGGCTGTGATTGGACACAGCTGATCACATGGGTAAAGAGAGTTACGTCATTGGCTCTTTACCAAGATCGGGGTCCTAGCAACACAGCGCGGCAACAATCGCCGCACTGCGTGCCCCCATGGGCGCGCAATAGAGGGCGTTCTGGGGCACCATCATATGGCGTTGTCCCAGAACGAGAGCCACACCGCTCCGCCGTCATTTGACGGTGGGCGGGCGGCAAGTGGTTAAAATGATTTTAACACAGTGTGTTTTTTTTTTTTTTTTTTTTTGTTTTAGCAGCCTTCATTTAGCCATTTTGTTTTTAAAACACCCTATATCTCTTTCGTTCATTGACGAACACAGCGCTCCATAAATCATAACTAATGGGTTATAATAAAGATGTTGACCACTAATTATGCCACATCCATAAATATGTATAAAGACCAAAAAAGAGAAACAGAACCCAGTCCTGCATCAGGACAACTTTACTGGCATAGATGTGAGACTATCCAGCATATAGAGGTATCAAAAAGTATATTTATTTAAACACTAGACATTAAGCCCGTTAAATTAACGGGCGCTAGAACATATGTGGGCAAACATTTGTAAAAACAGACTTCTTCCAGTACAAAAAAGAGTGGACAACCATGCAGTTGATTTATATCTTATTGTATTTATTCTTTAGAAATGTTACAGAAGAATAATGTGAAAAATTAAAAAACATCACTGTGCATTGAAAGGGGGGCACGCTGGTCACTGTGCATTGAAAGGGGGGCACGCTGGTCACTGTGCATTGAAAGGGGGGCACGCAGCGCTGGTCACTGTGCATTGAAAGGGGTGCACGCTGGTCACTGTGCATTGAAAGGGGTGCACGCTGGTCACTGTGCATTGAAAGGGGGGCACGCAGCGCTGGTCACTGTGCATTGAAAGGGGGCACCCTGGTCACTGTGCATTGAAAAGGGGGCACCCTGGTCACTGTGCATTGAAAGGGAGGCACGCAGCGCTTGTCACTGTGCATTGAAAGGGAGGCACGCAGCGCTGGTCACAGTGCATTGAAAGGGGTGCACGCTGGTCACTGTGCATTGAAAGGGGTGCACGCTGGTCACTGTGCATTGAAAGGGGGGCACGCAGCGCTGGTCACTGTGCATTGAAAGGGGGCACCCTGGTCACTGTGCATTGAAAAGGGGGCACCCTGGTCACTGTGCATTAAAAGGGAGGCACGCAGCGCTTGTCACTGTGCATTGAAAGGGAGGCACGCAGCGCTGGTCACAGTGCATTGAAAGGGGGGCACGCAGCACTGTTCACTGTGCATTGAAAGGGGGGCACGCTGGTCACTGTGCATTGAAAGGGGGCACGCTGGTCACTGTGCATTGAAAGATGGCACGCTGGTCACTGTGCATTGAAAGGGGGGGCACGCTGGTCACTGTGCATTGAAAGGGGGGCACGCAGCACTGGTCACTGTGCATTGAAAGGGGGCACCCTGCTCACTGTGCATTGAAAGGGGGCACCCTGGTCACTGTGCATTGAAAGGGGGGCACGCTGGTTACTCTACATTGAAAGGGAGGCACGCAGCGCTGGTCACTGTGCATTGAAAGGGGTGCATGCTGGTTACTCTACATTGAAAGGGAGGCACGCAGCGCTGGTCACTGTGCATTGAAAGGGGGGCATGCTGGTCACTGTGCATTGAAAGGGGGGCACGCTGGTCACTGTGCATTGAAAGGGGGGCACGCTGGTCACTGTGCATTGAAAGGGGGGCACGCTGGTCACTGTGCATTGAAAGGGGGGCACGCTGGTCACTGTGCATTGAAAGGGGGGCACGTTGGTCACTGTGCATTGAAAGGGGGCACGCTGGTCACTGTGCATTGAAAGGGGGCACCCTGGTCACTGTGCATTGAAAGGGAGGCACGCAGCGCTGGTCACTGTGCATTGAAAGGGAGGCACGCAGCGCTGGTCACTGTGCATTGAAAAGGGGGCACGCTGGTCACTGTGCATTGAAAAGGGGGCACGCAGCGCTGGTCACTGTGCATTGAAAGGGAGGCACGCAGCGCTGGTCACTGTGCATTGAAAGGGGGGCACGCAGCACTGTTCACTGTGCATTGAAAGGGGGCACGCTGGTCACTGTGCATTGAAAGGGGGCACCCTGGTCACTGTGCATTGAAAGGGAGGCACGCAGCGCTGGTCACTGTGCATTGAAAGGGAGGCACGCAGCGCTGGTCACTGTGCATTGAAAGGGAGGCACGCAGCGCTGGTCACTGTGCATTGAAAGGGAGGCACGCTGCGCTGGTCACTGTGCATTGAAAGGGAGGCACGCAGCGCTGGTCACTGTGCATTGAAAGGGGGCACGCTGGTCACTGTGCATTGAAAAGGGGGCACGCAGCGCTGGTCACTGTGCATTGAAAGGGAGATACGCAGCACTGGTCACTGTGCATTGAAAGGGGGGCACGCTGGTCACTGTGCATTGAAAGGGGGGCACGCTGGTCCCTGTGCATTGAAAGGGGGGCACGCTGGTCACTGTGCATTGAAAGGGGGGCACGCTGGTCACTGTGCATTGAAAGGGGGGCACGCTGGTCACTGTGCATTGAAAGGGGGGCACGCTGGTCACTGTGCATTGAAAGGGGGCACGCTGGTCACTGTGCATTGAAAGGGGGCACGCTGGTCACTGTGCATTGAAAGGGGGCACCCTGGTCACTGTGCATTGAAAAGGGGGCACCCTGGTCACTGTGCATTGAAAGGGAGGCACGCAGCGCTGGTCACTGTGCATTGAAAGGGGGCACCCTGGTCACTGTGCATTGAAAGGGAGGCACGCAGCGCTGGTCACTGTGCATTGAAAGGGGGGCACGCAGCACTGTTCACTGTGCATTGAAAGGGGGCACCCTGGTCATTGTGCATTGAAAGGGAGGCACGCAGCACTGGTCACTGTGCATTGAAAGGGGGGCACGCTGGTCACTGTGCATTGAAAGATGGCACGCTGGTCACTGTGCATTGAAAGGGGGGCACGCAGCGCTGGTCACTGTGCATTGAAAGGGGTGCATGCTGGTCACTGTGCATTGAAATAAACGGTGTGAAATGGGCGGTCTTTGAGGAGGAGGTGAGCCTGTGTGCGGGTGGTGCCTGTCAGTTGGGAGCCCACAGAACGATGTGGAGTGTCCCTGTGGTGGAGCCGGGTCCCGACTCCAGCTCAGTGTGCGGTCGGCGGTGCGGGCTCCGTCAGGCTGTGCGGGCTGTGCGGTAGGCGGTGCGGGCTGTGCGGTCGGCGGTGCGTGCTCTGGCGGGCTGTGCGGTCGGCGGTGCGGGCTCCGGCGGGCTGTGCGGTCGGCGGTGCGGGCTCCGGCGGGCTGTGCGGTCGGCGGTGCGGGCTATGCGGTCGGCGGTGCGGGCTCCGGCATGCGGACGCTGCATACCACGGGAGGCATCGTCCGAGTCCGACAGGAGCAGCGGTCTTCTCCGCCACAGAGTTACGCCCCCTCTCCAGCTGGAACGGAAGATCCGCCAATTCTGAGGCAGATGCTGAAAGGTGGGCGGGGATCCGCTATGTACACGCCCACCCACCCAGCGCCGCCCGAAGGCTCTGCGTCCCAACGGCTGTCCCTGGGCACATGCACAGTAGCGCATTTCCACGGACACACGGACGGACGCAGGGACACAGGGCTTTTATTTATATAGATAATAAAAATGTATCAGCATCTGTTTAGCATCGATACATCATAAAAATATGTGAAATCAAAACAAAAAACATGATGGAGATATGACCCCAAAAGATCAATTCTGACACCTTCCCCAATACGGATAGTACCAACTGGGAACCTCAACGGAGTTTGTCCGTAAGTAGAAGTCTCCTCCTCTGTAGGAAAGAAAATAACTGCGCTAAATATCAAAGGAAAAAATATAGCAGCAACTTAATATGTGACAAGCATCCAAGATAAATATATGTGAGGGAAGCTGCGCTAAGTGACAAGAACCATATGTGATAATAAGTCCAAAAAAGTCCCAAAAAATAAATAAATAAAATGTATATTGATAACTGAATGAAGAAGTCCAAAACTTCAACCGAATCTCCACAGGTGCAAACAATGTGTGTATATACTGCTTACCAGATGCAGCAGTGTAGTATGCCTTGAACACAAATGACCAAGTCAGATGGAAAACCTTATGGGGGATTCCTCACCAACGATATCCGACCCAGGAGCACAGATTGGTGGATGTTGGAGTAAAAAACATATAAAAAAACATAGCGTGATACTGTATACAAAAAGAATGTAAAAAAAACGCTCCCGTGTGTATCAGAAGAGGAAAGTGCTGATATAGACCACCACCATCACAGGCTGCTTACCAGAAGTGAAAAATATGATAGGCAGATCAATCTGTATATTCCCAAGTGAATGGAATGTTACGCCGTGAATGGAGCCACCACCGCACTCACAATCAGGACAGGAGACAGCTCAGTGTCAGCTCTAAAGTTGCCAAGGTAACCATCAGAGTCCTATATGCGGGTCAGCCTCATTGAATAAGGGACCGGACCACTCACAGCGAAAGGGATATTAGGAACACTTGCCTAGTGCCATCCGGATTTGGGATATATGCAATATTATTGCCTATTTCTGGTAAGCTGGGATATATGGTGACGGTCCAAACGGTGTCAAGAGTTGAATTGAGTGGTTGTGGTTAATTGGATTGTGAGTGCGGTGGTGGCTCCATTCACGGCGTAACATTCCATTCACTTGGGAATATATAGATTGATCTGCCTATCATATTTTTCACTTCTGGTAAGCAGCCTGTGATGGTGGTGGTCTATATCAGCACTTTCCTCTTCTGATACACACGGGAGCGTTTTTTTTACATTCTTTTTGTATACAGTATCACGCTATGTTTTTTTATATGTTTTTTACTCCAACATCCACCAATCTGTGCTCCTGGGTCGGATATCGTTGGTGAGGAATCCCCCATAAGGTTTTCCATCTGGCTTGGTCATTTGTGTTCAAGGCACCTGTGGAGATTCGGTTGAAGTTTTTGGCTTCTTCATTCAGTTATCAATATACATTTTATTTATTTTTTGGGACTTTTTTGGACTTATTATCACATATGGTTCTTGTCACTTAGCGCAGCTTCCCTCACATATATTTATCTTGGATGCTCCTCCTCTGTAGGTCAACGGGTTTCGCTGTATTGCGTAGCTTCTTCAGGACCAAGAAAAGGAGGAACTTACATTCTGCTGAACATAAAAGTCATTGGTTAGATATGTTAAAACAACACACATATAAATGTATATGCACATGTTTAATTTTTAATAAAGAAAGAGAAAGCAAACACAATTATCCCCAAACTAGTGACGTACAAAAACACTGATAAGACATACTGGGTCATCATCATATGCCTCCCGGGCAGACACAGTGACTATCAGATAATCCTTCTAATGAGGCCTCATTGTTTAGATGTCAATAAAATCTGTGTAACAGATACATAAGAAATACATAAGAAAAAAAAAAGCGAATGAGTTGCTGGCTTTAATTATGTCGCAAAATATATATATAGCGGCATTACAGGTATATATGGAGTAGTGTTTGTAATTCATCAACTCGTACCTCTCTGCTTATAATGTGAAGGTTTATCCCAATTAGAACTGTATTTCTTTTGGGCGCTGGAAAAGTGCGGTCTCGTCCACAGGTGTAAAATTGTCGCCCTTTACTAGTAGATAACTGTAGCAGAAAGTAGAATAATACTGCCGACACGAATATGTAGCAACTTGTATAGGGCCACCAGCTGCGAAAAACATACAGCCAAAGGGACAATTAGTGGACTAATAAACTAACATGTATTTAAAAAAGTCTGTCCTGCTAGGCTAAATAGAAAAGTGCAAATACATACCATCCCAAGGAGACAAGATGCTGAGATGACCTCAGGGAGTCCTATTTGTGTCCCTACGAGGCCACGCGTCATACCCGACACTTCCAGGGTTCTGACGTCACAGCCTCGCGTGCGTTCCACCCGCCTTCTATGCGCAAAATGGTGCTGGATGCGGCGGAGCTCAAGCTTCACTGTCTAAACAGAAGAGGATGCCTCCACCTGCTCACAAGAGATGGCACTAAAAGAAAAAGGAGCTATGAAAAAGCAGATGGGTCGAATCAATCTCCACAGAGCAACAATCAGGAATAGTGTGATATATACCAGTACGTGGGGAGCATATATACCCGTCCATGGAGACACCAACAACCAAAGTCTATCCATAAACAGTGTTGCAAAAAACATACATGATGCATTTACTAACATAGACAATCCTATGTAATAGCAGCTGATATAATTGCTTCCAATGTCCACAACAAAAGGAGTAGGACTAGGCAGAACAAAAAACACCTGGCTACGCCCATGGGCCGTCCATAGCTGGTATATAACCCCCCTCTCTGCTGTAGGTAATTAGTTTTAGTCTGTCTAGTCAGGAGTGAGGACCTAGGCTCCTGACTGGGATCTCTGGTCCTTGCAATTTTCTCCTTCCTTACATCTTTTTTGTTTTCTCTCGGGAGATCTACAATCAACTGCCGGGCTTGGCGACAGGCTGGATAATATAGATCCAGTGGTCCCCCCCCAGCCTAGCCAGCGAGCGCGTGCAGACCTCAGCTATGCACTAGGTCGGCCGTGACATAGCCTCACAGGCAGAGGCTGGCCCGCGAGTTAAACATCTCGCAGGGTTGCATGCGACCGAGCTTGGGTCTGATTCACAGCTATTCCTTGGCTGACAGCTCCCTTACTTCGGGGGCGAGGAGTTCTATCTGGAGCGTTACCCGCACCATGGAAGGGTGAGTACAGTCCCCCCTCTCCCCCTTTGGTGGTTTTCTTTGGGGGTGGATGCGGGTAACCTCCAGGAATGGTCGGACCTGCCTGCAGGTTCCCTCCTCCCATCCTTAAATCTCTCACTGAGCTGGGCTTCCCCCCCACTCAAATCTCCACCTGTCTGGACCTAAAGTCTGGTGGGGGTTCCGTGGCAGAGAATGCAGCAGAGACCCCTGGGGTCTCCCCCCGCTATCCCTACTCTGTAAGGGTCCTGGGATTGTGTGTGTCTGGCCCTGATAGCCTGGATGGTTCCCAGTGTAAGAGTCCCCTAGCTGCATGCCCTGCTGTTTTTCAATGTGGATATAGTGCAGGAGAGTCCCAGTGCAGAGACCGGTGCAGAGTGCACAGCAGAGTCTCCCCTAAATATGTTTCCTTCAGGGGGGGGGTCCCACGTTGCAAAGGGTGCAGGAAAGATCCTGGCAGCCATGCTTCAGTGTTTGTAGCTGATAGTGGACATTTTCCCTTAGTCTGGCTGGTCTCTGGTTTAGTCTGGCGGCCATGTTTGTGTAGCCGGATGATGTCACGGGGCCATTTTCCCTTAGTCTGGGAGATGCTAGAGACAAAGCCTCGTGGGGATGCCTGAAGCTCCTCCTATTCCTCTTTAGTTTTCCTAAATACATATGAACAGGGATAGCGTCCATGGTGGTGTTGGGTTCTATTCTAATTCTCTGCGCTCCTCTGGTTCTTAGTGTGAGTCTTTGGGGGTCCCTGTTATCTCTCTCTCTGCTGATCGGTACCCTGAGCCTTGAGAGGATCCTTTAGTGGTGCCAAAAGATTTTTTTTTGTACTGCAAGGTCTTCCTTTCCTTATGGAGCCTCAGGGTCTCATCTCCCCCACTGACTCCCTCATGGAGGTGGCAGATCCCTTGGAACCCCAGCTTCCCATGGTTGCACTCACGGCTGTCCTTAGTGTCCCACGGGAAGTGGCGTGTAGGCAAAGGCCCAGGAGGAAGCGTCCCCCACCTTTCTCTGCTCAGACTGTCTCTTCTGATTCTGAGCCTGATGCCACTGTGGGCGTGGCCCATCCAGGAGGATTTAATATCACACCGCCTGATCCATCCGATAGTGAGGATGATTCCTCCATGGTCGCAGCAGCGAATGGAAAAAACGCTGGTAGACGCACTGCAGTGCGTGAGACTTTAAAAATGGAGGATGTGTCGTTTGGTACGCACAAGTCGTATCATACTCCAAAGGTGTTTCCTTATGTGCCTCATTTTGACAGCTTTTCCTGTAAGGAATGGAAACAACCAAAACTACCCTTTGTGGTCCCCAAATTTTTTGGCTGTACGTTACCCTTTTGAGGATACACTTTTAAAAAGTGGGCTAGTCCACCAGCGGTGGACCTTCCTTTTTCCAGGTTGAATAAAGCAACCATGATACCAATAGAGGAATCCCCGTCCTTTAAGGACCCGGCTGACAAGAAAGCGGAGGCTGTGACACGCAGCAGGTTTACTATGGCTGGTTCAGCATTGCGGCCAGTCTTTGCCTTCGCCCTGGTGTCTCAGACCCTAACCGAATGGTCTAAGCTTTTGTGCCAGGGCCTGGGTGATGAGCAGGTCCCCGCTGCTTATGTTGATTTAGCGGACCACTTGATCCATGGGCTGCATTTGTGATGCAGCTTTGGATACAGCTCATGTGCTGTCCAAACTTTCTGTTTCAGCGGTGGTGCTTGGGCCATCTGGGGTGCCATTTTGATTTGGATTTGGACCAGAACAGTCCTCAAATATATATCTGCTCCTTCCCAATTACGTTTGCGCGCAAAAATGAATCAACCACGCTGACACACAGTTCAGTCAAAAAGTCAATTCTATTTTAATTGTTCCTCTTTTCTCCTTATAAAGACTGAGGAAAGTCATGAACAGGAAATAGTCATATATAATACGTATAAGGTGGTGATTGGATTGATTGGAGTATCTATGTGTCTATGTTTTTCTTCCAGGATATCAAGAGGTCTTATTTTGGGTGTTGTCTCCATGTTCAATCACCATCTTGCTTCTCCGAGAGGAGGGGTGATCTAATTGCATTTTGAGTAAGGTAGTAAATCTCAGCAGTAACATATATACATATATACATAAGGTATGCACCATAAAGTGAAATAGGCATTTCACTAATATAACCAGTATTACATCCATTACACTATTACCTCGGCCCGCAGGATATCGGAATTGCTGGCATTATCCTGTCACAGTCCCTTTTTAGTGGTCCATAGGGATAAAGTTGTTCCTCATCTCTGTCCATCATTCCTGCCCAAAGTTGTCTCTGACTTCAATTTGAATGATGACATTGTGTTGCCTTCCTTGTGTCCCAAGCTGGCTCATCCCAAGGAATTTGATTTGCATACCTTGGATGTGGGTCGTGCAATTCGGGTGTATCTGGCAGCTACTGAGTCTTTTCGGAGGTTAGACTTGCTTTTTTTGGTTACGAACGGACCAAGAAAGGGGCTAGCCGCTTCTTCGGCTACCAAATCCAGATGGATCAGACAGACAGTGACTCAGGCCTATTCCATTAAAGGTCAGGTTACACCTTTCGCTTTTATGGCGCTTTCTACTCAGGCGCTAAGTGCTTCTTGGGCCTTACGTCATTTGGCTTCAATATCGCAAGTTTGCAAGGCAGCCACCTACTCATCTGTGCATACCTTCACAAAATTCTATAAGATAGATATTTTGGCATCTGCGGATGCTTCTTTTGGCCTGCAAAGTTTTGCAGGCTGCTGTTTAAGAGGGGCTGTTCCCTCTTGAGGGGTGTTTTTTCTTTAAACCTTTTATTTTTCAGACTGGGCTCCTGTGACCCGGTTAAGGCTCCTGTGTCCTGGTTAAGAGCACTTATGTTTACCCTTGGGTTATTTTCCCCACCCCTCATTTTCCTTTTCGACCTCCCACTAGTTATGATTTATGGAGTGCTGTGTCCGTCGATGAACGAAAGAGAAAATGGGATTTTTGTACTTACTGTAAAATCCATTTCTCTTGGGTTCATAGACAGAAGAAACAGCACTCACACCTCCTATGGAGTTCTGATACTTCTAATGCTGCTTGCTACTAAACTGATTACCTATAGCAGAGGGGACGTCCCCCCCCCCTCCTCCCGCCGTCTTTCACGGCTCACCCGGGTCTCACGTCCCACTGGGAGACCCGGGCATCCTACCTCATCCGCCGTCGAAGAGAAGACCCGGTGTAGCATGAAGATGTGTCCCCGTGAAAGCCGGTATCCCTGCCACAAGTGCGCATGCGCCGGTCTCCATGTAAAAAACTCGTCGCCGAATTAAAAAACTGACAGCGTTCAAAACAGCCAAACTTGGCATTTTGAATGCTTTTCAGTGCCGAGGAGGGGTTTGGGGTCTTTTAGACCCCTAGATCCCTCCACATGGAGTACCTTTAGAAAAAAAAAAATTGTTTTACATGTCCGAAAATATCGGCCGATATCCGATGACCAAAAATGTCGGTATTGGCATAAAAAAAACGATATTGGTCGATCACTAGCATATACCAGCTGAAGATAACCCACTAGTTAAGATTTATGGAGTGCTGTGTCTGTCGAACTCTGAGAAATTGATTTTTGCGAGTGCGCTCTCGCCCCCGCTCGTCAGCAGGGACTCCGATGCACGGGGCAGGCGGCTCAGATTGCCGCCTGACACCCGCGATCGTTCCCCGCTGAGAGAGAAGAACGGTCAGCTGTTGTAAACACAGCTGACCGTTCTTCTCCCTGGAATTATCACAGAGCTTCTGTGATCCTTCTATATAGGAAAATGGGTCTCTGTGATCATTTCACAAGCCACGCCCCCCCCCCCCCCCCCCACTGTTAGAAACCTGCCCCTAGGTACACATTTAACCCCTTGATCACTCAGTGTTAACCCCTTCCCTGCCAGTGTCATTATTACAGTAACAGTGCATATTTTTAGCACTGATTACTGTAGTAATGTCACTGGTCCCCCCAAAAGTGTCCAAAATGTCAGTCAGGGGTCCGATCTGTCCCCCACAATGTCGCAGTCCCACAAAAAATTGCAGATCGCCGCCATTACTAGTAAAAACATGACATAAATCTTTCCCATAGTTAGTTGACGCGATAACTTTTGCACAAGCCAATCAAAATACACTTATTGTGATTTTTTTTTTTTTTTTAACAAAAATAAGTAGCAGACAATAAATTGGTCTAAAATGTTAAAGAAATTTTGATTTTTACATTTTTTTTTTTTGGAATGTTATATAGCAGAATGTGAAAAATATAGATTTTTTTCAGAATTGTTGCTCTTTTTTTGTTTATAGCGCAAAAAATAAAAATCACACAGGTGGTCAAATACGACCAAAAGAAAGCTATGGACATCAATTTTATTTAGGTACAGCGTTGCACGACCGCGCAATTGTCCGTTAAAGTAACGCAGTAACGAATCCCAAAATATGGCCTGCTCGTTAGGGGGCAAACCCTTCCGTTCCAGAAGTGGTTAAAGAGATGCTGGGAGGGGTGGTATGGGGTGAAGATATTGGGTGTTTCCCTTTCATTAACGGCTAAAAATGAAGAAAAATACCACGCGCTACCTTGCCTATCCCTATACCAAAATTAAAAATCCCTACATAAAAACTCCTGTGGAATCACTATGAACACCGACTAATAACATCCAATACAGTGTAGCGCTCCTAAGCAAATGTAACAACTAGGGATGCACCGAATGTTCGGCGGCCGAACATTATTCGGCCGAAAATAGAAACAATAGCACTTTCGGTGTTCGGCCGAATAAGTCAAAAGGCCGAATAATTTTGTGCCGAACAATAGGGCTGAACGATAGTCGATATGATATCGACTATCGCTCTGTGGCCGTAGGCGATATTCATATCGCCGAGGTCACGATATTTACATAGGCAGGGGGAAGGGACTCGGAGGAGGACAGGAGGACTCACAGACTTCCGTGAAGCCGGGACACTTCAGCGGTGAGCATACATACATTACTCACTCGTGCACTGCAGCCCGCCCCATACATTCAGTGAGTCTTACTCTCCTCCCTAGTTTTTTCAATGGCACATTCAGGGAGCCAATCACGCCGTGATTAGCTGCACAGCGAACCAATCACGCGTGCCTGCACACCTGATTGGTTCCGCTGTGCCGCTACTCACAGCGTGATTGTCTTCCTGAATGTGCCATTGAAAAAACTAGGGAGGAGAGTAAGACTCACTGAATGTGTGGGGCGGGCTGCAGTGCACGAGTGAGTAATGTATGTATGTGGCTGTGCTCCTTTCCAGGCTCCTACTAGTCCAGGTCCAGCCTCCTACTACCACCACTATGAGAGACTGTATAATCTGATCGAGTCCACACTGACACTGACTGACTGTCACTGAGTAATTGATGTTACCATATTAACCCTGACCTGCCCAGTGCCCTGTATCTGCAATTAAAATTTACAAGGCTGCCTGCATGCTTCCTGATTTCCATTCCCAGCATCCTTCCCAATCCCTACAGTGTCACTAACATTAACCCTATGGTACAAGGCTGTAGTGTGCACTGAATCCCATTCCCTACAGTAACATTTAGGGAGAGAGAGAGACATGAGAGGACAAGAGAGAGAGACATGAGGACAAGAGAGAGAGAGACACACGAGAGGACAAGAGAGAGGACAAAAAATTGGCAAAATAAATGGAAAAAATGCGAAACACCGCCGCGTTCGGTATTCGGCCTTCGACCAAGCATTTCATTATTATTCGGCTTCGGCCAAGAATTTCATTTCGGTGCATCCCTAGTAACAACCCTTAATAAATATATAAAACAGTCCAATATACTGTGTGTGTGTGTGTGTGTGTGTGTGTGTGTGTGTATATATATATATATATATATATATATATATATATATATATATATATATATAATATATACAGTGCATTGCGAAAGTATTCGGCCCCCTTGAACTTTTCGACCTTATGCCACATTTCAGGCTTTAAACATAAAGATATAAAACTGTAACTTTTTGTGAAGAATCAACAAGTGGGACACAATCATGAAGTGGAACGAAATTTATTGGATATTTCAAACTTTTTTAATAAATAAAAAACTGAAAAATTGGGCGTGCAAAATTATTCAGCCCCCTTAAGTTAATACTTTGTAGCGTCCCCTTTTGCTGCGATTACAGCTGTAAGTCGCTTGGGGTATGTCTCTATCGGTTTTGCACATCGAGAGACTGAAATTTTTGCCCATTCCTCCTTGCAAAACAGCTCGAGCTCAGTGAGGTTGGATGGAGAGCCTTTGTGAACAGCAGTTTTCAGTTCTTTCCACAGATTCTCGATTGGATTCAGGTCTGGACTTTGACTTGGCCATTCTAACACCTGGATATGTTTATTTGTGAACCATTCCATTGAAGATTTTGCTTTATGTTTTGGATCATTGTCTTGTTGGAAGACAAATCTCTGTCCCAGTCTCAGGTCTTTTTTGCAGACTCCATCAGGTTGGCTCCATCCAACTTCCCATCAATTTTAACCATCTTCCCTGTCCCTGCTGAAAAAAAGCAGGCCCAAACCATGATGCTGCCCCCACCATGTTTGACAGTGGGGATGGTGTGTTCAGGGTGATGAGCTGTGTTGCTTTTACGCCAAGCATAACGTTTTGCATTGTTGCCAAAAAGTTCAATTTTGGTTTCATCTGAGCAGAGCACCTTCTTCCACATGTTTGGTGTTTCTCCCAGGTGGCTTGTGGCAAACTGTTAACGACACTTTATATGGATAGCTTTAAGAAATGGCTTTCTTCTTGCCACTCTTCCATAAAGGCAAGATTTGTGCAGTATACGACTGATTGTTGTCCTAATGACAGAGTCTCCCACCTCAGCTGTAGATCTCTGCAGTTCATCCAGAGTGATCATTGGCCTCTTGGCTGCATCTCTGATCTTCTCCTTGTATGAGCTGAAAGTTTAGAGGGACGGCCAGGTATTCGTAGATTTGCAGTGGTCTGATACTCCCATTTCAATATTATCGCTTGCACAGTGCTCCTTGGGATTTTTAAAGCTTGGGAAATCTTTTTGTATGCAAATCCGACTTTAAACTTCTCCTCAACAGTATCTCGGACCTGCCTGGTGTGTTCCTTGTTCTTCATGATACTCTCTGCGCTTTAAATGGACCTCTGAGACTATCAAGTGCAGGTGCATTTATACGGAGACTTGATTACACACAGGTGGATTCTATTTATCATCATTAGTCATTTAGGTCAACATTGGATCATTCAGAGATCCTCACTGAACTTCTGGAGAGAGTTTGCTGCACTGAAAGTAAAGGGGCTGAATAATTTTGCACGCCCAATTTTTCAGTTTTTTATTTGTTAACAAAGTTTGAAATATCCAATAATTTTTGTTCCACTTCATGATTGTGTCCCACTTGTTGTTGATTCTTCACAAAAAATGACAGTTTTATATCTTTATGTTTGAAGCCTGAAATGTTGCAAAAGGTCAAAAAGTTCAAGGGGGCTGAATACTTTCGCAATGCACTGTATATACACACACTGCTCAAAAAAATTAAAGGTACACTTTTGAATCGGAGTATAGCATTAAGTCAATTAAACTGGGATATTAACCACTTTACCCCCAGCCCTATTTCGGACACTTTTTGTTCACAAGTTAAAACCAGTATTTTTTCCTAGAAAACTACTTAGAACCCCCAAACATTATATATATTTTTTTAGCAAAGACTCTGGAGAATAAAATGTCGGTCATTGCAAAATTTTTTGTCACGCGGTATTTGCGCAGCGGTCTTTAAAACGCCATTTTTTTGGAAAAAATTTGAAAAATCACATTTCACTAATTTTAAAAAATACTAAACAGTAAAGTTAGCCCATTTTTTTTGTATATTGTGAAAGAACATGTCACGCCGAGTAAATAGATACCAAACATGTTACGGTTTAAAATTGCGCCCCCCCGTGGGATGGCGACAAACTACGGTCAATAGAGATCTCAATCTGCGACGCTTTAAATTTATTTAACGGTTACCCGTTTAGAGTTAGAGTGTAGCTCTTTTTTTTTAATTATTGCCCACGCTCTGGCGATCGCGGCGATACCTCACATGTGTGGTTTGAACAGCTTTTTCATTTGCGGCGCGACTTGCGTATACGTTTTTTTTTTGTGCGCAAGCTAACGGTGACGGGGGCGGCTAAATTTTTTTTTTTTCCTATTTTTTTTCTTTTTTTTTAACTTTATTACAGGTTTTTAAAAAAAAAAAAAATCTGATCACTTTTATTGCTGTCACAAGCAATGTAAACATCCCTTGTGACAGCAATATGTGTGACAGGTACACTTTATGGAGGGATCGAGGGTCTAAAAGACCCTAGACCCCTCCACTACACTTCCCTGTATGCAAAACGCCAAAAACGGCATTTTTGCATACAGCCGTTTTTTAAATCTGCCGCCTTTTGCGGCACAGTAACCCGGATGTGACGTCATGGACGCCGCCTCCGGGTTACGTCATCGGAGACCCGATCAATGCCGTTTCCGGCATTCATCGGGACTCCATCCAGCCAGCGGACGTGCCGGCTGGGTGCTCGGGGCTCCCGGTGGGACGGGAGCCCCGAGCAAAGCCGCGGAAGGCGGCGGGAGGGGGGGGATGTCCCCTCCCGCCCCCCCCGGATAATGATCGAGCGGCTCCCGAGCCGCATCGATCATTACCGACGGAAAGCCGACCGCCGGCTTCAAACAACGGTACCGGGATGATGCCTCTAGCTAGAGGCATCATCCCGGTATAACCACTCAAAGTCAGCCGACGTAGATCTACGTGGCTGGTCGTTAAGTGGTTAATATAGTCAAGTAGCAGAGGGGTTTGTTAATCAGTTTCAGCTGCTTTGGTGTTAATAAAATTAACAGGTGCACTAGATGGGCAAAAATGAGGCAACCTCCTAAACAGGAATGGTTTTACAGGTGAAGGCCACAGACAATTTTTTCCCTACTCATCTTTTCTGACTATTTTTCACTAGTTTTGCCTTTGGTTAGGGTCAGTGTTACTACTGGTAGCATTAGGCGATACCTGGACCCTATAGAGTTTGGATAGTCAGTCCAACTCCTCCAGGATGGCACATCAATACGTGCCATTGTCAGAAAGTTTTCTGTGTCTCCCAGCACAGTCTCAGGAGCATGCAGGAGATTCAAGGAGACAGGCAGTTACTCCAGGAGAGCTGAACAGGGTCGTAGAAGGTCCTTAACCTATCAGCAGGACCGGTGTCGATTCCTTTGTGCAAGGCAGACCACGACAAGCAGTGCCAGAGCCCTACAAAATGACCTCAAGCAGGCCACTGGTGTGAATTTTTTCTGACCAAACAATCAGAAATAGACTTCTTGAGGGTGGCCTGAGGGCCTGACATCCTCTAGTGGGCCCTGTGCTCAATGTTCGGCACCGTTGAGCTCGATAGGCAATTTGCCATTGTACACCAGAATTGACCGGTCCGTCATTAGTGCCCTGTGCTTTTCACAGATGAGAGCAAGTTCACCCTGAGCACTTGTGACAGATGGGAAATGATCTGGGGAAGCCATGGAGAACGTCATCCTGCCTGTAACATCATTCAGCATGATCGGTTTGGTAGTGGGTTAGTGATGGTCTGAGGAGGCATATCCATGGAGGGATGCACAGACCTCTACAGGCTAGGAAATGGCACCCTGACGGCCATTAGTTATCAGGATGAAATCCTTGGACCCATTGTCAGACTCTATGCTGGTGCAGTGGGTCCTAGCCTGCTGCACAATTTTTTCACAGATTTTTGGGGTGTCTTTGATTTCAGCCCTCTGTAGGTTGATAATTTTCATTTCTCTTTCGTTCACTGACGGACACAGCTTCAAGTCTTCAGGCCATTGGCTTTATTCTCTCTCTCTTCAGGTGTAGGACTAGGCAGGAACCTTTTTGGTTACGCCCCTGGGGTAGTCCCAGAGGGACTGTAGGACTCCCACTTTTTTCTGCCTAGTCAGGAGTAACGACCTGGCTCTCTCCTGGGATTTGTGGTCCTGGCATTTGTTCCTTTTTTAAATGGAATTTTTTACTTTTTCTTTATTATTTTTGTTCCTCTGTGAACTACAATCAACTGTTCCTGTGTGAACTTCAATCAACACCCGGACTGGGCGACGCACTGGATATTCTAGATCCTTATGGCCTTCCCAGTCTGCCCTGTGAGCGCGACCCAACTATTAGCTAAGTTGGCTGCAACATAGCCCCACTGAACAGGGGCTGACTGGCGAGTCAAACACCTTGCGAGGTCGCATAGCCCTGGTCACGACAGCAGTCATGATCAGAGTCACACCGTACCTCAGGCCATAGCACCCCTATTCCAAAATGGTGCGGTCTCCCTTTTGTTTCAGACCTAGAGGATGTTGTCACTGATCCTTCTGATAGTGAGGATGATTCCTCTGCCTCTGCTGCCACACAAGCAAAGGCACTGGTATCCACACTTATTATTGTGGTTCGGGAAACCTTCAAAATTGAGCATACTTCTGGGGTAAACATGAAGTGGCTGTCCCCTTTGGTATTCGGTCACAAACCAGCATTTCTGCTAAGGTTTTTCTGAAACACCCTTTTGTGATCCCAAAATGTTTCTGTGTACGTTAACCCTTTGAGCAGGACCTTCTGAAGAAGTGGACCTCTCCTCCTGTCCTTGACCCTCCTATTTCTAGGTTAAATAAGACAACCATGATACTGGTGGAGGAATCCCCCTCCTTTAAGGATTCTATGGATAGGAAGGTGGACTCACTTGCTTGTTCTATTATTACGGTCGCTGGCTTTTAGCCGCAGTTCTTGTGTCACAAACGCTCACTGAGTGTGCTAAACTTTTACACCATGGTCTGGGTAATGAACAGAAGGAGCCACGTTACAAGCAAGATCCCTCCTCTGCACACAAGCAGCTTTTTTTTATTCACCAGGTTCCTCGTACAAGGAATCTAAGCCCTTCAAGATTGCTGTAGGTGGCACAAAGCCCACTAAGCCCAGGGACAAGTCCTCCTCAAAAAAACAAAAGGAAAGGTATACCTGATGAAAAAATGAATATGAATATTACCCACTCGCTCACAGGTGAGCGGAACTCAAATGGCAAAACTACAGCATACTAAAAAAGGGGATGGGACAACTAGAAAAAGAGGTGTCGACCCAAAGAAAGCGCCATTAAATAGAGTAACAGGGGTGTAGCAAAAAATTGAGTCTCTAGAAAAAAACAACGAAACCAATGCTGAATGAAAAATTATTGTCAAATTTTAATAAATACCAAAAGCAGAGCACACGGTTACATTGTAAAATTGAAACACATAACCTTCCACCTCACCCCTAAAATTTGACCACGTGGTAATTAAAAACACAGGACAAACACAAATAATGTAGGTGAACTGCGGTCACCTGAAGAGCAATCCACATACTCACATAAGGTGATAAATCACAAATGCACTGACATAAATGAAGGTACAAAACCGAATAAACCCCAAAGGGGGCAAGGGTTCAGCCGAAGGCAGCCACCTAGTGTCAGTCCAAAAAGGGAGTCGACACACAGGTAGGTTGCAATCATCTGAAAAGCAAATCAAGTGGTCACATTATGTGACTGAATATGTGGCATAAATAGTGGTTCAAACTCAAAAAGAACTCAAATGGGGAAAAAGCTCAACTGAGGGCAGTCACCCTGCGCCAAGCAAATTGAATGGTTGACACACAGGTGGCTGCGAACATATTAAGCCAAGAGCTAAACCTAACATGCAAAGGTGGACAGCGCGGCCGGAATCATGGAAGCAATAAATCAAAAATTCCAAAAATAAAAAGAAGAAAATGGAAAAAATGAGTAACAAACCTGGGCACTGTGAATATAGACTAATGCGCCACAGGATAGTCCTCCTCAGCATGAAGGTTTGCCACCACCTGTTTCCTGGTTAGGGGGTCGCCTTTGTTGGTTTGCGGATCTGTGGTCCTCTTATTCCTGACATCTGGGTCCTGATTCTGAGAGGGCAACAAAATAGAATTTCTTTCCTTACAATCATTTATCACTGTCCCATCTGCAGGCGTTTTAGGGGCTGTGCAGGATCTTCTTCTCCAAGAGGTGATAGACCTGTTGCTGAACTTAGGGAGCTTTCAGGGATTTTACACCAACTAGTTTACAGTACCAAAGAAGGAAGGAATCCATCTGATACTGAACTTCAGTGCCCTGAACTGCTTTGTAAAAGTACAGAATTTCAAGATGGAATCCATTCATTTGGTGGAGGCCTTCCTTCATCAAGGGGATTTTCTGGCTACCATAGACATTAGAGGGGATCTTTGCTGCATCTATGCACCACAAACCAAAAACACTATTAAATAAATTTGTAATATTCAAAGCAAACTCCACGATCCATTCATGTCTCTATGATTTGTTGAGAAATCACTTTGAAAAACACCCTCGTAGCGTTTCAGACGGTGACCATCTTGATTAAGGGCAAATTATTCATGTAGCATTTACTTCCAGGAATCCATCTGCCATTAGCTCAAACATGCATGCAGGGGAGTAGTAAACAAGTAAAAATAATATACCTTCCTATCTATTTACTAGTGCTAGCAGCATAAGGAATAAAGAATAAAAATAATCAATGTTGACTGGAAGAGTGAAGTTCAACTTTAAGGATGCATACTTAAAATGTTCCTATCTATGCCGACCGCCAGCACTTCCTGTTCTTTGTGGTCAGGGACACACATTATCAGTTTGTGGGTCTCCTCTTTGGTCTGGCCTCTGCTCCCCAGGTTTTTACCAAGTTGCTAGCTCTGGTCCTGGTGTTGCTGAGACAGCGAAAGATTGCTCTGATAGACTGTCTGGACAACCTCCTCCTGCAAGCGGAGTCTCACTCTGTGCTAATGGACAACATAGCGATCACCATTCACACTCTGCAGGGGTTCAGCTGGGTGTTGAACCTTTAATAAGTGTACTCTGACCCCCTTCTGGGCATCTGGAATATCTGCAGCTGATCCTCGGCGCAGGCCACGGTGTTCCTCTCGCCAGACAATCTTTGGAAACACACTGGATTGCTTTTCAGTTGCTTCTGACCTATCTGCATTTTTGCATGCAGGTTCCAGGCCCCCTGGTGTCCACATTCGAGGTGGTCCTGTTTGCTCAGCTTCACACAAGGGTTCTGCAGAAGGAAATCTCATCCATGTGGGGCAAATTTCCTGGGTCCTCTGACATCCAGATCCACGTGAGACAGTTGATCAGGACCTCCTTTGTCTTGTGGCTTCAGTCTTCTTCTCTTTGGGCCAGGAAGTAATTTCTCACCTCTCACTGGGCAGTGTTCACAGCGGACGCCAGCCTGGGGGGGGGGGGGGGCAAGGGGTCGGTCCAAGGTTGGCTCAGGGCCAGTGGATGCCGGTGGAGTCTTGGCTGCGTGTAAATGTCCTGAAGCTACAGGCGATGAGACTATTTTAAATCCTTGGACAGAGCTTCATTGATTATGCCTGGTCAGGATCCAATTAGACAATGCCACAGCAGTGGCCTACATCAATTGCAAGGGCAAGACAATGAGCTTGGTAGTGGCGCTGGAGACCTCATATTCTTCGGTGAGCAGAATTTCATACGTCCATTATCTCTGCTATTCACATTCCGGGCATAGAGAACTCGCATGTTTACCTAAGCCATCAGTCGCTGGATCAATGAGAGTTGTCTCTGCACCCAGACATTTCATCAGATCTTCCTGCGCTGGGCATCCTGAAACACGGATCTTTTGGCATCCTGTCTCAATGAGATTAATGGCAAGAAAAAGGAATCCTCTGGTGGATACGACAGACACTCTGATGGTGCCATGGAGCCATTATCGACTAATTTACGCCTTCCCTTCTCTAAAACTTCTTTTCCATATGCTGGTCAGGATCGAGGCCGAACAGAGTCCAATCATTCTGCTGACCCTGGATTGGCCTCGTTAACCCTGGTATGCTGACGTAGATCTCTTCTGCCAGAAGATACTCTGTCCCGAGGACCAATCTTTCACTATGCTTTACCGTTGCTGGCTTTGACGGCATGGCTCTTGAAAGCCAAGTTCTGAGACAGGGGTTGCCAACCTCGGTCATTCATACCATGTTGAAGGCACATACATCCACCTCTCACAAGATTTACCATCACACTTTGCGGCCCTACATATTTAATGACTTTCGTCAGCATACCTTTTTGTTGTCTCGAAGTTTGACCTTTCTCCAGTGAGGCTTTGATCAGAACCTTGCCCTGAGCACTGTTAAGGGCCAGGTTTCTGCCCTTGCCATTTTCTTACAATGTCTTCTGCCCATGCACACTTTGATTTGTACCTTCATACAAGGGGTTTAGCAGGTACCTTCTACTGTACGGTGTCCTAATGGGACCTGACTTTTTTTCTGTTGCTTCTTCAGAAGCCTCCCTTTGAGACTATAAGGGATTTTCTCTTGGTTACTCTCTTCCAGAAGGTCACCTTTTTAGTTTCTTCCACTTCTGCACATTGCATGTAGAAGCTGGCAGCTTTCTCCTGTAAATCTTGCGTATTGGTTTTACATAGGGTCCCCCTGCTGTGTCTTTCCTTCCAAAAGTGGTATCGGATTTTCATGTGAAATGAGGACATTGTCCTAACACCCTATGTCCACAACCTTCACGTTCGAAGGTGGTTGAGTTGCAGTCTTTGGATGTGGTTCGGCCATATATGTCTGTTAAGGTCTCTCTTTGGAGGTTTGATTCTCTTTTTTGTGATTACAGATGGCACTCAAAGGCATGGCAGCCTCCTCTGCCACTATTTCTCGATTCGATCAGTCAGACGATAGTTCAGGCCCATGCCTCTCTTTCCGTCACAGCACATTTCATCAGGGTGGTCAGTGCCTCTTGGGTGTTCTGACATCAGGCACCTGTATCTCAAGTTTGCAAGGCGGCTACCTGGTTGTCTGTGCACACCTTTAGCAGTTTTTACAAAGTTGATGTGCTTTGTGGCACCCCCCCCCTTTTTTTCCCCCTTCTTACATTTTCCACCCTTGATTTCTTTTTTCATCTTGCTTTATACTCCTTTTTCTTCTAGCCGGTAGGTGACCCAATACCCTTTGTCATGGTTTTCTATATTAATGAGTAACAGAAGATTACGTCTAGATTTCACTGTTATGCTGGATGGATATAATAACAATTTACTTTCTTATATTATCTTTTGATGACACCATACTGATATTTGTTATGATTGTGCAACTTTATTTGCATGATTTGTTCATCGCATTATTATTATCACAACTAATCCTGCTGTTCTAATTGAATATGCAATAAAAGCCTTGTAAAATAGTAATTCATATTAAAATGATGGTAGAAAAGTTTTACTATGCTTCAGTGATGAATGAACACAGAAGAGATCGGTACCGATTGCTCACTGTGCTAATTTAAGGAAAGGAAGGAGGCAGGTAAAGACATATTTACAAGCGACACCCCCGTCCCCTATTCTGGCATCGATCTCCCACATTGATTGCCCCAGCTGCAGCTGACGGGAGAGGGAGGAGGGGGAAGCTGAGCAGCAGCACTTTAGAAGAGGGTACTGGGGATGGGCAGGGGGTTGGGGGTGGCTGCAGGGGGGTCGTAGCGGTGGGAGGGTATGTATTGACCTACATTGATAAAAAACGTCAGTAGAGCTGGCAATTGCATGGGTGCCACAGGGGACCCGTGATGGCAGAGGTTGGGCTGAGGGGCAGAGGTGCAGTGGGTGGGGGAGCGCATTTTAGCAGCCGTGAGGCAGAGATGTGGAGGGGGAGAGAGGGTAGAGAAGCTGGAGAAGGGGGAGGGTCACATTTTAGGTGAATAGTTTTAATAGGTGGCTTGTTGCCACTAATCAGTGCTATCAGTTTGTTCAGCAGTTTTCCTATAAGCTCTTGGATATTGAAGTGACCAAGGTTTTTTTTTTTTTTTTGTTCTCACGGTCACTTCAGAAGCATAAAGTGACCGTACAAATTATAGTTATAGTAGTATTGTAAGCTTTTTTAGGCATGCTGTTGAATGAGAGTGAATTGTACACGGTTATAGAAAAAAATTATACCCAGGTCTACTGATTGCATATACAAAGTTATCTATCGATATTCCTAATCCCTGTCAGTCAGACAAGGCCATAACACTAATTCCACTCTTATGCTGGTGTTACTTCTAAATATTTGCAGATGACCTCAACAGCTCTCAACCAATTTTTGATCCCAAAAAGTGACTAGATAAATGCAACCTACTATTGTTTCTCCCTTTTATAGATTTAGAAATATAAGCTGATGGTAATAATTTGCCTAGATACAGTACATTTTTTTGTTTATGAAAGCTATTTTAACCAGTTCAGTTAAAAAAAAATCACAATAAGTGTATTTTGATTGGTTTGCGCAAAAGTTATCGCTTCTACAAACTAAGGGAAAGATTAATGTCATTTTTATTTATTTAATTTTTTTTCACTAGTAATGGCGGCGATCTGCAATTTTTAGCGGGACTGCGACATTGCGGCAGACAGATCGGACCCCTAACTGACATGTTTGACACTTTTGGGGGGACCAGTGACATTACTACAGTAATCAGTGCTAAAAATATGCACTGTTATAATGACACTGGCAGGGAAGGGGTTAACCTAGGGGTGATCAAAGATTAAGTGTGAGCCTAGGGGAGTGTTTTCTAACTGAAGGGGGGGGAAGGTGGGCTTGTGAAATGATCAGAGACCTGTGTTCCTAATATAGGAGGATCACAGGCGCTCTGTGATCATTCCAGAGAGGGCAACGGTCAGCTGTGTTTACAGCAACTGACCGGTGTTCTCTCTCAGCAGGGAGCGATTGCGGGTGCCCGGCGGCAGTCGGTGCCGCTGGTCCCATGCATTGGCATCCCTGCTGCCTAGTGGGGACAGGTGCCCCCAGGATCGCTTCCGCAAGCTAAAGGAACCCCTACGTCGGTTTGCGCAACCAAGCCAACCTGCCGCAGTAAATCTGCGGCGGGCAGTCGGCAAGTGGTTAATACAGAAATGTTGGCTTACTGAAAAGTATGTCCATACAGTATAGTATGCACTCAATACTTGGTCGGGGCTCCTTTTGCATGATTTACTGCATCAATACGGCGTGACATGGAGGCAAACAGCCTGTGGCACTGCTGAGGCGTTATGGAAACCCAGGTTTCTTTTGACAATCTTTATATGGGATTTAGGTCAGGCGAGTTTTTTGCCCAATTAACCACAGTGATACCATGATCATTAAACCAGGTATTGGTACTTTTGACAAGTGCCAAGTCCTGCTGGAAAGTTAAAACCGCATCTCCATAAATGTAAAAAAAAGGGAATAATAACCGCGCTAAAGGAACAGGTAAATTGGGACAGCAGCAACTTCAAGTGTGACCACACCCTAATAAATATTGTATATATAAGTCGCGCTAAATATATTAGATGGAGATGTGAAGTCCATAAAAAGTCCAAAAATTTATTGTTGATAAATTCCAGGATCAAGCTCCCTTAAGGGTATGTGCTTACCAGATGAAGGTAAGGAAAAGGCAGTCTCGCTGCGTGGAAACTTGTCACCTTGACAGTAGATCCAAGCCTCTATGATCGGTCAACTCAGTGGACATAGGATCATGAAAAGCAAAAAATACCGCAATAGCGTAAAACCCAACAAACAATTTAAATTGTGACTATCACCGCAGGTGTGGGTAAATAAGGATTGTGATGTGAAATAACCTCCACCACAATAATAATGAAATAGGTTAAGTCATGCAAAAAATAGGGAACTTAAGATAAATACCCCTTACCAGAAAGGTTAAGGGTTAACGCCTTAAGTGATTAAAATATATCTCGGTTGGAGTCGCCTCTTACCAAACAGAAAAGTAATAACACAGTGAAGAAAACGCTGAAAAGAAAATATCGTGCTGAACCACCACCAGCTGGATTCGCCTCTTACCCTGGATAGATAAAGGTTAGCCAAA
Organism: Pelophylax lessonae; assembly: GCF_965119305.1. Classification (NCBI taxonomy): domain Eukaryota; kingdom Metazoa; phylum Chordata; class Amphibia; order Anura; family Ranidae; genus Pelophylax; species Pelophylax lessonae. Next base: position 470,537,616 of record NC_138769.1, on the reverse strand, counting down.
GTATGCTAAACAAATCCAGTGTACCACTCAGGAAACAGTCCTGAGTGGTACACTGGATTTGTTTAGCACACTTTGGCTAACCTTTATCTATCCAGGGTAAGAGGCGAATCCAGCTGGTGGTGGTTCAGCACGATATTTTCTTTTCAGCGTTTTCTTCACTGTGTTATTACTTTTCTGTTTGGTAAGAGGCGACTCCAACCGAGATATATTTTAATCACTTAAGGCGTTAACCCTTAACCTTTCTGGTAAGGGGTATTTATCTTAAATTCCCTATTTTTTGCATGACTTAACCTATTTCATTATTATTGTGGTGGAGGTTATTTCACATCACAATCCTTATTTACCCACACCTGCGGTGATAGTCACAATTTAAATTGTTTGTTGGGTTTTACGCTATTGCGATATTTTTTGCTTTTCATGATCCTATGTCCACTGAGTTGACCGATCATAGAGGCTTGGATCTACTGTCAAGGTGACAAGTTTCCACGCAGCGAGACTGCCTTTTCCTTACCTTCATCTGGTAAGCACATACCCTTAAGGGAGCTTGATCCTGGAATTTATCAACAATAAATTTTTGGACTTTTTATGGACTTCACATCTCCATCTAATATATTTAGCGCGACTTATATATACAACAGCATCTCCATAAAGCTGGTCAGCAGAGGGAAGCATGAAGTGCTCTAGAATTTCCTGGTAGAGGGCTTCGCTGACTTTGGACTTGATAAAACACAGTGGACCAACAGCAGCAGATGTCATGGACTGTGTGACGTTTCCACAGTCAGTGATGATTTGGGGCATCATGTCATCTGCTGGTGTTGATCCACTGTGTTTTATCAAGTCCAAAGAAACCTGGGCTTCCATAACACCTCAGCAGAGCCCCAGGCTGCTCGCCTCCGTGCCACGCCGCATTGATGCAGTAATTCATGCAAAAGGAGCCCTGACCAAGTAATCGGTGCATACTATACTGTACATGGACATACTTTTTAGTAAGCCTACATTTCTGTAAAAAAAATAAATTTTTTTTTTTTTTGGTCTTATGTAATAATCAAATTTTCTGAGATACTGAATTTGGGGTTTTTACTAGCTGTAAGCCATAGTCATCAAAACTCAAAGTGTGTAACACACATGTATAAAATATGAGTTTTATAATTTTTTGTATTGAATTACTGAAAAAAATTAACATTTTTGATATTCTAATTTTATGAGATGAACCTGTACATGGGCAGCGTTTGTCCCTAAACAACTGCTTCTAGTGTCCTAATCCTAATGTCGATACTGTTGTGTAGAATGTTTTAGTACAGAAAAACCCTGTCTGAAAATGTCCGCACCTAGTACAAATGTTTCTCTGTTAAATCCACTCATTTGCAAAAAGACTGTTTTTATACTGTATGAACATGTATGAACTTTTGGGTTTCCACCTTAGATTGCCCGAGGGTCAACAGAGGGTCGGAGGATGTTTTATGAACCTAATGCCGAAGATGAAGAATCTTTATCTAGCTTATTGTGCCAATCACCCTTCTGCTGTAAATGTACTCACACAACATAGGTAAGGTTTAATATAAGCGAATACATTTTTTGATTAAACAGATCTTATAAGATCTATGTTTTATTAGCATGTTTTAATCTGCTTTCTATTAAACAGAAATAGTGCTTTGAGACTATTATTTTAAATAAAATACCATAATTCTGCTGCATGGGTTTGCAGGGTATAAGTGTTCCAGAAATTTACTTTTTCAGTTAAAGTGTAACTGTACTCCACCTTGGCTCCAGCGATGCAACATCCTGGAGCTCCCCGCTGGCAGCTGAAATCTTCGAGCGGTCAGGTTCTGTGTATCGAACGCTGGCCACTTTAATTGCCTTTGCAGGGATGATGTTGCGCATGCGCAGGTGTCCCATTGGTTTCAGCATTGCCAAATTTTAACAATGAGATGTGCATGCCTTTTATTTTTTGATTTTTTTTTTTTTTTTTGATGATCTTTAAGGGTATACAAAACAGGGTATCCAAGATACCAAAAAACAGAAAATAAAAATACAGTAACAATTCTGGTGCAGCCAGATACATAAGAAAACAATAAAAACAAAGAACATAACACCCCCACCCCTAGTGCAACACCTGGAAAGGATATAAAAATATATGCTTTTGAAATACATCCTAGGAAAAATCAACTTTACCAGAGACTCAATGTTAACATATTAACAACACCCGCCCCCAAGGTACAGTTATCTTGATTAACTACAGAATAACTTCAAAAACCAGGGATAATTCCTGTCCTTGACGTAAGCAACCAACCAAGCTCATGTACAACTAGGCCAACCTCATGTAAGTGTGGATGAGTCAGAAAACCAACCATCCCACGCCTTCTGAAATATTTTGTGACCGCCCCTTTTTTGGTAAGTGGCTTTTTGAAATGGCAATGCCTCGTTAATTGGAGCCTTCCAGTAAGTCAAAGAAGGGGTCTCCGCTTTTCTCCAATAGAGAAGAATCGCTCTACATGCGTAAAACAAAAGTAATAGAGTGTAACGTTGTCTGCGCCTGTGGGGTCAGGTAGGTAATTTTTTACTCAGACGAAACAAAGCATGTCTCTTCTAAATGAAAAATTTGCAGATTAGCCCCTTTTTATTTATTACTTAAAGTTCAACTTTAACCCCGTCATTCCTAAGCCTTTTTCTGACATTTGTACAAGATAAAATCCGTATTTTTTGCTAGAAATTTACTCCAAACCCCAAACATTATATATTTATATTTTAGAAGAGACCCTAGAGAATAAAATGGCGATCGTTGCAATATTTAATGTCACAAAGTGTTTGCGCAGCATTCTTTTAAACCCATTTTGTTTGGAAAAAATACACTTTAATGAATTAAAAAAAAAAAAGTAAAGTTAGTCCAATTCTTTTGTATAATGTGAAAGATGATGTTACGCTGAGTAAATAGATACCTAACATGCCATGCTTTAAAATTGCACAGACTCGTGGAATGGCGACAAACTACGGTACCTTAAAAAGAAAAATCTCCATAGTTGACGCTTTTAACCACTTAAGCCCCGAAAGATTTTACCCCCTTCCTGACCAGGGGGTTTTTTGCGATTTTTTTACTGCGTGACTTTAATGGACAATTGCGCGGTCGTGCGACGCTGTACCTAAACAAATTTCACGTCCTTTTTTTCCCACAAACAGAGCTTTCTTTTGGTGGTATTTGATCACCTGTGCGATTTTTTGATAATGCGCTATAAACAAAAAAGAAGCGTAATTTTTGCAAAAATAACAATATTTTTCACTTTTTTTTATATGAAATTCCCCCCCCCCCCCAAAAAATGTAAAAATCTAAATTTTTTAACATTTTCGGCCAAATTGTTTTCTGCTACCTATGTTTGGTAAAAAAAATCGCAAAAAGCGTATTTTGATTGGTTTGCACAAAAGTTATCGTGTTTACTAACAAAGGGAAAGATTTTTGTCATTTTTGGTGTTTTTTTTTTTAACGAGTAATGGCGGCGATCTGCTTTTTTTTTTTTTTTTTGCGGTACTGCGACATTGCGGTGGACAGATTGGACCCTTGACTGACATTTTTGACACTTTTGGGGGTACCAGTGATATTACTGCAGTAATCAGTGCTATATATATGCACTGTTACTGCAAAAATGACACTGGCAGGGAAGGGGTTAACTGTATTGGACAGGGAGGGGTTAAGTGTGTCCTAGGGGCGTGCTTCTAACTGTAGTGGGACATGGCTATTGGTGTAAAAACAAAGATCAATGGTTCTACGTAGTAGAACCGTCTGATCTTCATTTTTACACAGGGGAGAATGACAGGCGGCTTGTTTACATAAGCCGTTCTGCCTTTCTCCCGCTGTACCGACGATCGGCGAGTGACCGGCGGACATCGGGTCCGCCGGTCACACGCCCACACTCCTCCCTGAACGAGCCGAGGCGGGCGCGCGCCTCAGCGGGCGCGCGCTCGCCCGCTATTGGCTCCGATTACAGTGACAAGCGAGTGACGTAGATCTACGTCACTCTGCCTGGCCGGGGCTGACTGCCGCAGTAAATATACTGTGCACAGTCGGCAACCGGTTAAAATTTCTACAGATTACCAGTTTAGTGTTACAGAGGAGGTCTTGTGCTAGAATTACTGCTCTCAATCCAACGATCACGGCGATATCTCACGTGTGGTTTGACCAATGTTTACATTTGCGGTCGCGACTTATGTATTCGTTCGCTTGTGCGTGCGAGCACGGAGGGATGAGGTGCTTTAAAAAAATTTTCCCTTCTTTATTTTATTTATTTATTATTTTTTTTTTTTTTTTTACACTGTCCCTTTCTGTGATTTCTGATCACTTTTATTTCCGTCAGAAGGAATGTAAACATCCCTTGTGACAGTAATAGGCAGTGACAGTTACTTTTTATGGAGGGATCTGGGGTCTAAAAGACCCCTCATCCCTCCTCTGCACTTAAAAGCATTCAAAGCGCCAAGTTTGGCCATTTTTAAAGCTGTAATTTTTTTCAAGATTTGCTGCCTTGAAGTTTTCTGTAAACTGGAAATTATGTCATGACATCGCTTCTGGATTACTAGATCTGAGACATGATCGAAGCTGATTCCGGCTTCGTTTGGGTCTCCGACCAGCCGGCGAACGTGCTGGCTGGTCACTCAGGCCTTCCGGTGGGACGGAAGAGCCCAGTCGAGCTGCGTGGGGGGGGGATGTCCCTTCCCGCTGCTTGGGATAACAGCCGAGCAGCTTTTTAGCCGCATCGGTTGTTATCCCAAGAAAGCCAATCGCCGGCATCTGAAAGTGGGTGGGATATATTAGGCAACAGGTGAACATCTCCCTAAAAATGGTTGGGTTAAAGGCAGCAAAATAAGGCAAGCGTAAGGATTTGAGTAATTATAATGGCTAAACAACTGGATCAGAGCATCTCAAAAACTGCAGCTCTTGTGGGGGATGTTCCTGGTCTGCAGTAGTAAGAACCAAAAGTTATTATGGAAAGATCCGCGCTTAGGATAGAGCAGGGTAGTAGGATAAGGGCACTAAAAAAGGTCAATCGGCTGCAGCCCACTTCGGAATATAATCCCAAAGGATTATACACTGAATATGCAAAAAAGGAGGGAAGTGTTTGGCGCTGCCAATATGTGTAATAAAGTGGTTCTTAAATTATTATATTATTATTATACCTGGTGTATTGTTTTTGTTGCAAAAGTGCAGTAGTATAACGTGATATCACATAAAATTCATAGTTATAAAAAACAGCATTAATTGAGTATAAGATGCTATAACATATATAAAACAATATAAAATGAATAAAACTTGGTGCCTCTCAAGTGCAGGTAAGAAAAGTGATATTGTGATACGTGCAGTATGAGTGGTAAGCACCACCCAAATTTAAAGGAGAAAGAAAATGTGCCCACAATAATTAAAGTATACAAATGTATATAAAGTGAGCCAGAATAAATATAGTGCAGAAAGTCGCTATACCGTGAAGCAAGAAAAAATATGTTATAAAAAATGATAATAAATCATCCAGGAGTATATTCAATATAATAAATGTGACAAAAGATATTGGACCCCGGCTGCGTGAATACAGTGAACAGTGCCAGGAAGTGATCAACAAAAAGTATCAGCCTTGAAAGGTCCCAAAAAACATAAAAAAGTGATCAAAAATATATATAGTGTACCAATAAAAAAGTGATGAAAAAATTACAAATTCGAAGTGTATATAAATATATATGCCTTAAAATGAGTATATTGCCAATAAAAATATAAATATAAGTCCTCAAAGCCAAATATAGTAAAAACAGTCGAAAGTGGTAGTAATAAGTGCCATAAAATTCTGGTGCTGCGGGGTGGATAGTAGTGGTGTAAATTGGTCAGGTGCTCCCCTCTGCTGTGGGTCCGGTGTTCCCCTTTCTAGTAAATACTGAGCTTACCAGAAAGATATCCCCACACAGGGGTAGAATGCAGGTCGATACTTTTGGAGATCGCTCCCAAGGAAGGGGGGTCCGGTTGCCTGGTTCGCTTAACACCTGGTCCACTTTGCTCAATCCCGTCACCCGTTTCCAGAATGGGTAATATATGTGCTATGGATGTCCCAACCTTATTGCTCCATAGTGGCCATCCCAGGACATATGCAAAGAAAATGCTTCTAATAGTGAAGTAACGTTTTAACAATCCCAAGTACTGGCTTGGGACGCAGATCCGATCGGTGGAGCAAACGCCGCTCATCGCTACACCGCTAAAGAGGACCTTGCGGCTCCTATAGCATATGATTGCATATTTCTGCTGCTATTTATGTGAGTACCTGTTTTTACTTGGATAGAATAAAGATTGTTAAAACGTTACTTCACTATTAGAGGCACCAGGTATAATAATAATATAATAATTTAAGAACCACTTTATTTATTACACATATTGGCAGCGCCAAACACTTCCCTCCTTTTTTGCATAAGAACCAAAAGTGATCCAAAAAAGAAAAACTGGTGATTCAGTGGCAGGGTCATGATCGGCCAAAGTTCATTGATTTGTGTAGGGAGCAAAGGCTGGCTAGTCTGATCAATTTGAGGTACTGTAGGTCAAATTGCTGAAAACATTAATGCTAGCTCCAATAGAAAGATTTAAGAACACACAGTGCATCAAAGTTTGCTGCATATGGAGCTGTGAAGCCACCGATCTGTCACGGTGCCAATGATGACCCATGGCCACAGCCAAAAGCGCCTACAATGGGCATGTGAGTGTAAGGGACTGAACTATGAAGCAATGGAAGAAGGTGGCCTGGTCTGATGAATTCAAGAATGTTTTGAGGAATACAATGAGTTCAGGGTGTCGACTTTGCCTCCAAATTCCCCAGATTCCACTCTTGAAGGAAAAGCAGTGACAGAATCATAGGCAGCCAAGGCTCATTGATGCACTTGGGGAGTGAAGGCTGGTAGTCTGATCCAATAGAGGAGCTACTGTTGCTCAGGTTGTTGAAAAAGTTAACCACGAACCGTGCACTGCAGTTTGTTGCGTATGGGGCTTCATAGCTTCATACTGGTCAGAGTGTCCATACTGACCTGTGTCCACGGCCAAAAATGCCTACAATGGACACATGAGCATCAGAACGGACTCCCGGAGCAATGGAAGACGGTGTCTTTGAGGTGTTGACCTCCAAATTTTTCAGATTTCAATTCATTTAAAGCGGAGTTCAGGCCACAAAATCAACATAATCGATTTTGTGGCCATCCACTTCCTATTTGTCACCTGAAAAAGAAATGGATAGTTACGTTTTTTTTTTTTTTTTTACTTGTTATTGTAGAAAAATATACTCCCCTTTCTTCCACTTCCTCCCTCGGCGGCCACGGACCGCGCCGTCACTTCCGGTTTGCAATGATTCCTGGGAGATGAACGTCATCGCTCCCAGGAATCAATGCGCCGGCACCAGCCCCTCTTGTCACTGCTAAACAGCTTCAGAAGCTGTGGAGGAATGCGGCGCCGCACCGGAAGTGACGAGCGGGGCCGGTGCAGGCGCATTCTGGGAGAAGAGGACGCAGAAGAGGATCGTGCTGGCTTCAGCTGCCCACATCCATGATGGCAACGCTGGAGAAGAAATTTTAAAGGTAAGTATTTCTTCTTGCAGGTAAGTGCGACCCGGGACAGTACAGAGGCTATCCATTGTGGAATGTACTAGCCCTGACTGTCCCGGGGGTATTTTTATTGAAAACATTTTTTTCGTGGCCGGAACTCTGCTTTAAGCATCTTTGGGATGTGCTGGCAAAACAAGTCCGATCCATGGAGGCCCCACCTCACAATTTACATGACTGAAAGAATCTGCTACTGATGATTTGGTGCCAGATGTCTCAGCACACATTCAGAGGTCTAGTGGAATCCTCAAATTGTTTGTGCCTGTGACACAGCAAAACACCACATTACCCAATTTTTTTTCCTTAGGGTAGTAATAAATTGAAATCCAAAAATTCAAATCCTTTAACTCGCACTGGAAAAATATATGCAATCACCACAATAAATATTGAATTAAAAAGTAAAATATTGTGACTGCAGCACTCACTGATATCCACACATCAAATATCTGAATACAATTATCTCCACAATAGTTTTGGCTGTCAAATAGGCCATATTTCTCTTTAGTTCATTGACGGACACAGTGCTACATTAATCCTGACTATAGTGTTATATCACCTTTTGCAGGAGTAGGACTAGGCAGAACAAAAAAACATGGCTACTTCCATGGGCCATCCTCAGTTGGTATATAACCCCCTCTCTGCTATAGGTATTTAGTTTGTTTCTGTCTAGCCAGGAGTAAAGACTTAAGCTCCTTGCTGGGATCTTTTGGTCCTAGCAATTTTTGCTTTTTTTCCCCTTCCATGCATCTTTTTGCTTCTCTCTGCTTTTCTGTCTTGGAAGATCTGCCATCAACTGCCAGGCTGCGCAACGGGCTGGATAATCTAGATCCTGTGGTCTCCCCAGTCCGACCAGTGAGTGCGTGCAGACCGCAGCTACGCGCAAGGTCGGCCATGACACTGCCTCAGCAGATGAAGGCTGGCCCGTGAGTTAAGCGCCTCGCAGTGTCGCATATGGCCAACAGCCCTCCACTTTGGTGGCAAGAGGTTCTGTCTGGAGCAATACCTGCATCCATAGAGAGCTAAGTACATTCCCCCCTCTCCTCCTTGGGGTGGGGTGAACGCAGGTACCCTCCAGGGATGGTCAGACCTGCTTGCAGATTCCCTCCTCACATCCTAATCCTTCAGTAAAGCTGGGCCTTTTTTTTCCCCTATCTCCCTTCCTTCCCCCCCCGCTGTGAATGCATGTGGTGGTGAATGCACTGCCTTAGCAAGTGTGGAGTGCAGTACCTGGGGTCTGGTGGGGGTTCCAGTGCAGAGGGCGCAGCGGCGACTCCTGCGTGGTTTCAGTCTACCAGCATTTAGCAGTATTCAGCGGTTCAACCATGTTTGTGTGGTTCGTAACGTCACGGTGGCCATTTTCCCATGGTCTGGCGTGACGCTGGGGATGGGCGGAGCTGCATAGGCTCCAGGCCCTCCTCGGCCTCTTCCTTCTATGGGATATAGGGTCCGAACATATGGCGCTCCTCTGGCTGGTAGTGCTGATGTCAAGGTCTTACCTTGCCCTCCTGTTGGCAGCCATCTTGGACATGTGCAGACTGCTGCCTCTTATTAAACACTGATTGCATTATTACTTGCCTGCTGCGCACAGTGATGGTTCTGCACACCTGACTATATCACTTGATGGGTTGCAGTCCTTGTCCTTGCGTGTTTACTCCAAGGTGCATCACTGCTAGCAGTCTTCTGTTCTCCATGTTCCTCCATATGACATGGCTTGGCTGATGACTCTCGACCCCGCATCGGTAAACTACCTGCTCCTGGACTCAACCCCCGCTTGGATGACTACCCACTTCTGGACTTGACCCCGGCTTGTTCATACTCTCACTTCCTCACTCTTGCTTATTGCGCTTCTTGTTGTATGCGCCAATAAACTGCTTTATTTTACCTGCATCCCCGTGTGGTCTGGTTTCCTGGCACCCTGACAGGTGAGTCCTTGGGGCCCTCTCTCTCTGCTTGCAAGTACCCTGAGTGTGAGTGGGAGTCCATAGCGGTGCCAAAACTTTTTTGTTGCTGTGGGGTCTCCCTTATCCTATATGGTCACATCTCCCCTACTGACACCCTTATGGAGGCGCCAGGTCCCACGGAACCTCAGCTCCCCATTGTTGCACTGACGGTGATCCTACAGTCCTTGGTATCGGGGGTGCAAGAGGCGCGTGGGCAAAGGCCTAGCAAGAAGCGTCCTCCGCCTTCTCCTGCTCAGTCTCTCATCTGATTCTGAGTCTGGTGCCGCAGTGGACGTGGCCCGTCCAGTGGCCCCCTGATCCGTCCGATAGAATGACTCCTCCACGGCCACAGCAGCGAATGAGAAAATGCTGATGGACACATTTTTTACTGCAGTGCGTGAGACTTTAAAAATTGAGGATGTGGCCACAGACGTGGCTGTCCTTTTTGGTACACATAATGTGCCTCGTACAGCTAAGGTGTCTCCTTATCTACCCTATTTTGACAGAAGTATCTATAAGAAGTGGGGGAAACCAAAGCAACCCTTTGTGATTCCTAAACGTTTTGTAGTACGTTACCCTTTTGAGGAGTCACTTTTAAAAAAAAAAAGTGGAACAGTCCACCGGTGGTGGACCCTCCTATTTCCAGGTTGAATAAAGCAACCATGATGATGCCAAGCAGTATGTTTACTATGCCAAGTTTGGTATCGTGGCCCGTCCTGGCTTCAGCCCTGGTGTTTCAGACCCTAACTGAATGGGTCAAACTTTTGCGCCAGGGTCTGGGGAACGAGCAGGTTCCCTTTGCTTACGTTGATCTGAAGAGCCAGTGGGTCCATGGGCTGCAGCTTATTTGTGGTGCAGCTTTAGATGCGGCTCCCGTTCTGTCCATGCTCTCCGTATGTTTTAGTGATTAGGCGTGTGCTGTGGCTTAAGAATTAGTCTACAGACCAAACCTCCAAGAAAGCTGTCATCCATCTGCGCTTCAAGGCAATCGCCTGTTTAGGGCTACTCTGGATGACATCATTAAGGGTCTCATGGGGGAGAGTACCTTCCTGCCACAGTTTAGGAAAGGGAAGGAGCCTCGTCGCAGACGGGGACCCTCCTTCCCAGCCCATAGATTCTTTCATGCTCCTGGGACTGAGAATAAGGTTAATAGATCCTTCAGTCTTCTCCGGTAGGTTCCCAGCAACCTTGGTCTGGTAAGCCTAGAGCTGTCTTCCCTGGACCTGCAGACAAGACCCCTTCAGCATGAAATTCTGCCCTCACCCATAACTCGGGTGGGGGACATCTTTGCTGCTTTCCAGCCTTGTGAACCTCCTTCATGCGCATCAATGGGATCCACAAAATGATCCTTTTGTGGGTACCAAAGAAGGGGGAGCAGAGTTTGTCCATTTTGAGGGTTTTAGGCCCTGAGTCTCCTTGTGCAGATATAATTCCTGCAAAGGTTCAGGTGATGTCCGAACTACCCAAGGTCTCCCCTATCCCCGTCCAGGAAATTGAATCTCCTCTCCATAGTCTGACTCTGGATTTAATGTTGACCAGGGTGGTTCTTCTTCTGGTCTAACTTCGGGAACCACAGGCTGAGCTTTGCCGACTGCTGTCACGCAGAGAGAATCTTCTCTCCCGATTTGCATACAGTTTCTGGGCCTGGTGGTGTCCACCTTCAAGGCAGTTCCATTTGCACAAGCCTGTACACGGCTCCTTCAGCAGGATTAGTCCAACGGGAAGATATTGAGGTTGCTGGCGAGGTCACAGGTTCCTCTGGTGGACGCAGCCATCATCCTAGTTCCACTGTCGGTCCCAATACCTTCCTCTTCTCAAGCTTATTCTACGGTTCCTGCGAAGGAGCGAGGGCGAAGGTCTTCTGGTTATTCGGTGTGCTGCAAATGTCGGGGGCTATCTCTCAGAGAGGACCAGTTGCCCCAAGGGCTGAACTTCCAACCTGCTTTACTAGTTTTGACGGCTTAGCTGTTGAAAACCAGGTGCAGAGGGATAAAGGATTGTCTGGATCAGTGGTCCCTACTATGTTGAAGGCGAGAAAGTCGACTTCTAAGCAAGATATACCATCGTACGTGGAAAGCGTACATTTCTTGGTGTGAGTCCATTGGCGCTCATCCTCGCTTCTTTGGCTCAGATCTTGGCCTTTCTTCAATGGGGTGTTGAGCAGAAGTTGGCCTTGAGTTTCATCAAGGGCCAGGTGTCTGCCTTGGCAATCTTCTTTCAGAGACCCCCTAGCCACACGCTCTTTAGTTCGTACCTTAATTCAGAGAGTTAGACATGTGGTTCTACCTGTACGGTCTCTTTTGCCGCCGTGGGATTTAAACTTGGTGTTCTCGGTTCTCCGGAATCCTCCATTTGAGAATATTGGGGAGTTTCCCTTGACTACGTTGTCCCAGAAGGTGGCATTCTTGGTGGTTATTACATCGGCCCTTAGGATAACGGAGTTGGCGCATTATCCTGTCTAGTCCCTATTTGGTGGTCCATAGAGATAAGGTGGTTCTTCGTCCCTGTCCATCGTTCTTATCTAAGGTTGTCTCTGACTTCCATTTGAATGAGGACATTGTGCTGCCTTCCTTGTGTCCCAAGCCGGCTCATCCCAAGAAATTTGCTCTGCATGCCTTGGATGTGGTTCGAGCAATTTGGGTGTATCTGGCAGCCATGGAGTCCTTTCTGGGGTCAGACTTGCTTTTTTGTGGTTACACAGGGACCAAGGAAAGGGCTGGCTGCTTCTTCAGCTACCATCTCTAGATGGATCAGACAAACGGTGAATCGGGCTTATTCTATTAAATGTCAGATTTCTCCTTTCCCTGTCACAGCGCATTCTACTCAGTCGCTTAGTACTTCCTGGGGCCTTCCGCAATCAAGCGTCCATAGGTCAGGTTTGCAAGGCAGCCACTTGGTCGTCGGTGCATACTTTCACCAAATTCTACAAAGTAGATATTTTGGCATCTGCGGATGCTTCTTTTGGCCACAAGGTTTTGCTGCTGTTTAAGAGGGGCTGTTCCCTCTTGCTGGGTTTTTTTCTTTAAATTTTTTTATGTGGCTCCTGTGTCCTGGTTGAGCTCCTGTGACCCGATTAGGGCTCTTGTGTTTAGACTTGGGTTATTTTCCCCACCCCTCATTTTCCTTTTGGCACTGCTTTTGGACATCCCTATAGTCATGATTAATGGAGTGTTGTGCCTTTTGATAAACTAAAGAGAAAATAGGATTTTTGTACACACCGTAAAATTAATTTCTCTGAGTTCGACGGACACAGCACCCACCCCTCTATGGAGCTTTTGATGCTTCTAATACTGCCTGCTACTAAACTGATTACCTATAGCAGAGAGGGGGTTATATGCCAGCTGAGGACAGCCCATGAACGTAACCACGTTTTTTTAGTTCTGCCTAGTCCTACTCCTGCAGAAGATAAAACGCTATAGTGAGGATTAATGGGGCACTGTGTCCGTCGATGAACTTAGAGAAATGAATTTTACGGTGAGTACAAAAAACCTATTCATAAATTGTGCCCATGCAGTTCAAATATATGATCACAATTCACCAGAAAATGTTCAAGTCCAGTAAAAAACAAACCCAAGTTCATCGTGAGTAAAAAAAACTCTTCACACATTCAAATGTGCACCAGCCACTGTGTAATTATAAAGCACCCCACATCACATGAGGTCTAACAGCACCTCTGTGATGACAGATCCCACCTGGATGAATGGCTCCACCCTTCCTTCTCTCATCGAATTACTTGTTAAGCCTTTCTCTCCCTCTAGAACCATGCTTCCCATAAAAGTGCATTAGCGCCATAGAAAGATGCGAAGGGAGAAGCAAGGAAATCCCATAGTGAAGTACAGTCAGTGTTTATTCAAAAACAAAGTAGGGAATGAGAAAACCTCAAGAGCATATTGTACAGCCCACCGCCTCTCTGAACTGGCATGATGATATCACCGCTAAACTCTGCCCTATTCACGTTTCATCCAGCGGGAAGTCTTCCAGGGGCAATACAGGCAACAGTATCTTGGATTTCAGCTATATGGCAATAGGCTCAGGAGTTCCTATTCGACTTTACAATGTACTCTACTTTTAGAAGACCATAGTGCTTGGGGGGGGGGGGGGGGAAGAAATGTCATGCACTAATTATTAGTAAAATAAAGACTTGTGTGCATATCTCTGTAAGTAGGGGTATGAATACAATGCATGTTTTTAAAGTAATCGTTTTTAATCTTAAAAATTTTAAATCGCCGATTGCATGTATTACCAAAAGTATTGGGACACCTTCCCTTACACCAGGAATCCTCAAACTACGGCCCTTCAGTTGTTGCAAAACGACACATCCCATGAGGCATTGTAAAACTGACATTTATAGACATGACTAGGCATGATGGGAATTGTTCCTGAAGACCCCTGCTTTACAAACATGAACTTTAATGGCATCCCAGTCTTAATCCCTAGGGTTGAATATTGAATATTGAGTTGGCCCACCCTTTGCAGCTATAGCCGCTTTAACTCTTCTGTCAAACTGTCCACAAGGTTTTGGAGTGTGTCTATGGGAATGTTTGACCACATTATAAGAAGTGCATTTGTAAGGCCAGGTGGACGAGAAGGCCTGGCTTGCAGTCTCCGCTCTAATTCATCCCAAAGGTGTTCTATCAGGTTAAGGTCAGGACTCTGTGCAGGCCAGTGAAGTTCCTCCACCCCAAACTTGCTCATTCATGTCTTTTATGGACCTTGTTTTGTGCACTGGTTAAAATCATTTGGTTGAGGGGGGATTATGGTGTGGGTTTTTTTTCTTTTCAGGGATTGGGCTTGGTCCCTTAGTTCCAGTGACGGTAATTCTGTAGGCATCAGCATACCAAGACATTTTGAATAATCTCACACTCCCAACTTTGTGGGAACAGTTTGGGGTTGGTTACATCAAAAAAATATAGTGCAACGTTTCGGAGCCGCTCAGGACCCCTTCGTCAAATTCGTCACATGCCTGAGAAGGGGTCCTGTGCGGCTCCGAAACATTGCACTATATTTTTTTGATGTGATCTTCTCTGGAATAAAGCTTTTTGGACTGCTTTTGCAAGATCCTTGGTGTGCTGGCGAATATGTATCTACTTGTAACTGATCCAGTGGCCAGCTGGTGATCGCTTCCGCACCCAGTACACAAGTGCCTACAAACCAGGAAGGTGTGCGATAGGAATAAGAACTATACAGTTTGGGGTTGGCACTTGCTGTTCCAACATGACTACGCACCAGTGCACAAAGCAAGGTCCATAAAGACATGGATGAGCGAATTTGGGGTGGAGGAACTTGCCTGACATGCACGGTGTCCTGACCTTAACCCAATGCAGTGAGGGGAAAAAAGTATTTAAATCCCTACTAATTTTGTACATTTGCTCACTGACAAAGAAATGATCATTCTATAATTTTAATGGTAGGTTTATTTTAACAGTGAGAGACAGAGTAACCACAAAACTATCCATAAAAACGCATTTCATAAACGTTAAATTGATTTGCATTTTATTAAGTGAAATAAGTATTTGATCCCCTATCATTTAACAAGATTTCTGGCTTCCAGGTGTCTTCTATACAGGTAACGAGCTGAGAATAGGAGCACTCCCCTAATCTCCGCTTGTTACCTGTATAAAAAAAGCAATCAGATTCCAATCTCTCTTGTAACTGTTTTCGCTGCAATTGAACCCTACTGACTAAGGCCCCTTTCACACATACGGTCCATTCAGTTCATCAGTTCAGTCACGTCAAAATGTATCAGTTTTTCATCCGTTTTTTCATCCCTTTTTTCATCCTTTTTTTTTTTTTTTTACATCCACTACCAATGCAAAAATGGATGAAAAATGGACCGTTTACATCCGTTTTTCGTCCGATCCGTTTTTTTGACGGATGAAAAATAGGGCATTTAGCCGGTCCAAAACAGACATTGACAGAAGCGGATGAAAATGGATGTTAACGGATGATCATCCGTTGTCATCCATTTTTACATAGAGATGCATTGATGTCCGTTTTTTATCCGTCAACGGATGGATGAAAAACGGACAAACGGACCATATTTGTGAAAGGGGCCTTAGACTAGGATGCCATTAAAATTCATGTGCGTGTAAAGGCAGGCGTCCCAATACTTTTGGTAATACAGTGTATGTACGTATTGGTCCTAATCCTTCTAGAATTACCAGCATGGCTAGTTTTCTAATTTTATTTTTAACTTACTGACGACATTTATTGAGATGAGGCATCAATCTGTTACACTTCAGTAATGTGACATAGCTAAGTAAATGCTGTCCAATCTTATATTTTTTCAGTGTGCAATTTGTGTATACTGTAGTTGACAGCACATTAAAAGTGACAGTGATTTAGGTGATCTTGGTAATTGTTGCTGTGGATTATTTTTTTATGATGAATGCATATATTGTCTGTTTTGCTAGTAAGTAGTGACAGCAGACAAACGTTTGCCATGTAGAGTTCATATGCAGGAGATCATTTAGTCCTCGATGTTAAGATATTGATATCTGTCTATGCGGATATGTGGAAGCAGCTTTCCTTGGAAAACTGACATTTTTCAGATCCCTCTCAAATAAATGGTGTTAAGCCGGTCATAGATGAATCAAAATTTGGATGGTTTAAGCAGGAACTGGCCGAATTTTGATCCTTTTATGTGTCAGGCTGATTGTACTGAAGTCGATCCATGGACTTCAGTACAATCAGCCTATTGGGTTTTTTTTTTTTCGCCTGATCACTGCCAACAGCTATAGCCACCAGGAGTGATCATTGTTTTCTGCAGGTGGGGAAGGCTCTTTTCACTCCCCGCAAGCAGAACACAGTAGTGCTAAGGGATAGATTCCCCCATCAACACTGAATCAAGCAATTTTCTTCAAACGTGGGTTGGGTAATGATGGCCTACCTTCGTTTCTTCCTTTTTTTCCATTGATTACTCTGCTCAGCTTATAAATCATTTATAGTGAGCCTAGTCACAGTATATAGGAATTCACAGTTTAAAAATGGTAATTAACCACCTCAATACAGGGCACTTAAACCCCCTTCCTTCCCAGACCAATTTTCAGCTTTTAGCGCTGTTGCAATTTGAATGACAATTGCGCGGTCATGCAACGCTGTACCTAAACCAAATTTGTGCCATTTTTTCCCCACAAATAGAGCTTTCTTTTGGTGGTATTTGATCACCGTCAGGTTTTTTCTTTTTTGGTGCACAAATAAAAGACTGAAAAGTTTGAAAAAAAAAAAAAAGTTTTTTTGTTTAGGTTATAAAATTTTGTAAATAGATATGTTTTTTCCTGCACTGATGAGCACTGATGATGCCGCACTGACAGGCACTGATGAGGAGACACTGATGAGGAGACACTGATGGGGTGGCACTGATGGGGTGGCAATGATGGGGTGGCACTGATGGGGTGGCACTGATATGCAGCACTGATGGGCACTGATAGGTAGCACTGATATGCAGCACTGATGGGCACTGATATGTGGCACTGATAGATAGCACTGATATGCAGCATTGGTGGGCACTGATAGGCAGCGCTGATGGGCAGTGATAGGCAGCACTGATGGGCACTGATTGGCGGCACTGATGGGCACTGATAGTGGCACTGTTGGGCGGCAATGATCGGCACTGATCGGCACTGATGGGTGGCACTGATCGGCACTGATGGGGGGCACTGATGGGCACTGATAGGCAGCACTGATGGGCAATAATGGGCACTGGTGGGCGGCACTGATAGATGGCAATAATGGCACTGGTGGGCAGCACTGATAGATGCCATTGGTGGGCAACACTGATAGGGAGGGCACTGGGGGGCTCTCTGAGCCCTGCTTGCCATCCCTGGTGGCCATAGTGGGCATCCCTGGTGGTCATGGGTGGGCATCCCTGGTGGCTTAGTGGCACCCCTCCCCCCCCCCAGGGCTGCACTGGTAATCAATGTTCTGATTACCAGCACAGACCCCCCCTGTGATCAGTGAGTAATTAGAAATACTCACTGATCACCCCCGCAGCAGCACCGATCCTCTGATCTTCTCCTCACTGACAGGATCTGTCAGGAGGAGAAGAGATCGAAGCCGTTACAACGGCTCTATTTACATTACATGACGGCTGTGATTGGACACAGCCGTCATGTGATCAGGAGGGCCAATCACAGGGCCCTCCTGCCGAATGATGTCGCTCTGTGTCCGAGGGACACAGGCACATCGAGATCGCGCCGCTGCGCGTGCCCGCGGCGGCGCGATCTCTCTCCTTCTGAAGGACGTTCCGGAACGTCCATTCAGAAGGACGAGACTCCCGCCCGGCCGTATATGTACTATGGCCGGGTGGGAGGTAGTTAATTGAAACACCTTTTTTTTTTTTTTTAGTACCCTTTATGTCCAATAAGGATAAAACGAAATATTCTATCATTTTATTAAACCTAAAATGTGTTTGAAGGTGTAACTTAAAAATTACGTCCTTAATTTTAATAAACTTTTTACATTTATTTATAATGAATCAATTAAGGTTATTAATTCTTCAGAAAGTTAAGTGGCTGATGAGCTTCTACTTTCCAGTTTGAATAATGTAACATTGCTGCATTCTATGTAATATTACTGCGCTTTCCATCATGTTTTCCAATAGCACATTTCAGCCTACTACCATTTTCGTTCTCTGGATGGCTTTCAAAATTTGCAATTTTTTAATACATATCTACAAATGTCTAACAATATGACACATCCAAGAGTCCATAATTGCTTTAAACCAGGTTGTACTTGCACTCTGGACTAGATACATTTGCTCTGTATTGTCATTAATGATAGCCATTAGTACCAAGCTGTTTTTTTTTTTTTAACACCTTCCTTCAGCTCAGTTTTTAGAGGATTAAATAGTTTGTGACTAATGCTAGATAAATACTTAAAACAACAATGGTCACTTGACAGCCAGTGGGAGCATCTAAATATTATTACTTAAATGGTTGCTTTTTTTTAATGCTGCAATTTCAAAACTGCAAAATTTCATAGCAGAATGTTGCACATGCCTATTTATTTGTTATATGGTTTCTGATGCAATCGGTAATCTTGACATTTGCACATAGTTTAGCATTTTCAGCATTTACAATGTTATATATACAAAGTTTTACAACATTTTTCAGGCGCATCTCTAAAATTATAACAAGAAAATATCAAAAAATCCGCTGTCAAATTGAACCAATACCATTTATATATTTTTCTCTTTTTGTAATTTTTTTCAAGGTTGCATAACAACAAAAAAGTATGCATACAATTAAAAGAAAAAAAATCTTTCTCTTTATCTTACAGTACGGGACAAATTTATTGATTCATAGATCATTGGTTATGGGCTACTACCTTCAGGTGTTTGGACACTGGCAAAAGCTTCACTGGGTCACTCCCCTCATCCCTCCGTAAGATGCCCTGCCCACTCCATGAGGCTTCAGTTTGTTTTCCAATGTCCTTAAATGAAGGACACCTCTTCTTTCTCTCACATTTATTGTGGCATACCTAGAAGGAGAGACATTCTGGCGGAGGCGCCTCAAGACTTTTCTCTCCACAATTTACGGAAGTTGTGTTCTTATCTGCTATATGTTATATACTGACATTGCATACTAGTTGTTAGATGCCTATCGCTGTACAGCCCACATATGTTCACAAATGCTCAAAAAAGAGTGCCTTTTTTAGAAAGCCCTTTCCTACTCTATATCAAGCAAACTCGGCCTTTTACAAAAATTGGCCAAACTGAGAGGTTATCCCCCCCACCCCTTCTGACAACTTTGAGGCCTCCTGGATGCAGAATTCAACAAATAGTCTGTCCCCAATTAGGATCCAACCATTCTTGCACTGAATGCTCAATGCCCCATTAAGGGTATTCCATTCTTTAAAGATTCAGTGGCTGGTCATTTTGGAGACTTTTCTACTATTAATACTATGCATTGGCAGGCCCTGCCTTCTAGCTGGCTGTTGTTACCATAGTGGTTGCCCAAACTATGGCAACCCAAGCTGAAGAAATTTATGATTAATTTTTTTCCTGATATAGATTATTTTTTCAAAGCTGCAACTCTTGCCCTTAGCCTTAGCTGTCCTGTGTACATGCCATGGAGAATGGGACCTGTTCGATCTCAAGAATGCATTTACTTTCTATGCATTTGCGCAGAATCCTATGGTTTAAAGCTTATGTGACCGATCCAGTGTATGAAAGGTGCCTTTTATTCATGCTCTTTGAGGACGAACTTCCCTTTTCCCCTCTTAGCCCACTGGAGCTGCTAAAAAGCTTTCCTAATTCTCCATTTATGGAGGTGAAAGAGCAGTCTACTGACACCCCAAAGTAGGAAAGAAATATCTGTACTTTCTTTATCTCTATATATCTATAGCTTACATTCACTGTTACAACAAGGATTCCCTAACCCCAGTGCTGGGTAACTTTGTTGCCAAGTTTATATTGGAAATGTTTGACATTTCTGATGTTTTCAGGGCTTTAGGTGGTTTGCTATGCTTTGACTAAGCACTGGTAAAGCCCCTTGCCAAGGCCCCCCTGCTTGAGGTTAGTGTTGCTATTTTTATTAGGATAATGCGCCCTGCCTCATTGTAAAAATGGTTCCAGAATGGTTTGAGGAACACAAGCCTGAGGTGCTGACTTGGCCTCCAAATTATCCAGCTCACAAACCACCGAGCATCCGTGGGATGTGCTGGAATAAAAAGTCCAATCCATGACGCATTGCCTAAATGGACGCATAGCATCCTCACCCACATACTCATTGCAGGCCCACCTAGCATTAGAACGCAACTGGAAATCTGCCTCTTCCCCAATCATTTCACAACTGATCACTAATCATCCTAAATGATCATTTGATATTGGCATATGTTTGCTAAGGCTCAACTCACAACATCAAGATTCCATTCACCCTGAACCCCATGCATCAGACTCCAGAAGCACTCCCTGAACAACATTCAGATTAGCTCTAATGCACTCCTGATATTCAGCCCACCAACAGATTTTTCAGATGTTAATCATAACACTACCCTCACTCTCTCTGGATACTCGTTCTTAATGTTTGGATGAAGACGCAACACAACATACCATTCTAGCAATCTTCATTGGACAAAGCGATAATCACAAACCAGGCGCTCCTGGGATGCCTGTAGGGTGGAGGGATAGAAGTAAGTCTGTGTGGCTCCCCAGTGATTGTTCTGCTGTTAGCCAACTAATGGCTCAGTAAAGAGATTCGCACCCAGGGCAGCCATAGGAAAAAATCCAGTCCAGAAGTCAAAGCAATAATCACAAATCAGTCGCTCCTGGGGTGCCTTTAGGGTGGAGGGATAGAAATAAGCCTGCGAGGCTCCCCAGCGGTTTTTCTGAACGAGCATAGGAAGGGTGCTGATATGGACAAACGTACAGTGCATTGCGAAAGTATTCGGCCCCCTTGAACTTTTCGACCTTTTGCCACATTTCAGGCTTCAAACATAAAGATATAAAACTGTAATTTTTTGAATCAACAACAAGTGGGACACAATCATGAAGTGAAATGAAATTTATTGGATATTTCAAACTTTAACAAATAAAAAAACTGAAAAATTGGGCGTGCAAAATTTTTCAGCCCCTTTACTTTCAGTGCAGCAAACTCTCTCCAGAAGTTCAGTGAGGATCTCTGAATGATCCAATGTTGACCTAAATGACTAATGATGATAAATAGAATCCACCTGTGTGTAATCAAGTCTCCGTATAAATGCACCTGCACTGTGATAGTCTCAGAGGTCCGTTTAAAGCGCAGAGAGCATCATGAAGAACAAGGAACACACCAGGCAGGTCCGAGATACTGTTGTGGAGAAAAGAGGGGGGAGGTAGTTGCAATTGGCGCTACCTTATATATAAATAATAAAACCAACCAGTGATCCAGACCATGTATTAAAACTGTGCAAAATTTATTTATGACACTTGACCCCTAATTTTAGGGGTTGGTTGGTGGCTGCAACCTTGATAATCAAAAAAGTCTCTGGAATATCATCCATAGCGCTGGTTTTTTTTTCCTTTGCATTTACTGTTGTGGAGAAGTTTAAAGCCGGATTTGGATACAAAAAGATTTCCCAAGCTTTAAACATCCCAAGGAGCACTGTGCAAGCGATAATATTGAAATGGAAGGAGTATCAGACCACTGCAAATCTACAAAGACCTGACCGTCCCTCTAAACTTTCAGCTCATACAAGGAGAGACTGATCAGAGATGCAGCCAAGAGGCCCATGATCACTCTAGATGAACTGCAGAGATCTACAGCTGAGGTGGGAGACTCTGTCCATAGGACAACAATCGTAAACTGCACAAATCTGGCCTTTATGGAAGAGTGGCAAGAAAAAAGCCATTTCTTAAAGATATCCATAAAAAGTGTAGTTTAAAGTTTGCCACAAGCCACCTTGGAGACACACCAAACATGTGGAAGAAGGTGCTCTGGTCAGATGAAACCAAAAACGAACTTTTTGGCAACAATGCAAAACGTTGTTTGGCGTAAAAGCAACACAGCTCATCACCCTGAACACACCATCCCCACTGTCAAACATGGTGGTGGCAGCATCATGGTTTGGGCCTGCTTTTCTTCAGCAGGGACAGGGAAGATGGTTAAAATTGATGGGAAGATGGATGGAGCCAAATACAGGACTATTCTGGAAGAAAACCTGATGGAGTCTGCAAAAGACCTGAGACTGGGACGGAGATTTGTCTTCCAACAAGAGAATGATCCAAAACATAAAGCAAAATCTACAATGGAATGGTTCACAAATAAACATATCCAGGTGTTAGAAGGGCCAAGTCAAAGTCCAGACCTGAATCCAATCGAGAATCTGTGGAAAGAACTGAAAACTGCTGTTCACAAAGGCTCTCCATCCAACCTCACTGAGCTCGAGCTGTTTTGCAAGGAGGAATGGGCAAAAATTTCAGTCTCTCCATGTGCAAAACTGATAGAGACATACCCCAAGCGACTTACAGCTGTAATCGCAGCAAAAGGTGGCGCTACAAAGTATTAACTTAAGGGGGCTGAATAATTTTGCACGCCCAATTTTTCAGTTTTTTATTTGTTAAAAAAGTTTGAAATATCCAATAAATTTCGTTCCACTTCACAATTGTGTCCCACTTGTTGATTCTTCACAAAAAAAATTACAGTTTTATATATTTTTGTTTGAAGCCTGAAATGTGGCAAAAGGTCGAAAAGTTCAAGGGGGCCGAATACTTTTGCAATGCACTGTACATGAGGAAGGCAGCGCATGAACTACACCGGGATGCAATGGATAAGGAAGTCAGGTGAACATCCAGTATAGAAAGGGTTAACAGTTTATTGGTATTGATAACCGAAAAACAAAGTACATAAAATACTTACATCCCCCTGGGCTGGAGTGGACAAGGGCACCTGGCAGCAAGCAACATGAGTGCGAGGAGGTCAGTCTCCCAGGACTGCTGAGCAGTGTGTGCACAAAGCCAGAAACCAGCCGCCACGAGGATGAAAGGACTCTGCTGTAGTTCCGTAGCGGTGAAATCAGCCGGACAGGCGCCACTTGCGGGGAAATACCAGGAACCAAGGTGGAACACAAGCTATACGGTTGCCATGACTACATGTTTCACGCTATGTGCTTTATCAAGTCATTATGTTGCTTGCTGCCAGGTGCCATTGTCTACTCCAGCCCAGGGGGATGTAAGCATTTTATGTACTTTGTTTTTTGGTTATCAGTACCAATAAACTGTTAACCTTTTCTGTACTGAATGTTCACCTGACTTCCTTATCCATTGCATCCCGGTGTGGTTCATGCGCTGCTTTCCTCATGTACTTTTGTCTAATCTTCATTGGTCACTCAATATAAGTTTGTTTACTTTTACGTGCAACAAAAATCTAATATTAACCATTATTTACTCAATCATTCCATTCTGTTCAAGTACGCATTCATATGCACTAGTGATCGACCGATATCGGTTTTTCGCTGCCGATACCGATATTTTGCCGATCGCATGTCGGTATTGGCTGATAAAATTTTGCAAAAAAAAAACACAAATTTCAACACAAATCTGTTACTGAACATGCAAATCTTTATTTATTAACATTTTTAACATTAAGGGCTCATTCTTCACACCTTAACTGCATAAAAACTGATAGGAAAACTTCAATTGCAGGGACATTTGCATTTCACATCATCTGATTGTGCATTAATGCATAATAAAGTGCTGCAGTAGTGGACTCAAATTTGAATTCACTACTGCAGTGCAGTCAGTGCAAAGCTGCTAGAAAAAAAGCTTGGCAACAGCTACACAGTGGATTGGTCTGGAGTCAGTGGACTACCTCTGCAGTAAGGCACTCACTGCAACTACAGCAGTCAGTGCAAAACTGCTAGAAAAAAAGCTAGGCAACAACAGCTACACATACACAGTGGATTGGACTGGAGTCAGTGGAGGACTACCTCTGCAGTATGGCACTCACTGCAACTACTGCAGTCAGTGCAAAACTACTAGAAAAAAAGCTAGGCAACACAACCGCTACACAGTGGATTGGACTGAAGTGGAGTCGGTGGACTACCGCTGTAGTAGGGCACTCACTCACAGTAATAATTTTAAATCACTACTGCACTACGGCAGTAGGGATCTAAATTTATTGCAGCAGTGAGTGGCGCTCTACTGCAGCAGTAGTCCACTGGCACTGACTCCAATCCACTGTCTAGTTTTATTTCTAGCAGTTTTGCACTGACTGCAGCGCAGTCAGTGCAAAATTGCTAGAAAAAATAGATAGACGCAAGCTAGACAGTGGCTTGGACAGACTCGGTGGACTAGTGGACAGACACTACTACTACACTTTCAAATCAATACTCCCAGTTAAGTAGAACAATATTATAGTGCAGAAAGCATAACATTTCAGCATGTTCACCAGGCTTCTTTTATTTTCATAAATTGCTGCCACTTAACTAAAAACACGCTCACTTGGTACTGAGGAAGGAGGAGCAGAAAGGTATCTTCTAGCATGAGAAGCAAGTCTTTTTTAGCGTACCTCATTTTCTTTCCACCACTGAAGAGGATCACTTCTTCTGTCAATTACTGGTTCCTTCAAATAGAGATTAAGTTCATCACCCAGGCTCATTATTGCCGATTCTGATGAATCCTCTGCGTGAGGCCCCAATAAAACGCTGAACATTGCATCTATTTGACCACAATGAATTTTCTCTTCTGTCCGTTGTCTTTTGGGACATTTTTTTTCCTACATCCTGCTCTTCCACATCAGAAACCTTCTCTTCTTGACTTTTCTTTTCGTCAGGAGGAATCTCCTGCACCTTCTGTTTAATATATCTTCTGTCAGCCATTCTTTTGCCTTGGCCAATACATCATCAGAAGAGAAAGGATGGTTCTTGTATCGAGGATCCAAAAGACATGCAAGCACAACATTTTTATTCTCCTCATGCTTCTCAAACCTTTTGGCAAGGCTGTCCCTCATGGCCTGCCTATATGCTTTGATGCCACGTGTGTTGGGTCCTTCATTCTGTTGAAGAAGCATCTTCAGGACTCTCACACATGGGATCACAGAGGAAACAGATGAGTAGTAATGACTCAATTCCAGTGTCACTTCCTCAATGGGTACGAGCGTCTCAAAAATGTTGGCTATTATGTTCCACTGATCTGCAATAGGACAAGAATGTCCTCCAAGTCCATATTCACCAGAATATATAGTGAGAGCTCTCTTCTGCTCCAGCATCCTTTGTAACATGTGTAGCGTTGAGTTCCATCGTGTTGGAACAGCCTGTATCAGGTTGTTTTTGGGTAGGCCAAGGTCTTCCTGAATGCACCTCTGTCGCTGCTTGGCAAGAACAGAATGGTGGAAATGGCCTGCACACTTCTTCAGCATGGTAATAAAGTCCAGCAAAGCTTTCTGGTTTGACAGACCATCATTTACCACCAGTTGGAGGGTGTGTGCCATGCAACTGAGGTCTGACACTTCAGCAAGTCTTATACCTTTAACCATGTTCGCTCCACTGTCTCGCAGCACAAGCATCACTCAGTCTTTGTTGATTCCCCATTCTTCTAGCATGCCTAGAAACATTTCTCTAATATACTCCCCAGTGTGGGATCCTTGCATCTCTTTTGTATTCAACACCAAAAGCCTTCTTGTCCATCCACTGTCAATGAAGTGGCATGTAAGACTCATTAGTGTTTCTGTTTGTCCTGACCAGCAATCAGTCGTGAATGAGAGTGAGTTGTCAGCATTCTCTGGTTGCAGCATAGTCTTTACTTTGTCAATGACCTTTTTGTGAATCTTTTGCAGCATTTCAGTTCGATAAAATTTATCACTCTCCAGTGTGTACCTTGGCTCAACTATTGACATCAACCGCTTAAATCCAGAGTCACACTATTGTAAATGGCTGGTAATCAGTAACCATCATCTCTGTGATTACTCTGTCCAGCAGTTGGGATCTTCCATCAGATTTTAGCTACCTGTTTTTTTCTGAAAAATATCTGTTATTGTTGCCTGGGAAAGTGATGTTTCACCTTGTGATTAATTTAGTTTTTTTTCTGTGCTGCATTATACAATTCAACATGATGAACTCTTAGATTGGCCCAAAGATTAGATGTATTTTTGGTTTTTGCAGTTATTGATCCCATGCTTACATTGCTTTTGCAAGTGTTGCACAGTGCTGCTGATTTTCCTGAAGATGGAGAAGAGAAATAGTCCCAGACCACACTTTTAATTTTTCTATCTCCATCCATCTCCATTGAAACAAGAAAGACACTAATATAGGCTTAAACAAAATGGCTGGCTGGCACCCTGTGGTGGCTGTCTGGCTGGCTGGTGCCCTGTGGTGGGCACTTGGTGGCTGACTAGCACCCTGTGGTGGGCACTGGGTGGCTGGCTAGCACCCTGTGGTTGGCACTGGGTGGCTGGCTTGCACCCTGTGGTGGGCACTGGGTGGCTGGCTGGCACCCTGTGGTGGGCACTGGGTGGCTGGCTGGCACGCTGTGGTGGGCACTGGGTGGTTGGCTTGCACCCTGTGGTGGGCACTGGGTGGCTGGCTGGCACCCTGTAGTGGGTGGCTGGCTGGCATCCTGTAGTGGGTGGCTGGCTGGCACCCTGTGGTGGGCACTGGGTGGCTGGCTAGCACCCTGTGGTGGGCACTGGGTGGCTGGCTTGCACCCTGTGGTGGGCACTGAGTGGCTGGCTGGCACCCTGTTGTGGGTGGCTGGATTGCACCCTGTGGTGGGCACTGGGTGGCTGGCTGGCACCCTGGAGTGGGTGGCTGGCTGGCACCCTGTGGTGGGCACTGGGTGGCTGACACCCTGTGGTGGGTGGCTGGCTGGCACCCTGTGGTGGCTGGCTGGCACCCTGTGGTGGGCACTGGGTGGCTGGCTGGCACCCTGGGGTGGGCACTGGGTGGCTGGCTGGCACCCCGTGGTGGGTGGCTGGCAGTGGCACCCTGTGGTGGCTGGCAGTGGCACCCTTTTGTGGCTGGCTGGCACTGGGTGGGGGGCTGGCTGGCACCCTGGCTGGCTGCCACCTTTTGGTGGCTGGCAGTGGCACCCTGTGGTGGCTGGCTGGCACCAGGTCGGTGGGTGGGTGGTTGGGTGGCTGGCTGTGTCAACCTTTGGTGGCTTGTTGGAACCCTTTGGTGGGTGGTTGGCTGGCACCCTGAGTGGTGGCTGGCACGTACAGGCCCTGGGCCTGTGGCTGGCTAGCTGGTACAGTCAGGACTCAGGCAGGGCCTGTGGCTGGCTGGTACACAGTGGGTGTGTGGGACTGGGTGGCTGACTGGCACTGGGCATCTGTGGGTGGCCGCGGTGGCTGTATTACGGAATGTGTGTCAGACTGTGACTGGTCACTGTGATTTTGAAGAACTACTAGAACTAGATCACTCACTGTAGATCACCACTGTCCCGACCGACCGACTGTGCAGCATGCAGACTCCAGTGTGGCTGCGGTGGGAAAAACACACTGTGTTAGGCTGGGGGAGGCAGCCTAAGAGCTGCCCAGTGCACGGAGGCCTGTAGCCCAACATAAGCGATGACGTCACGAAAATATCGGCTATATCGGTAAATCCAAAGGCCGATTACGATATATCGGGGAAAGTGCATATCGGCCTCCGATATATCGGTGTTGCCGATAATCGGTCGATCTCGAATATGCACCATTATATATGCTTATATATGTGAAAATATTAATTAAACCCGCGCTTATGGCCCAAAATATAAATAAATATGGATAAATAGATCATAAATGTGAAAACATTTTTGGTGGAAATTATATAAAGGTATATAAAAATGTATAAAATGTGATGCAGCTGCTGTCTCAGTAAGTAAAAACAGGTAAAATATGTTGTCAAAATTAAAACAGCGCTAGCATAAATACAATTGTACATTAAAAAAATTCACAGCCAACACCTAAAGCTTGACTTGTGAACCAGCCAGACCAGAAATACACAGAGAGAAGCAGAGGAGGGAGAAGACTGCTCAGGAGACTCGGACCAACTTTACCTAAGAAAACACCTGATACCACGTGGCATTCCATAGGAGAAGTCTCGGTGCAATATTTAATTGATTTCAAGCTATATCTTTCTGCTGTTGCGGTGAGTGGGGAACCGTGAGGGGTCACCATCACCTGGAGCACTTTATATGTTAATTTGCACTGGAGCACTTTGGAATTTGATCACTTTAATGAAAGGACTTTTTTTACTTGATATACACACTCATGTGATTTAAAGTATTTATTTGCACTATATATTTTAATGTACAATTGTATTTATGCTAGCTCTGTTTTAATTTTGACAACATATATGCTTATATATGCCTCGCAATGTGCAGGACTTAAAGGACCTGCTACAGATGGCTTGGTGTCTGATACCACAGCATACTTTCAGAAGTTTAGTGGGGTCCATACTTTGAGGGGCTGTTAGCAAAAGAGGGACCTACTGAATATAGGGTGGGTGGTCATAAAATTATGTATCACTGTTATTTTAAGTAGTGTCAAACTTTTCATTAAATAAACAGGCCCATAATGGAAATGTTAACCTTTCCTCTGGTCTATAGGGGTATGTGAGCTGTAGTGGGCAATGCCTGTCATTAATGTGCACATTTATGACATTGAACAAAGAAAAAAATGAAATTGTCGCTCAATGTAAATAGCTCTAGCTATGCTGCCTTAGCTATAAACTAGTAGAATTTTGTTTGAAATGTTTTTGTTTTAAGAACGTTTGTTCAATATTCTAATCGTTAGTGGGGTCAAATTGATGTCCGTTTTTAACCACAGCGGTGCGTTAATTTGAAGGAGCAGGTGGAAATTTTTTTGTAAATTTATAACAGCACATGTGGTTTTTGTTTGGGAAATTGCATTCATTCCAAAATCCAATGTTCAAAGCAAACACAGTTTCGAACTACTTTTTCAACAACATTCGTCCAGTCATTGAATGCACAAAGAATTTTGATAGGAACATTCGTACGAATATTTGTACAAGTGTTTGATCGAAAATCTTCCAGCGTATAGTCAGCTTTATATAGATATACCACATTATAAAATTTTCTGTGTTAATGTTCAGCTCATATCGTTAGATTTAATGCCTGTACATTGCATCTAGAGCCCAGTGCTGTTTTGGCAAGCTGTTCTTGTTAAACACATATTTTTCAGTTTTGTGCTCATTGCCTCCTCTTTATTGGTCAACATATAATGGTCAACAACCTTTACTGCTCTATTTGACGGTAGTTGCACCTAATGGGCACCTAATGCTAAAGTAAAGACACTGCATAGCAAGCTATGTTTTGAGCTTCTTACCATGCATATTATGTGTAGTTAGTTAATGCATAGCATATTTGTGGAGTAACTGGAGCATGGATAAGCAAGGCAGTGACTTCTTTGTGTCTCCCTCTTACTGCTTACCCTGTGCTTGGCTGTGTGCTGGAGAGGTGATGTCATCCTCCCCATCAGAATCTAGGGAATGGAGCCTCAGCCTTCTATCAGAACACAAAACAAACTGCTCATAGTCTGTTGCAGCATTGTGTGTTGGTTCTCTCTGTACAATGCGGTGCCTGTGTGCCATCCTGAGGCCAGTTAGTGCTGAAAGTTCCTGCTCGATCTACTACAAGCAACAGTCAGCTTCACGAGTGTGAGTTGGACATAAAATTTGTGGGAAACGACTTTTGTACAAGTAGCTTGTTAACACTTTTGCTGTATGTAAAGACTGCTCTTGCACCTGGAACAATAGATGTCCTCATCTTGCTTCATATCATGCTAGGAGTCGTACACAGGATAATGCACTGTAGTCTTTTATGTTTAAATTTTGTTATGTGTGAAGATGCTTTTGAGCATTTAGGGAATTGGTAGCTCCAGTACTACACGTTAAGAATATTTCAGGAAGTCTACATAGATATTTCCTTTTTATTAGATGTAAACTAATTAATTGTTGGTATAATGCCTGTTCAGAAATAGCTCATATCAGGTTGCGGTGGATTACAGTATTGTACACAGTTATTGTACTTTGTAAATCAGTTTGCACTAAACTCTCACTGTCAAATGTGCCTGTCTATTTCAATAAATCTAATTGAAAATGGGAGTTTATTATATCCCACCATAGACATGTATTGTTTAAATTATAGTTGAAAGTAAGGTAGAGTTGCTGCTAATTAGCATTGCAAGAGCTGGGGAGCAAATATGGCAAAACTCCCATTCCTCATGTTTACAGTATTAACTGATTTGTTTAGAATTTTGGGGGCACTTTAATGCAGGAGTTGATATGTGTTTTAGGCTATGTAAGCTCAAATCACAGACACAGTTGTGTGTAAATGGGTGATAAACTTCATCAGTAAGAATGAACCATAATGTGTTTGATTGTCGTCATTAATTATGAAATATTAGATCACATTTTGCTAATGAGGTGGCGCAATGAAGAAAATCACTGACCGTTCTTTGTGGTGATCGGATGGAATTGTTCCTATTTTGTGGGTGGTTTGCTTGTTCGTTTTATGCTTGTTTCCTATTGTATACACTTTAGACTGCACTGTCTGCAAGCTGAGCACAAGAAGATGGTCTAGGCAAATTTTTCAAGCATCACAACAGGCTGCATGAAAGAATCTTTTTGTTCTCTGTGATACAGATAGGCAGTGTAATAATTTCTCTTTCATTCATCAACGGACACAGAGCTCCATAAATCATTACTACTGGGTTATATTGCCTCCTCCATGAGTAGGACTAGGCAGAACAAAAAACACCTGGCTACGCTCATGGGCTGTCCTCCGCTTTGTATATAACCCCCCTCTCTGCTCTAGGTAATCAGTTTTAATCTGTCTAGTCAGGCATAATGACCTCGGCTCCCGGCTGGGATCTCTGGTCCTAGCAATTTTTTTCTCCTTCATTACATCTTTTTTTGTTTTTCCTCTCGGGAGGTCTACAATCAACTGCTGGGCTGGGTGACAGGCTGGATAATCTAGATCAAGTGGTCCCCCCAGCCCAGCCAGCCAGCTCGTGCAGACCACAGCTATGCTCTAGGTCGGCCGCGACATAGCCTCACGGACAAAGGCTGGCCCATGAGTAAAACGTCTCGCAGGGTCGCTATTGACCGGGCTTGGGTCTAAGTCGCAGCGGTTCCTTGGCCTGCCAGCTCCCCTACTTCGGTGGCGAGGATTCTGCCTGGAGCATTACCCACATCATGGAAGGGTAAGTACAGTCCCCCGCCCCCCCCCCTCCCCCCTCCCTTTTGGCATTTATTTTAGGGCGGACGGGTGTAACCTCCAGGGATGGTCGAACCTGCCTGCAGGTTCCTTCCTCCTATACTTAAAAATCCCTCAGTGAGCTGGGCTTCCCCAACTCCCTTTCCCCCCTGTCTGGACCTGGAGTCTGGTGGGGGTCCCAGGGCAGAGGATGCAGCGGAGACCCCTGGGTTCTCCCCCACTATCCCCACTCTGTAAGGGTCCTGGGATAGTGTGTCCTGCCCTGGTAGTCTTGAGGGGTCCCAGTGTAGGAGACCCCTAGGTGCATGGCCCACTGTTTGCAGTGTGGATATAGTGTGGGGGGTGGGGGTCCCAGTGCAGAGACCAGTGCAGAGCGCGCAGCAGAGTCTCCCCTAATGTGTGTTCTACCTTCAGGAGGGGGTCCCCTTGCAGAGGATGCAGCATTGCAGAAGGCACAGGCAAGATCCTGGCTGCCTGCTGTAGCTGATGACAGCCATTTTCCCTTAGTCTGGCTGGTCTCCAGGTTGGCGGCAATGTTTGTGTAGACTGATGTCACAGGGCCATTTTCCCTTAGCTTGGCTGGTCTCCGGTTGGCGGACATGTTTGTGTAGCCCGATGATATCACGGCGGCCATTTTCCCTTAGTCTGGCTGTTCTCCAACTGGCAGCCATGTTTGTGTAACCTGATGTTGTTTCGGGGGCCATTTTCCCTTAGTCTGACTGGTCTCCAGCTGGAAGCCATGTTTGTGTAGCCTGATGTCACGGGGGCCATTTTCCCTTAGTCCGGGAGACGCTGGAGACGACCGAAGCCTCGTGGGGATGCCAAAGCTCCTCCTCTTCCTCTTCAGTTTACTCTTCCTGTGCCCGGGACATATGAACAGGGATGGCGTCCATGGTGATGCTGGGACTAAATTACTTGCGCTCCTCCGATCGGTAGGGTGAATCCTTGGGAGTCAATGTTATTTCTCTCTCTCTCTCTGCTGATCGGTACCCTGAGCCTTGGGGCAATCATTTTAGTGGTGCCTAAACATTGTTTTTGTACTTCAAGATTTTCCTTTCCTCATGAAGCCTCATGTTCTTATCTTCTCCACTCACTGCCTCATGGAGGTGGCAGGTCCCTTTGTAACCCCAGCTTCCCATGGTTGCACTGATGGTGGTCCTGCAGTCCTTAGTGTCCCGGGTGGAAATTGCATGTGGGCAAAGGCCCAGGAGAAAACGTCCCCCGCCTTTCCCTGCTCAGTCTGTCTCATCTGATTCTGAGCCTGATGCCGCCGTGGATGCAGCCCGTTCAGGGGGGCTTAATATTACACCTCCAGATCCATCTGTTAGTGAGAATGATTCCTCCATGGTTGCAGCAGCGAATTAATAAGCGCTGGTAGACACACTTATCACTGCAGTGCGTGAGACTTTAAAAATGGAGGATGTGGCTGATGTAGCCACAGATGTGGCTGTGTCGTTTGCTACGCATAAGTCTCCTCACACTCCAAAGGTGTTTCCTTATCTGCCTTATTTTGACAGGTTTTCCTGTAAGGAGTGGGAACAAATAAAATTACCCTTTGTGGTCCCCAAACGTTTTGCTGTACGTTACCCATCTGAGGAGTCACTTTTAAAAAGTATTAAGATGAAAAAACCCCTCTGCCCCCCCTAAGGTCCCTCTAACACATATGGACCATTCATTTCATCAGTTCAGTCATGTTTTTTTGTCATCAGTTTTTCATTCTTTGTTATTAGTTTTTCATCCGTTTTTCATCCTCAGTCATCAATGGATGGATGAAAAACGGACGAACTGTACGTATGTGTGAAAGGGGCCTAACACTTGCGGTCCCTCTCTGTCCAGCGATATCCAAGAGTGTCTCAGCCGTCCGAAATTCTCCCTCCTGATTGGCTGAGACACAGCAGCAGCACCATTGGCTGCCGCTGCTGTCAATCAGTCAGCTAGCCAATCAGGAAATAGAGGGGGCGAGGCTGGTCCAGGACACTATGTCTGAATAGACACAGGGAGCTGTGACTCTGCTCAGGTGCCCCCAGAGCAAGCTGCTTGCTCTGGGGGTACTGAACAGAAAGGAGGGGCCAGGAGAGCAGAAGTAGGACCCGAGAAGAGGAGTATTCAGGCTGCTCTGTGCAAATCCACTGCAACAGAGCAGGTAAGTATAACATGTTTTTTTATTTTTATAGGAAAAAAGAACAAGACTTTACAATCACTTTAAGGTGTGTACTTGGCAGGATTTTATTAACTCAAGGAGTTCACCTTAAACCCATTATTGAATGGGAGTAATGGATCAACAGCCTAATTTGTGGTGTGTTCCCATGAAAGGACATTGATCTGCCACCCAAATATTCATGTGACACATACTCCCGTATGCACCACCTGCTCTGGAGATTGTGCCTAGACATGATCACAGCTGCTCCTAGTAATCTGTCTGGCAATCATATGTCAAAGCAGTGGTTAAAAAAATGGTTCTTTTGTCTACATGCATCCAGTGCCTCTCTGCCTATTTTTTGACACAGCGGAGGGTATGCTACAATTTTACTCATTCATCAATGTAGATATTGTTAAAAAAAATGCCTTTTACAAAATCAATATCTGTCATTGAGCAGAAAAAAATATTTTCATTAATTTGTAAAGCAGCAAAAAAAAAAAAAAAAGAAAAAAAAAAGGTTATTAGCAAGCAAATTAAGACACTGAAAAATGGTAAAATGTGCTCCATTCATAAAGGGAAAAAGAGCGACACTAGATACCAGGACAATCTGTTGAAAAACTGCTATTGCTATCACAGAAATGCTGGGGCTATGCTAGTTAGAAAGCTTTATCATTAAAGAGGATGGAAGCCCAATCACTGTTTAAAGTGTACTCTTAACAGTGAAGCAGGGGATTTTGGTAGTGTTCACTTTATTGTGGCACTCCCTGCCCATTTGTTGCTAACGCATCTTGGCGAACAGTTTTTCTCCCTTCTATCTGGACTTAAGCCTAGTACACACTAGAAGTTTTTTTTTTTAACCCAGAAGGGCTGAACGAACAAAAAGTGACAGCTAAGGAGAGTCGCTGTACCAGGGGTGTACCTAGAGTATTTGCCACTCGGGGCAGATCTGATATCTGGCACCCCCCCCCCAACTTCAAAATGTAAAAACAACCTCAAAAATTTGTAATATTTTCAAGAATATTTATAGCACAAATTTGTAGACTTAAGGTCAACTTGAGAAAAAAAAAACAATGGAAAATAAATCAACTGATACTGCTTTTTATAAACAAAAAACACAGATCCAAACTCCAAAGTGACCACTCAGTCCATATTGAAAGGATACCTTCGTGTCCTCTGCCTTTGAGCCTTCAGTTCTGCAAATTGATCAAAGACTGCATCAAAGTTAATCTTCCTTGCAATATTCATGTCTAATTAATAGTATTGCAAGATTTGTCAATCTTGTCTCATGGTGGAGCGGAAGAAGTTTTTTATTAATTTTAATTTGGAAAAACTTCTTTCACGTGAAGCAATTGACACACAGAGTCATAAAGAATCTAAAACACAGTGACAAGTTAGGCAAAGATTCACAAAAATCCCATTTAACAATGCACTGCAGAAACTGCAAAACCATCCATTTCTTTGCCTCTGCAATGCTGATCTTGGCAGCTTCCAAATGCCTCCGAAGGCGTTTAATCTCAACATAGATGTCTTCATTACAGACTTCATCAAAAATCTCTGTCAATTTTGGAGTATAATTCTGAAGATCTTTTTCTGTTGCAACAACCAGAGTGTTCATTTGAATAACAGCAACCATTAAAAGGATGTTTTCAATTGCCTTAGTACAAAATTCCAACTCCTGGTGTAACCACCGATCAAGGCACTTAAACATGGCTCTTTTCAGTTCCTCTGGCAATGTGAGACCAGCATCCTCTGCCTTCTATCCTGGCATTGGTTTGCTGAGCTTTACTCTTCCTCGTCTCGCCACAGAAATGCTCATTTCTTCACACATGGTAGTTGCATAACGAATGGCTTTTTCCACCATTTCATTTAGCTGATCTGCAAGAAACGCTTTTAGAGTTTGTAGCTTCACAATGCACTTTTCAAAAGTGAGTCCCACTGTTTGCAAATACTTCTGTGTGATATTAACTTCTTTCAGAACGTCACACTAGAAAGAAAGATAACACAAAAAAGTAAAATCACATACGGCAGCAACATCTGAGCTGATCCTCTTGTGTCCACATTTTCTTTGGGATCAAATAGCTTTTCAAGGGCTAAAGTCAGTTTTTCAAAATTTGCTCTTACTGGCTTCACAGCATTATAATGAGCGCTCCATCTTGTTTGGGAAAGTCTTTTCACTGTCAAACCTAAATTCTCCATTAGCAATTCCCAATGTTCCAAAAAAGCAACACTTCCAAATGAGTGCACCCCACAAAGGTTCAAGAAATGGTTTGCAAATGGGATAAACAAAGCCTTGGGATTAATCTCCATTATCTTTGCCTGAACACCATGAATTACTGCCATAGTTACAGCATTCTCATATCCTTGACCAGGGCAAAGACTTATGTCCAGTCCATTTTCCTCAAGATGCTGCAGGATATTTTCTGTGAGCTCAGCAGCAGTCTTTCCAGCAATAGGAAAGAAGCCCAAGAATGATTCCTTTACTTTAACATTGTCACCTTATTTATGGACATAACTGATCACTTTGCACATCTGATCAGTGTGTGACACATCAGGGGTGCTGTCATAAAGAATCCCAACGTAGTTTGCTTTCTGGATATCAGCCACTATTTTCTATTTTCTCTTTCACATGATTCCCCAGAAGACAAATGAATTTATTCTGAATTTTTGGAGAAAAATAAGTAATTCTCTTCCCAGAAGCAATAGAATGTTTCAGCCTTATGAAATGTTCCTTTAAAACTGGATCATAATTTGAGAGCAACTTTACCAATTCAAGGAAGTTTCCTTTGTTTGCTGATGACATGGTTTCTCTATCTATGATCACAAAAAGGAAGATTCTGCTGAGCCAAGGTCATCTAATAGGCGATGCAAAATATCCCTAGAATCCCCTTTCTCTTTGTCCACTGTTGTTTGGTGGACATGATCAATGCAATTTTGTAGCCTCAGTCCTGCTCTTAAGGTCTTCCATTTCTCCAAGCATGTAAGATGCTGCTCAAAAGCTTCATGGTCTGACACCTTTTGGATTCAGCTTCCACCACACCTGAAACCAGTAACAACTTTTTTTTTTTTGATGGAGAGTACACCATCCACGTTCTAAGAATTATCTCCCCATTTGGAAGAGTCCTATAGAATCTTGCAGTGGTGAGCTGTCGGCTTTTCCCTTTTGATTTCTCTCCTCCTTTTCAATAGCACTGAAAGGACAATCTCTATTTTAGAA
Source organism: Pelophylax lessonae (assembly GCF_965119305.1). NCBI lineage: Eukaryota > Metazoa > Chordata > Amphibia > Anura > Ranidae > Pelophylax > Pelophylax lessonae. Next base: position 470,501,083 of record NC_138769.1, on the reverse strand, counting down.
AGGTTCACTTCCCCTCTTAATAGGGTCCATTCTTAACTCATCTGGAACTGGCCAAGCAGCTACTTTAGAAAAAAATAGTTTATCAGTCTCCTTTTCTGCATCAGAGTGTTGCTGGGGGAGGCTTCTGCTGGCATCCCCTTCCTCTACATCATTCTCACTGCTTGAGGATAGTGCCCCATCTTTGGTGTCAGTGAAACAAGAGCATACCCTATGGTGATTTAAAGTGGAGTTCCACCCTATTTTTATACTTACCTCCATCTTCTCGCTCCGGGTCACCTGAAAAAGAAATGGATAATCGCATTTTTTTTTTTTTTTTACTTACCTCGTAGCGAACAAAATATACTTACCTTACTTCCTTCTTCCTCCTTCCTCGGCCGCGGCCCGTCGTCACTTCCTGGCTCTGCAATGATTCCTGGGAGCTGGACGTCCTAGCTCCCAGGAATCATTGCGCCTGCACCGGCCCCGACGTCAGTTCCGGGTCGCGCGCGTCATCCCCTTCTAAACAGCTTCTGGGCATGCCCAGAAGCTGTGGAGGGGTGACGCGCGCGACCCGGAAGTGACGTCGGGGCCGGCGCAGAGCATCGTGGGACCACAGAAGGCGGAAGAAGACGCCGAAGAGGACGCGCTGGCTTCAAGCTGCCCACATCTGAGATGGCAGCGCTGGACAAGACGTTTGCAAGGTAAGTATTTCGTCTTGCAGGTAAGTGCAACCCGGGACAGATCAGAGGCTAGCCATTGTGGAATGCACTAGCCCTGACTGTCCCGGGGGTATTAAAAAAAAAAAAAACAAATCCAGGGTGGAACTCCGCTTTAAGTACAGGGAAGGTTTTATTTATTACAAAGGGAATAAGTAGTTTTCTGTGCTATGACCTACCTTTTTTAGCCCTTCCAAACATGCCTAATTTGAAAAGTAAAAGTGTTGTCAAGCTAAATTTTAAATATTAGTATTTTTGTTTTTAGTCAAAGTAAGAAATAAAAGCTTTCAGCATTTTATATTTTAGTTTGGTCAGATCTGTAAACTTGCATATATGCTTGCTTGGGCTCTTTACTGTGAGCTTTGTTTACTGATATCCTTTTTCTATATACCTAATGCTGCTGATCTGTATTTACTAAATCTGATTTTTTTTTTTTTTGTTATCTCAAAAGCTCATTTAACTACTTTTGTCTATATTGTATTCTATGTTTAGTTAAAATCCATATTTTACCTGATTAGCTATTACAATACCAAGAATACCCTTTTATACCAAAGGCTAAATTTTATTATACTGTGTTGTTTAGGCAACTTTTTTTTTTTTACATATTTAAATTAAAACCTGACTTCTGTTAGATTGATTGATTTTTTTTTTTTTTGTATCTTTTAAACCAATGAAAAGTACTTAGATTCTTTAAAAAAAAGTGGGGTTTATGTTGAAATTTTAATACCCCATTGTATGTATTTTTTTTTTTAATTGATCATAATCTGTACATCTACAATGTAATATTAGAAAAGCATTTCTTCAGAGATCAGAAATTTAAAAAATATTTTTAAAAGCGAGAATGACACGGTCTGAGCTGGCAATACCAGCTGAGTGATAAGTCTCTTCTGTATCTTTATCATTGTAGCGAAGAGCTTGGAGAATTTATGGAGATGAAAGGTGCCACTGCTCCTGGTATTCTTGTGTTAACGACCGGCCTTAGTAAGCCATTTATGCGTCTGGACAAGTACCCAACATTATTAAAAGAGTTGGAACGTCACATGGAGGTAAAAAAGATTGTTTTTCTCCCTTAGCATTACAGTGAATGCAGAGTGATATATTGAACACTTTTTAATGCCTGATTATTATTAATTATTGCAAGTATTTTATATTTAGCATCTGCTGCCAGCAGTTGGTGCTGTAGGGAACACAATCACATTTTACTAGCCCTTTACTACTATGCTGTGAAAAGCAAAAGCTTCAATCAAAGGCAATTTGCAACCCCATAATTATGTAATCACTAGTATACAGAAATCCATGTGAATAATAAATGCACTTTCCAAATCGAATGCTAAATTCACTGTATTGGTATTTGCTATGCTGTATTAGCTGTTTGAAACAACAGCAGCCGTTATAATTTTTTACTCACAAAATATTGGCTATATAGCTCATTGTGATTAGAATTAATAAATTATAACACTGTTAATAATTATAAATCCTAATATACAGTATGTCTATTATGGCATTACAAGAGGGTACTTACAGGGTTTGCCAGGATAATCAGTTTGTAATTGCTGCTTATTGACTGCTTGTCTATTCACTTATTGTCTGATGTTTGGTGGGTTATAGTTAACCTTATCCAAGGCTGTGCTCTACTAAAACAAAACTCTGGACTGATTCTTTTGTCAAGCCCTGTAATTGTCCTCATGTACAGCTAAAACATCTCAAGGTAAGTGTGTGAGAATGTATATGTCTATCTATAATATACACTGCTCAAAAAAATTAAAGGAACACTTTAAAAACACATCAGATTTCAAAGGGGTTAAAATATGCTGGATATCTATACTGATATGGATTGGGTAATGTGTTAGGAACAAAAGGATGCAACATCATTTGATGAAAATTATCAACCTACAAAGGGCTGAATTCAAAGACACCCGGAAAATCAAAGTGAAAAAGTGATGCGGCAGTCTAGTCCATTTTGCTGAAACGTAATTGCATTAACTCAAAATAGTACTTAGTACTCAGTAGTTTGTATGGCCCCCACTTGCTTGTATGCATGCCTGACAATGTCAGGGCATGCTCCTAATGAGATGTCTGATGGTGTCCTGGGGTATTTCCACCCAGATCTAGACCATGGCATCACTGAGCTCCTGAACAGACTGAGGTGCAACCTGGCGGCGTCGGATGGACCGAAACATAATGTCCCAGAGGTGTTCTATTGGATTTAGTTTAGGCCCCCCCCCACATTTTTGTAAATATTTTATATCTTTTCATGTGAAAACACTGAAGAAATTACACTTTGCTACAATGTAAAGTAGTGAGCGTACAGCTTGTATAACAGTGTAAATTTGCTGTCTCCTCAAAATAACTTAACACACAGTGATTAATGCCCAAACCGCTGGCAACAAAAGTGAATACATCCCTAAGTGAAAATGTCCAAATCGGGCCCAATTAGCCATTTTCCCTCACCGGTGTCATGTTAGTGTTACAAGGGCTCAGGTGTGAATGGGGAGCAGGTGTGTTATCGCTCTCTCTCTCTTACTGGTCACTGAAAGTTCAACATGGCACCTCATGGCAAAGAACTCTCTGAGGATCTGAAAAAAAGAGTTGTTGCTCTACATAAAGATGGCCTAGGCCATGAGAAGATTGTCAAGACCCTGAAACTGAGCTGCAGCACGGGGGCCAAGACCCCACAGCGGTTTAACAGGACAGGTTCCACTCAGAACCTAAAAAGGTTGAAGGGGTGGGAGGTCAGCCTGTCAGTGCACAGACCATATGCCGCACACTGCATCACATTGGTCTGCATGAATGTCATCCCAGAAGTAAGCCTCTTCTAAAAATGATGCACAAGAAAGCCCGCAAACAGTTTGCTGAAGACAAGCAGACTAAGGACATGGATTACTGGAACCATGTCCTGTGGTCTGATGAGACCAAAGTAAACGTATTTGGTTGAGATGGTGTCAAGCGCATGTGGCGGCAACCAGGTAAGGAGTATAAAGACACGTGTGTTTTGCCTACAGTCAAGCATGGTGGTGGGAGTGTCATGGTCTGGGGCTGCATGAGTTCTTCCAACACTGTGTGGAGCTACAGTTAATTGAGGGAATCATGAATGCCAACATGTACTGTGACAAACTGAAGCAGAGCATGATCCCCTCCCTTCGGAGACTGGGTCGCAGGACAGTATTCCAACATGATAACCACTCCAAACACACCTCCACGATGACCACTGCCTTGCTAAAGAAGCTGAGGGTAAAGGTTATGGACTGGCCAAGCATGTCTCCAGACCTAAACCCTATTGAGCATCTGTGGGACATCTCAAACGGAAGGTGGAGGAACACAAGGTCTCTAACATCCTCCAGCTCCGTTTATGTCATCATGCAGGAGTAGAAGAGGACTCCAGTGGCAACCTATGAAGCTCTGGTGAACTCCATGCCCAAGAGGGTTAAGGCAGTGCTAGAAAATAATGGTGGCCACACAAAATATTGACACTTTAGGCCCAATTTGGACATTTCACTTAGGTGTGTACTCACTTTTTTTTGCCAGTGGTTTAGACATGAATGGCTGTGTGTCAAGTTGTTTTGAGGGGGCAGAAAATCTACACTATTATACAAGCTGTACACTCACTACTTGACATTGTAGCAAAGTGTCATTTCTTCAGTGTTGTCACATGAAAAGTTATAATAAAATATTTACACAAATGTGAGGGGTGTACTCACTTTTGTGAGATACTGTACATACACTTTAAAGTGGTTGTAAACCTTTGACATGAAATATGAACAAAGCATATCCCTCTATAGTGTGTACTTGTCTCAGTCCAAAGTACGAAGTGTAATTTCTGCCTGCTGCCTCATTCCTCTGCTATCAGCATGAGTCACTTTTGACTAAGTTTTCCTGTCGCCAAGAGCAAAAAGGAGACGGGAGGGAGCACCAACACGCAGCCTGTGATTGACAGCATCAGCTCTGTTCTGTGTGCAGTGTTCCTTCCTCTTTTCCTTCCTTCCTGTCAGCGCTCACGGAGATTTGCAGTGTGTAACTTTTTCCCCACCCCTTGCTTTTTGTAAGCTCTGACAAGCTGTATAAATTCTGCAATTTGAACAGCTGTGGAGAAAAGGAAAGCTGCAGATAAACTTTGGCATCCTGACTATTCTATTAACATGCAGAGTGCCACAAGAGAAGGTAAAAACCTCTTTCTTCTCTCTCCTCCCCTGGCTTCCTCCATAATGCAGTAATAAGCATGCAAAAAATGCCTAATCTACTCTCTGTACGGGGGAAAAAAAAAAAAAAGGAGGCAGTGGGGCTGACATATGCATGTTTGTGCATAAAGGAAATTTGCTGGCCCCACCACTGCTCCATTACATTGTACAATAACATGATTAGGAGTTGGGGGAATCAGATGTAGAATCAGACCTTCGGTGGCTAAATGATCCACCCCAATGCAAGTCCACCACTGACCCTCCTCGTCTGCTACACACGGGACACTGTATGTACTTTCCTTACAGAATAAGCCCAGACCCGTCATTAGATGCTGGCTGGTGAAAGGAAGGTGGGGGGATAAAGTCGCTTTAATGATAATTTATCAATATTATTAGTGCTAAGCTTGTTTTGAAATTTTGTGATTACAATGAAATCATATTAAACTGTTCTTGCAAATATTTAAAAAACAAATTTAATTGGTAGGGTTCTCTGTTTTTAGGATTATCACCCAGATAGACCAGATATACAGAAATCCATGACGGCTTTCAAGAACCTGTCGGTAAACAGTTTGTGTGCAATTTCTTTAATTTTGTGCATATGGCTGTTTGAAATCTCATTAATTTTTTCTTTTTTCTTCAAAATTATACTGTGTGTATGTCTGTGTGTGTTATATATCATAATGTTCAGGGTGCACAATGGTAATACAATTCCAGTGCTGAACAATCAGGCGCTCTCACAGAACACATATACAAGAAACAAAGAAGGGATTGCTGCACTTAAAATTTTATGTAGAAAAAAAACGACATACAGAAGATAATATTCAGTTTGTGTGTATATATGTGTGTGTGTGTATACATATATATATATATATATATATATATATATATATATATATATATATATATATATATATCTCAATCCATAAACACCTGGAATCCATTAGTCATTTACTCAAAAATCAATAAACGAATTAACAACAAGATAGATACATGTAGAGGGATGGTTTTTCCACACACGGGATATGGAAGGGAAGAGGAACACATATAATTAGAGTTTTCACATAATTAGTAAACACTGTAAGCCAAGAATTTTTACAATAAATATTATATGAAATCCAAACTTTTAATATACGGTAATAAAGAAATAATTACAAATTGAAATCTGAATTCAATCATTTGGAGGATAATGTGTCCAAACAATGGATCCATTGTACCTCTTGTTTTCTAAGGGTTAATTCTTTATGACCCCCCACATTGGTTTCTCGGTATCCCATCTATTATCATGAACTTAAACTGGGAAAAAGTGCTCCCTTTCTATAAAGTATCTTGCTAGGGGAAATTTAACCAATTTGTCTCTAATCTAGTACTTCTTTGATCCAGTCTTTTACTTTTTCTTTTGTGGGTGGTTTCTTCCACGTATAATAATCCACAAGGGCATTTTAATATATATATGTATATGGAAGAAAAGGTGGGGGGGGGGGATTTCTGCGCTAAAGAGTGATAATCAATGATAAATATGAAAAGAGCAAGTAAAGCAGCTAACACCAGATCAAAATGCAACAAAAATATATAAAAAAGTGTAGCGCTAAAAAAAGGGAATAATATACAATGATAATGAATAGATATAATAAGTGATAAAAAACCATGAAGGAGTATAGTGTTTAAAAGTCCCAAAGTGAATAAAAATAAAAAAGTCCAAAAACAAGGTGTAGAAAATATCCAAGTTGGAGTACCTGAAGTAATCCTTCTTGTGGACACCCAAGGAAGTGTATAGATGGGGACACCACAGTGCACAGGTGTAAATACCAGAGCGCCATGGCTACTCAACTTAATGAGAAAGCCTCACCAAGCATTGGGACAATCCATATCAACATCAATGACTTCCAAGGGAAAATATGCCAATATCATGAAAAGATCAATCCCTCATAGCAATTACGTGGTGGTCAGATGGATATATGAAGGAAATAAACAGAGAACCATAGTGTAATCCCGTAAAACATATAGAAAGGATTTATTAAAAAAACTACTCACAGATGATAAAAACAGGCATGTAGTAATAGTGGCAGAGAGTCCGATCGCGGCGTCCCGCGTGTATCCAATCAGCATGTAAGCGTAGGGGACTTGTGGACGTTGTGTCTGGTGCCGCCGACGCGTTTCGTCATCAAAAGACGTCGTCTGGGCGTGACTACCAGACGCCGGACACACGCCTCATATCCCCCAAAGGCAAATGAATGACATGAACCCCTACCAATCACAATAAAGTAAGTGCGGAAGTAGACCGTGCTAAAGCGGAAGTGAATACCGCATCAACACGGAAACAACTATAGAGACATGGTAATAACACGGCCTCCATGGAAACGATAATAACAATGATAATAGTCATCCGGAAAGCACAGCCATAGGTAAATGTCATATTCCCTAACTAAAAACATCATATATACACCACATATGAAGATTTACAATTATAATGGTCTTTAATTTGGATGTTATAACCTCTTTTTGTGGATGAGAATACTATTTTCCCTATTGTCATGCTGTTGCATTGAATGCAACTAAGGCATGGGTAAGAACCAAAGTTACGAAATCCCAAAAATGTGGCAGGTGGTAATGATGGGTGATGTTGGTCAGATTTACCTAGTCTGTCATATATGGTCTGTCCCCGTCTAAAAAAAGGTAAAGGAGGAAGGAAGTTGAAATTCTTGTACAGACAACCAGTATTTAAAGTGTTTGTTACCCTAAGACTTTATATTCCTGCTGTACCATGTACTTTTATCAGAAAGTATCCTGTTCTTTTTGTTTTGGTTCCTTTGTGTGAAATCCCTGGTGTTCCTGCCAGTCCCTCTCCTTTCCTATTAAAACTGATCACACTAAGCAGGAGAACACACTGTGGTCTAGCTATGCTGAGAACTTAGCCTGCTCTCCTCCAATGATCAGACTTCTCCTTACACCCCCCTCCCCTGTACATCCATTTACTGGGAAGTTAGGTGTGCTGCTGCTGCTGCTGCTTCTTCCCCCCCCCCCCCAAATATTTGGACAAATGTTTGACACCCTTAGGCACCTTTCACATGGGGCAGATCCATTTTGACAGACTCCGCTTGCTCAGCGGGGATCGCTCCGTTGATCCCCGCTGAGCAGGTGGAGGACAGACCCATCTCCATTCATTGTGCAGAGACAGACCTGTAGAGTACCGCTCTCCTCTATAGGCAGATCGGATGAAAATAGACAGCCTGTCCGTTTTCATCTGATCCCACCCCCTGGAAGGATGGCAAATGTTTCGCCATTTGTCTGTTTTCAGCGGATCTTGTTGGACCGGATGCCAGGCGGTTGTCTGCTGACATCCGCCTCCCCATAGAGGAGAATGAGTGACACGATCTGGGCCGTCTGAAAAAATGGACAATGCAGACCCGATCTGTACAATCGTGTGAAAGGGGCCTTATTGTAAAAACGCAGTCTTTACATAAGAGATACACAACATTTTTTGCACAAGATTAAAAATATTGTTTTGCCACCTGATTCTATATTCGTCATCTGGGACGTAGCAATTTTATATAAAGCAATTCCCCATGTTTTGGGAATAGAAGCATGTCAGCGGCTTCTAATTCATTCAAATAATGACAGTCCCATAAAATGTCCTTTTTGTTACAACTTTTGGTGAGTTTGAAAGAAAACATTCTTTTCCTCAAAGAAAAGTATTACTTGCAGCTAATTGGAGCTGCAATGGGTTCTAATGTTACCCCCCCCCCCCCCCCCCAATTTGCACCTTTGCACTTTATCCTTGTATGTTTCACATTTTAGCATATATGGCACTTTATTTATATACATTTAAAGGTTACGCCACCATATCCATTTTTTTTTGCACATATGACACTTTATAGACAGCGCCACCATACCCTCCCTTCCTTTCCCTATTGTTATACCCTATTGGGGTATCTGAGGTAGGCCGCAGCCCTTATATTCCTTACATATCCTAGCGCGGAATCTATATATTCTTCCCATACATAAAAGTGTTACTAAACTCACAACAGTAAAATCTGTCTGTATATGCAGGATAGCATGCTTGTTATACTCACTGTGGATCTTAAATGATTAATCCTCTGCCTTGTGTAAAAAGGCTGTTTGAGCTTGTATGCACAGATCCTCCCCCTCCTGAAATGTCACTCTGGACAAGTCCAGATAAGACACAGTCAGAGTAGTCTGGCTGCACATCCTCAGTTTGGTCTCTATTGCTGGAGAGAACATTTCCTATTTGATCTGAGTTGGTCAGGTCACATGGTATTGACATCACACATGTGGGCGTGTATACAGATCCTAAATGACAGCCCAGTCCCTCTCTCCTCCTCCATGCCCAGTAACTAAAAAAGAACACAGTGGGTGGGATGTCACATCTTGATTCATGCCTTTCCTCTTTTTCTCCCTCTTTTTCTCCCTTCCTCGCTCTCTCCTGTCATCCTCATCCCACCTGGCACCCCACTGCCACCTTGCTAACACACTACCCCCTGTCATCCTCATCTTCCTCCCACCTGGCATCCCACTGCAATCTTCCTAACCCACTTACCCTGTCATCCTCATCCTCCTCCCACCTGGCACACCACTGCAACCTTCCTAACCCACTACCCCTTTCATCCTCACCCTACTCCCATCTGGCACCCCACTGCAACCTTCCTAACACACTACCCCAACCTTCCTAACACATTACCCCCTGTCATCCTCATCTTCGTCATACCTGTCACCCCACTGCCGCCTTGCTAACATACTACCCCCTGTCATCCTCGTCATACCTGTCACCCCACTGCCGCCTTGCTAACACACTACCCCCTGTCATTCTTGTCCTCATCACACCTGACACCCCACTTCAACCTTGACACCACCCCACACCCTGTCATCCTCATGTTCATCACACCTGGCATCCTACTGCTTCCTTGCTAACAACCTACCCCCTCTCATCGTCCTCATTCTCGTGTTCATTACACCTGGCACCCCACTGCAACCTTGACACCACCCCACCCCCTGTCATCCTCATCTTCATCACACCTGGCACCCCAATGCAAACTTCCTAAAACACTACCCCTGTCATCCTCATCTTCATCTCACCTATCACCCCACTGCCGCCTTGCAAACACACTACCCCCTGTCATCCTTGTCCTCATCACACCTGGCACCCCACTTCAACTTGACACCACCCCACATCCTGTCATCCTCCTGTTCATCACACCTGGCATCCCACTGCTGCCTTGCTAACACACTACCCCCTGTCATCCTCATCCTCCTCACACATGGCACACCACTGAAACCTTCCTTACACACTACCCCCTGTCATCCTCCTCATACCTGGCACCCCACTGCTGCCTTGCTAACAACCTACCCCCTGTCCTCCTCATTTTCATCACACCTGGCACCCCACTGCAACCTTCCTATTACACTACCCCTGTCATGCTCCTCTTCATCACACCTGGCATCCCACTGCAACCTTGCTAATACACTACCCCCTGTCATCATCATGTTTATTACACCTGGCACCTCAGTGCAACCTTGCTAACAACTTACCCACTGTCATCCTCCTCACACCTGGCACCCCACTGCCCCCTTGCTAACACCCTACCTTCTGTCCCCATCACACCTGGCACTCCACTGCAAACTTGCTAACACCCCCCCCCCTATAACCCACTGCCAGCTTCCAAACACCTGCATTGACAAAGCAGCTTTTTCCAATGTTGAGAGGACAAGAGTCTCTTCTTCACAAATGTGTTGTGGCTAGTAATGTGGTCTGTGGACAGGGGCATATTGAAATATGGAACACTATGTTAACAATAAAGTTACCACCCCAGGTGAATGATTACGTATTACTAAACCCACAACCGTAAAATCAGTCTGTATATGCAGTCAAGCATGCTTGTTATACCCCTTAGTGTGGAACCTAAAGAGTTAATTCTCTGAATTGTGTAAAAAGGCTGTTCGATCCTGTCTTTTCTGATCATCTCCTCCTTCTAGAGACTCCAAAAAACAATTGAATATTTGCAGTCTATGGAGTCAGGCGGCACAGTTTGTTGTGTATTCCTAGAGATTTTTTTTTTTTCTTGGGAGGGTGAATGTGGTCAGCACAGGGCCAATCAGCACTGTCCAGACAGTGGGTCAGGGGTCTTGAAGCCTGATAGGATCTTTCACCACACACTAATACAAGTCACAAGATTGCTCTAACTGCCATATGCAGCTGATGAAAAAAGGTATTTATCAGTTTATTATTACTAAAATAATTGCATTTCCATGTTCTGTGTACTGTGGGAGATCCGATATAGTGAATGCGGGTACTGGATTTAGTAACACTTTAACAGAAACCCACAATGTAACAAATAAAATATGACATCAGACACATGTACATAAGAGACAGAATAATAACTGGTAAACTATCAGTCAATTTGTCTAACAATGAGAAAGACGGAGACAGTCAAAATTGTTCAACTTTGAGGTCCAGGAAGACCAAACTTTCTCATCCTTCCAGGAAAAACCCTAATTGCTATACGTGAGTATATACATATGTATACCGGGCATCTACCATCGCTTCCCAGGAGGACACCGCAGGGAGGGAGGGAGGGTGGAGGAGGTCCACTTAAGGAGAATCTCCTTTTTTGCATAGTATAGGCGGTATGAAATTAATAACTTGGTATGATAGGGCCCTGGTTCATCCTCCTAATTCCCAAAAGTGCCAGCTCCGGGGAAGCCAAAAGCATCAACTGCAACCTAACATTAATTATTACTTCAAATACTTCCAACCAGAAGTTTGCAATATTTGGGCAAGCCCAGAACATGTGCAAGAAGGATCCTAATCGAGCCTTATACTGAGGACACTGCGGGTTGCCTGCCGGATACATCTTATGGAGTCTTACAGGGGTGTAGTATAGTCGATGCAGAAACTTGACTCGAATAAATTTATCCCTGGAAGAGATCATTCACTTTGAGCCACCCTCCAAACAATCATCCCAACTCTTCCTATCCAAGCAGGGAATATCAACTCTCCACATCTCCCAAACTCGCTCCAGCTTAGGGGAGTCAGTATTGAGGAGCGCCCCATATAGTGTGGAAAGGGGCCTATCAATGTCACCCTGTGCAAGTAGTTTCTCAATCGGGTCAGCCTGGAGGCGGGGCGGCTGAGGAAATTGAGCCCTGACTGCGTGTCATAATTGGGTGTAGCTAAATTGCATGCATGTTGCTAAATGAAATTGCCCAGCAAGCTGTACAAAAGACAGAAGAGTCCCAAAGGGCATATCTTCCATGATTTTTATTCCCTTTTGTGCCCACAATTGAGGGTCAGGGATGGTACGAAGTTGGGGGAGGGAAGGATTTCCCCTGATTTGTTGTGCAGGTGACCATTGATTCAGAAGCTGAAAACAATGGCGGACACGCATTGGTCCCGGAACGTATGCGTTGGGTGCTCTGTAAACCAAGATTCGGAGGTTGGCTAAGGAGCCCAGGAAAGCAGCCTCCAAACAGCAGGGTTAGATCGAGGCCCCAGATACCACCAGTATACGGAAACTAGCAATGCCAACCCCCCAAGTTATTAGGCAGCCACCAGGGAAATTTAGGTCTATTCCCCGCATCCAATTGGTTCGTGTCTCCATGATTATCAGTGATTCTGATGTAAGGGATACCAGGATGGATGAAATGGAAGGCAGCCTCCGACAACGAGGTTAATAAAAAATGGGATAATAAACAAAAACATGTAAACATCCGGAGACTGACCTTCATTTCTTAATTCCATCCCTTCTCTACTCGAGTTTTTAATATAATCTAAAAAACAATGGTCAATCTTAAATACTGGTTATCCGTCTGTTCAAGAATTTCAGCTTCCTCTTTTACCTTCCTATCATCACCACCCGTCACATTTTTGGGATCTCGTAACTTTGGTTGGCATTCACTGCAACAGCATGAGGGGAAAATAGTTTTCCCCTAGAACGCACATCAGTGAAGATGAAAAATTACCGGTTTGCAAATTTTTTTTAACAAACTATGAAAAATGTTTTTTCTCTTACGTCCTCCGACAGTCGCCGCCTCTTCATATTCGTCACATATGGGTATTAGACTTTGCTCCGAAGGAGTAGCTAGGCAACAGAATATGTTAACATTAAAGCTTTTAACATATCCCACCCTCAAGGGGTGGTCCCCTCAGTCAATACCCTCCTACTTCCTGCAACCATATCTCAGTTTCAATGTCTAGCTTGTCAGGAGTGGCTGGCTCTCTCTGTGCTGGGGCTTTGTGCCCCAGACTCTTTCTTCTTTTTTGATTTTTTGTTTGAGTTTTCTCTCTACCTTTACTTAGCTGTTCTTTTTGTCAGCATTAGTTAGTTCTTCGGATGAAGAGGATCATGCGGGCTGGGTCTCGGGCTGATCCCCCTGGTCGCAGGTCGTGGGTCAGTGGCTTCCCAGCCTGCCATCAAGCGTTCAGCCAGGTAACGCTCCTGGCACAGTGAACGACCTATCCCTGTTCGGTGCAGGGATGATTGGTGAGGTGGCTACCTCACTGGACGCTGTGCGGTTTCTTAACCCCCATTCTGTGCGTCTTGTATGCGACTCTCCCTGCCTCATGTGCAGCAGCTTGTTCGCCTGTGCGGGTCCCCCACGCCATTGTGAGGTAAGTGTATCTATGTGGGGACCTGTCTGTCTGGGGGGGTGTCAGTCTGGGACTGTGTAACCTGCCTCTGTTCACACTGTTTGTCTCCCTATCACTCGGCTGCATGCTGTGGGCTGCAAGGGGGGGGGGGGGAGCTGTGTGACACTGTGTGTGTCAGCCTTGTCAGTGTGAGAAGCTGTGTGCTGTGGGGCATGTTTTGGGCATGTTTGGGCACTGTACAGCGATCGCTGCGGCGATCTAACATGTTTTTTTATACATGGATGACATGTGTGCATTACTGTACTGTGGAGCGGCGGTTTCGGCGCCATTTTGCCTACACTCGCTCCGGCCGCATGTTCTACATGCATGGCGGCCATTTTCTTGTAGCCTCCCATAGGCTTTCATAGAGCGCCCTGGCCGCATCACTTCCTCTCCTCCAGGAACACCGATCGAGGCAGCAGCAGCGGCGAGGGTCTCCTCAGGTTATATCCTTCTTATCCATTGCCTGTGTCAGTTTTATTGTCCCTGTGGGGGTCTCATTGTGCTTGTGTGTGGTGCGGTGGGCTGCGCTCGCCGCGCTTGTTAAAGGGGCAGTTAACCCTTTATTATCCGGCATTTGTAATAGGGGCAATGGATTCTCAGGAGGGCAAATTTCCTAACGCCTTGGTGGAAAGCCAGGGGACCGCTGTTCCCCCCCCCAGGTGATGGGGCTGTTATGGCGGGGGCCTCCTTATCGGGGTCCCGCTCCTCCCTGGATCTAGTGGGGTCCGAGGTGGAGGCTGAAGTTGAGGGGGTTGATAATTCTCCCCCTGGCTCGCCTGAAGAGCTTGCAATCATGGATGAATTGATTGCTTCCATAAAACAAACGCTGCGTTTGCAGGATGAAGTGTGTCCCCCCGCTGCCTTGGCGGCTTATGGGACGCAGAGAAAACGCAGGACGCCGCAGGTTTTTCCCTGCAATGATGATTTCTCTATCGCTCATTGACAGACGTAGTCTTCTTGATTCTCAAGAGCTGGGTTATGTTGTCTCCGCAGGAGTAGGACTAGGCAGAATGACAAAAACGTTCTGGCTCCACCCTAGGGGGCAGTCCCTGAGGGTATATCCTCCCTCTCTCTGCTACAGGGAATCAGTTTTTTTCTGTCTAGTCAGGAGTAAGGACCTAAGTTCCTTGCTGGGATCTTTTGGTCCTGGCAAGACTTTTTTTCTTTAAGAAAAAGACATTTTTTAGGTAGTTTTCTCCAGTGTTTTTTTCCTGTGAGATCTTCAAGCAAAGATGCCGGACTGGGCGACACTTGTGGTCACCCCAACCGGCCTACGAGCGCGTGCAGACCAGGCATTGCGCTTGGTCGGCCGCGACATATTCAAGTAAGTATGCGGGGCCGGGCGACGGGCTGGATGTGAGATCCAGTGGTCACCCCGGTCTCTGCCTAAAAAGCGCGTGCAGACCAGTGCGCTGAGTCGGCCGCGACGGAGTCCCAGTTATGGGACTGACTTTGCGAGTTAAAAGCTCGCTTGGACGCCAGGACCAGAGAGTCGAGGCGTCCACAAACCCCCACCTCGGTGGAGAGGGTATTATGAAGAGAGGGTGCCTGTCGGTTCGGTATGGTGAGTAAAACGTTCCCTTTTTTCCTCATTTATGAGGCAGTGTATATTATGGGCCCCTCCATATATGGTCAGTATATATCTGACACTTACAAGTCCCCCTTGTAATACAGCATGTGTTTGTGGGAAGTGGACTTGGTTCAAGAGCTAGCACTCTACCCAGCAGACTGTAACATTACAGCAAACATAGGAGGTATAATCCTACCTTATGTGCAGTGTATCTCTGTAGATCCATATGTCACCTCTCAGCAGAGTGCAGGTGGATGTGCTGGGAAGACGATATCGGCGGTCCGCCGCCATTTTGCCGTAGACCGAATGCATGTATGTCCTCAGGTCACGCCGGCCGCCATGTTTTTGGAGTCTTATGTCTCTTCTATGGGGGCGGCCATGTTTTGTGAGCCCAGCTTCCTCGTGGAGGGCTGGGAACGCCGGAAGGCGTACACAGGGGGCGGAGCCACGCCTTCTGCCCGGGAAAAAGCAAACAGCTCCTTCCAGTCTGTGTAAGACAGACGCTGGCTGCAGTTTGTTGGAAACTGCTCTGCATCGGTTGGTGAGCCTTGGGGGTCCCTCTCTCTCTCTCTCTGGGATCGAGAAGCAGGTACTCTGAGGGGCGCTATTGCGCTAGGGGGAGACACACAAAAAAAAAAAAAAAAAAGAAGTTTTTTTGTTTATTGCTGGCAAAAGTGTCCTGTATTAACATGGACCCTGCCACTCATGTATCTCCTCCGGATCCCCTCGAGGGGTCTGCGGGATCCTCCAGCACCCCATTGACAATTGAATCTTTGTCAGCCATTATGGAAACTTTTGTGTCCCGGGTGGAAGTGGCTTGTCAGGGACAGGGCGCAAGAAAGCGACCCCCGCCTAACCCCTTATTATCTGAAACCTCGGATTCAGACTCTGAGCCTATTTCTGCAGTTGCAGGTACTTCATCTGGTATTGGTGTCTCGGGTCCTGTCTCTTCAGACAGTGAGGAGGATGTTTCGGCATCAGCCATAGCCCGAGAGGAAGCGTTGGTAAACGCACTCATTGTATCTGTTCAAGAGACTTTAAGGTTACAGGGTATTCCATCAGAAATAGCTGAAACTGAGATCCCTTTTGGGACTAAAAAGCGCATCAAAGTGGCAAAGGTTTTTCCATTGCCCAAATGTTTTGGCAATCCAATCGATGAAGAATGGCGTCTGCCAAAACGCACTTTTAATATTTCCAAACGCATTGACAGGCGTTATCCGTTTGAGGAAACCCTTATTAAGAAATGGACAGAACCACCTGTGGTGGATTCACCAATTGCTAGATTGAATAAAGCCACGGTTATTCCTTTGGAAGACGCTCCGTCTTTTAAAGATCCAGTGGATCGCAAGATAGAAGCTATGTCTCGCACCATGTTTTCCTTGATTGGATCAGCTTTCAGGCCAATAATTGCTATTGGTCTGGTTTCGCAGGCTGTAACTGAATGGACCAAGTGGTTACGCCGGGACTTAGAAGAAGTCCCTCAGGCGGTATCAGATTTGTTGGAACAAATGATACAGGGGTTACAGTTTGTATGTGATGCGGCGTTAGACGCCACTCCATTAATGGCGCGAGCATCAGTCTCAGCAGTGGTTCTCAGGCGCACACTGTGGCTAAAAGGTTGGATAGCCGACCAAGGTTCCAAAAAAGCATTGGCTAATATCCCCTTTTCAGGAGAACGTCTATTTGGAGCCAACTTAGATGAGATCATTAAGGATCTCACCGGTGGAAAAAGCACCTTTTTACCGCAAAATTTTAAAGGTAGAGGAACTCGTCAAAGACGAGGGCCTTCTTTTTCTGCTCACAAGAGGTTTTTTCGTCCAGCGGGTGAAAAAACTAAGTCCTCCAAGCCTCCTGCAGGAGGCATCAGGGGTCGTTGGTCGGGCAAGCAAAAGCCCGCCCCCTCCAGACCTGAAGATAAACCATCCAAAGCCTGAAGGTGCGCCCCCACCCATAACTGGGGTGGGGGGACGTCTTCGCCGGTTCCCGGATCCATGGCTTTCCAGAATCCCGGACAAATGGGTTTGCGAAGTCATAAAGTCAGGGTACAAGATCGAGTTTCGATCTCTTCCACCGGCGCGATTCTTCCCTTCCAATATCCGACTATCTCCGGATCGTCTAGAAGATCTGCGGAGAGCAGTCACAGATCTACTACAACAAGGAGTGGTAGTCCACGTTCCTTGGACAGAACGGTTTCAAGGGTTTTATTCAAACCTGTTTACAATACCCAGGAAAGAGGGCAAAGTGCGTCCAATTCTGGACTTAAGAGCACTCAATTCTTTCGTCAACATAAGAAGATTCAGAATGGAGTCCATTCGCACGGTAGCAGCCTTCCTGCATCCAGGGGATGTCCTAGCGTCCATAGACATCAAGGACGCCTATCTTCACATTCCCATTTTCGCAGGACATCAGCGTTTTCTACGCTTTTCCGTAGAGGAGAACCACTATCAGTTTGTGGCGTTACCTTTCGGTCTCGCCACGGCTCCGCGGGTCTTCACAAAAGTGTTGGCCCCAATGTTGGCACTTCTGCGCCAAAGAGGTATATCGATTCTAGGTTACCTAGACGATCTTCTGCTTCATGCAGAGTCTCCTCAGACCTTGCTACAAAACATAGAAATTACTATGATTTCTTTACAGGAATCGGGTGGCTGGTGAACCAGCAAAAGTCCTTTCTGGTTCCCACCCAGAGGCTCGAATATCTGGGTCTAATTCTAGACACAGTCAGGACAAGAGTGTTTCTTCCGGTAGGGAAACTTCGAAAGATTCAATCAGCAGTCCAGTTGTTACTGTCCAACAGCTGGTCTTCCCTTCGGACTTGCATGAGGGTTCTGGGGTTGATGGTGGCTTCATTCGAAGCAGTCCCATTTGCCCAGTCCCATACCCGAATTCTTCAGCAAGAGATTCTCCTCAGATGGAATCGGAATCCGGAATCCCTGGACAATCAGATACGATTGAGCAAACAGACCAGAGAGTCTCTGGTTTGGTGGCTTCGGTCTCCAATGCTCAGCCAGGGAAAGTCATTTCTGCCAATATATTGGACGATAGTGACCACGGATGCCAGTCTATCCGGATGGGGAGGAATTCTCGGTCAGTTATCTGTCCAGGGACTTTGGTCCCCGGAAGAATCCAGATTACCGATAAATGTATTGGAACTGAGAGCGATCAGACTTTGTCTGATTCACTGGACCGAGCAGCTCCAGGGCAGCCCGGTTCGGATCCAGTCGGACAATGCCACGGCCGTGGCTTATGTCAATCACCAGGGGGGCACCAAGAGTGTCCGAGCGGCCAAGGAAGTGGCTTGCATTCTTCGCTGGGCGGAACGATTTGTTCCAGCAATCTCTGCGGTGTTCATTCCGGGGGTGGAGAATTGGCAGGCAGATTATCTCAGCCGTCAGACCCTGGATCAGGGGGAATGGTCCCTCCATCCAGACGTTTTCCACCAGTTGTGCATACGGTGGGGCACCCCGGATGTGGATCTGTTGGCATCACGATTCAACAGGAAAGTTCAGAGATTCGTGGCTCGCTCCCGCGATCCTCTAGCAGAAACCGCAGACGCACTGATCGCCCCGTGGGGGCAATACCAGCTAATATATGCCTTCCCTCCTCTCGCGTTACTACCAAGACTTCTTCGCAGGGTAGAGGAGGAAGGAATCCCAGTAATCCTGGTAGCTCCGGACTGGCCTCGTCGAGCTTGGTACGCCGACATGGTCAGACTGGTGGCGGACGTCCCGTGGAGACTTCCTCTCAGAGAGGATCTACTGTCTCAGGGACCGATCTTCCATCCTGCTTTACGATCGCTGGCTTTAACGGCCTGGCTATTGAGACCCAGGTGCTGAAAGACAAAGGTTTGTCAGCTTCAGTTATTCCTACTCTAGTTGAAGCAAGGAAAGCGACTTCCAGAAAGATTTATCATCGCACATGGAAGTCCTACATTGCATGGTGTGAACCTTTGGGGTTCCGTCCTCGGTCTTATTCGATTAGTCGAATATTGGCTTTTCTGCAACAAGGGGTTGAGCAGAAACTGGCCTTGAGTACTATCAAGGGTCAGGTCTCAGCATTAGCCATCTTCTTTCAGAAGCCTTTGGCTACTCATTCCTTGGTGCGGAATTTCATCCAGGGGGTGCGACATCTGGCTCCGCCAGTGCGCGCGCCGTTACCCCCCTGGGATCTTAATTTAGTGTTGTCGGTTCTTCAGAAACCTCCCTTTGAAGATATTAGGGAGATTCCTCTACCCACGTTGTCCCAGAAGGTGGCCTTCTTGGTGGCTATTACTTCTGCACGCAGGGTGTCAGAACTGGCCGCATTATCTTGTCGTTCACCATATCTGGTGGTTCATAGAGATAAGGTGGTTCTTCGTCCGAATCCATCCTTCCTACCAAAAGTAGTTTCAGAATTTCATCTGAATGAAGAAATTGTATTACCTTCCCTGTGTCCTAAGCCCAGTCATCCTCGGGAATTTGCTTTGCACTCCTTGGATGTGGTCCGGGCGATCAGGGTATACTTGAAAACGACAGACTCGTTTCGCAAGACGGATTCACTTTTTGTGATCCCAGATGGACCCAAAAAGGGGTTGCCTGCATCTGCCGCGACCATTTCCAGATGGATCAGACAGACGATAGTGCAGGCTTATTCTATTAAGGGTCGGGAGCCCCCGTTCCCTGTTAAGGCGCACTCCACTCGGGCACTTAGTGCGTCATGGGCCTTTCGCCATCAGGCGTCAGTGGTCCAGGTGTGCAAGGCGGCTACCTGGTCGTCGGTGCATACCTTCTCCAAACATTATAAAATTGATGTAATGGCATCGTCCGATGCCTCATTTGGCCGCAAGGTTTTGCAGGCCGCAATTTGAGGAGACCAGTGGTCTACCTCGAGGGTTTTTTTCCGTTGGAAAATTTTTTCTTTAGTCTCATTCTTTGTTTATAATGAGCCTTTAAAACTTCTAGTTTGGCACCGGTTGGGCCTACTAGATTGGATTTGATTTTGTCAATCCCACCCCTCATTTGTGGCACTGCTTCTGGATGTCCCAGCTCTTGAGAATCAAGAAGACTACGTCTGTCAATGAGCGATAGAGAAAAATGGATTTTTGTAAGAACTTACCGTAAAATCCTTTTCTCTTAAGCTCATTGACAGACGTAGTACCCGCCCCTCTATCATTGAGTTGGGTTGGGTTAAATTCTCTGTACTGCTTTAAACAGAACTGATTCCCTGTAGCAGAGAGAGGGAGGATATACCCTCAGGGACTGCCCCCTAGGGTGGAGCCAGAACGTTTTTGTCATTCTGCCTAGTCCTACTCCTGCGGAGACAACATAACCCAGCTCTTGAGAATCAAGAAGACTACGTCTGTCAATGAGCTTAAGAGAAAAGGATTTTACGGTAAGTTCTTACAAAAATCCATTTTTTCAGCGCGCTGTTAAGGAACAATGGCGCAATCTACGCAAACCTTTTGCTGTACCAAGTAGGTTCAAGCTGCGTTATCCTTTCTCGCCTTCCACTGATGAAAGGTGGTGTGTGCCACCCCCAGTGGATCATGCAATTGCGGTTTTAAACAAATCCACTGCGATTCCTGCAGAGGATTCCCCTGTGTTCCGTGATGCCACGGATAGGAGATTGGAGTCTCTTGCCCGTCATACTTATTCTGTTACGGGTTCTATGCTTAAGGCTCTGTTTGCCTCTCATGGCGGCCCAGGCGGTCGCAAGTTGGACACAGATGCTTAGGCGCGTCCTAGTTGGCCGATTCGGCCTCGCCGGCGACCCTGGATATGGTGGATCAAATCCACCAGGGTGTCATGTATCTGTGTGATGCGGACTTGGACCTAGTCCCGTTGGCTGCACGTGTGCACAGCGTGGCGGTGTTGTCTCGCCGCCTAGTTTGGTTGAAATGTTGGTCGGTGGACCAATCTTCACGTAAGACCTTAGCCAATCTGCCTTATGATGGGTCTCGCCTTTTTGGGGAGTCCTTGGATGTGTTGATTAAGGGGATCACTGGAGGTAAGAGCACTCTCTTGCCCCATTTCCCCAAGGCTAAGGGGGCTTCTGGGAAGGAGCATGCTAATTTTCGGCCCCCTCAGGGGTCCTTTCGTGCCTTTCGGTCGCACTACAAGGGCAAACCGTTCAAAGGTCAAGGCTCTCAGAAGAAGCCCTGGTCTGGTAAACAGAAGTCCGGTCAATCCGGATCCGCAGCCCATAACAGTACGGCCTGAAGGGGCGCCCTCACCCAGTTTTGGGGTGGGGGGACGCTTGCTCGGTTTTCTTCAACCCTGGGGGGACCGCGTGCGGGACAGATGGGTTCAGGAGATCGTTCGATCTGGTTACAAGATCGAGTTTCTCTCTCGGCCAGAGAGCAGATTTTTTCCCTCAAATCTTCAACTGTCTCCAGAGCGTTTGCGGGACCTGCACCTGGCGGTGCGGGACCTGAGGGCTCAGGGAGTGGTAGTTCCGGTGCCTCATCGGGACAGATTTCGGGGGTTTTATTCCAATCTGTTCACCGTGCCCAGAAAGGAGGGCAAGGTTTGTCCAATTCTGGACTTGAAGGCTCTGAACCGCTCTGTGCGGGTTCGCAAGTTCCGCATGGAATCCCTGCGGTCGGTGGTGGCTGCCCTGGTTCCGGGGGAATTCATGGCCTCCATCGATTTGAAGGATGCGTATCTTCACATCCCCATTTTCGAGGGTCACCAGAGGTACCTTCGATTTGCCATTGCGGAGGATCACTACCAGTTCGTGGCGTTGCCTTTTGGTCTCGCCTCGGCTCCGCGGGTCTTCACCAAGGTGCTTGCACCGGTTCTGGCATTATTGAGGGCCCAGGGCATTTCTGTCCTGGGGTATCTGGACGACATTCTGGTTCGGTCTGCGACCAGCCAGGGTCTGGAGAAGGACCTGTCTGTCACGATGCAAACTCTGCAGGAGTTTGGTTGGACGATAAATTTTCCAAAGTCGACACTGAGTCCGTCGGTTCGTCTTCCCTACCTGGGAATGATTTTGGACTCGGTGCAGGCGAAGGTCTTCCTGCCGGAAGACAAACTCAGAACTCTTCAGGAGGAAGTCAGGTCCCTCAGGGACGTTCCGCACTCGTCTCTGCGGACGTGCATGAGATGTCTGGGATTGATGGTCTCGGCCTTCGAGGCGATTCCCTTCGCCCAGTTTCACACGCGGGGTCTCCAAGCGGAGATCCTGTCCATGTGGGACGGGCGACCTCAATCTCTGGATCTTCAAATCTCGTTGAGTCATCGCACCAGAAGAGACCTTCTGTGGTGGCTCCAGTCCCCGATGGTGTCCGGGGGCAAGTCGTTTCGTCCTATCTCGTGGACGGTAATCACTACGGATGCCAGCCTGTCGGGCTGGGGTGGTGTTCTGGGCGTTCTGTCCGCCCAGGGGACTTGGTCGGAGGGGGAGTCCTCCCTTCCGATCAACATTCTGGAATTGCGTGCGATAAATCTCTGTCTTCATCGCTGGATGGACCGGCTGCAGGGCTGCCCGGTTCGGGTGCAGATGGACAATGCCACGGCGGTGGCCTACATTAACCACCAAGGGGGCACCAGGAGTGCCCGAGCAGCTCGAGAAGTGGCCGACATTCTGTCTTGGGCCGAGACTCATGTCCCGGCGATAACTGCGGTTCACATTCCAGGGGTGGAGAACTGGCAGGCGGACTATCTGAGTCGCCAGACCCTGGATCAGGGGGAATGGTCTCTCCACCCGGCTGTCTTCCAGATGTTGTGCGCGAAGTGGGGTCTTCCAGATGTGGACCTGTTCGCGTCTCGTCTCAACAACAAGGTGAGAAGGTTCGTGGCAAGGACGCGCGACCCTCGGGCAGACGCGTCGGACGCGTTAGTGGCCCCGTGGCATCAGTACAAGCTGATGTACGCGTTTCCACCGATTCAGTTGCTGTCCAGGTTCCTTCGCAGGTTACACTCGGAACGCAGCACGGTGATTCTTGTGGCACCGGACTGGCCTCGCCGGTCCTGGTACGCAGACCTCGTGAATCTGGCGGTCGACGCCCCATGGCGTCTGCCTCTTCGAGACGATCTCCTGTCTCAAGGGCCGATATACCATCCTGCTTTACAGTCGCTGGCTTTGACGGCCTGGCTGGTGAGACCGAGGTCCTGAAGGAGAAGGGTCTCTCCCCAGAGGTCGTTCATACCTTGATCAACGCGAGGAAGTCTTCCTCAGGGAAGGTTTATTACCGTACTTGGAAGGCCTATTTTGCCTGGTGTGAGTCCAGGGGGTTTTCACCCCGCACGTACTCGGTTTCCCGAGTGCTGTCCTTCCTTCAAACGGGTGTCGATCAGCGTTTGGCGCTGGCTACGATAAAGGGTCAGGTGTCTGCGCTGGCCGTTCTGTTTCAACGTCCCGTGGCTTCCAACTCCTTGGTTGGCACTTTTGTTCAGGGAGTGCGGCATCTGGTTCCTCCTAGGAGGGATCCTCTGCCCCCTTGGGACTTGAATCTCGTTCTATCTGTGTTACAACGTGCTCCTTTTGAACAGATCAGGGAGATCTCGTTGTCTATGTTGTCCAAAAAGGTCGCCTTTTTGGTTGCGATCACTTCGGCTCGCAGAGTGTCGGAGCTGGCGGCTTTGTCCTGCAAGTCTCCGTATCTGGTTGTTCATTTGGATAAGGTGGTCTTGCGACCTAATCCTTCTTTTCTTCCGAAGCGAGTTTCGGAATTCCATCTTAATGAGGATATTGTCTTGCCTTCGCTGTGCGCGAAGCCTAAACATCCAAAGGAGGTGAGATTACATTCTTTGGATGTTGTTCGGGCGATAAGGGTTTACCTTAAATCGACTGAGTCTTTTCGAAAGACGGATTCCTTGTTTGTTCTTCCAGAGGGTCCTCGGAAGGGCATGGCGGCGTCGGCCTCTACCATCGCCAAATGGATCAGGCAGACCATTGAACAGGCCTATGCTTTGCAGGGGAAGGTTCCCCCTGTGCCTGTGAAGGCGCACTCTACTAGATCTCTGAGTACGTCTTGGGCCTGTCGTCATGGGGCTTCTGTAGCCCAGGTGTGTAAGGCGGCGACCTGGTCGACCGTGCACACTTTCACAAAATTCTACAAAGTAGATGTTCAGGCATCGGCGGATGCTTCCTTTGGCCGCAAGGTTCTTAGTGCGGCGATTCCCTAGGGTTCCTTGTTGGGGACCTCTGGCTGTTGGGATAAGTTTTTTATCCCCTGGTTATTTGTCTTTTCCTGGGTTGTTGCTCCTGTTGAGCACCTGTTTTTTCCTGTTGCCCAGCTGGGTTCCTTCCTTTGGTAAGGTTCCTTTCTTTGATGCGGAGACTGCGTTGCCTTTCGGCGCGGATGCGTTTCCCACCCCTCATGTTTGCACTGCTTTGGGACGTCCCCATATGTGACGAATATGAAGAGGCGGCGACTGTCGGAGGACGTAAGAGAAAACGGAATTTTTGTAAAATCTTACCTGTAAAATTCCTTTCTCTGAGTCCTCCGACAGTCGCCGCCCCCGCCCCTCTTTTGGGGTTTGGTTGTATACTCTACTGCTATTCCACTGAAACTGAGATATGGTTGCAGGAAGTAGGAGGGTATTGACTGAGGGGACCACCCCTTGAGGGTGGGATATGTTAAAAGCTTTAATGTTAACATATTCTGTTGCCTAGCTACTCCTTCGGAGCAAAGTCTAATACCCATATGTGACGAATATGAAGAGGCGGCGACTGTCGGAGGACTCAGAGAAAGGAATTTTACAGGTAAGATTTTACAAAAATTCCGTTTTTTTTTTTTTTTTTAATTTTCGTGCTTTTTGTGTTTGGCAAGAAATGAAAAACCCAGTGGTGATTAAATACTACCAAAAGAAAGCTCTATTTGTGTGAAAAAATATAAACATTTTGTTTGAATGACAATTGAGCAGCCATGCAACACTGTACCCAAAGTGCAACAGGCCTGAAAGCTGAAAATTGTTAGTGCCCAGTAAGCAAGTGGTTAAAAGATGGTCCTGGTGATGCACAGGAATATCATTCAAAGCCGCTGTATTTGTTTTTGGTTTTCTTCATAATTGAATTACATGTATTATGTAAAGTGCACAAAAATAGTCTACTGACTTTTTATTTGCATTATGAGACATTATGGCAAGTCATTGTGGGTAAGAATAAAATGTAACTATCCAGTTTTATACTTTCAGGCACAGTGCCAAGAAGTCAGAAAAAGAAAGGAACTGGAACTTCAGATTCTGAATGAGGCTATTCGTGGCTGGGAAGGGGAAGATATCAAGGCCCTGGGCACTGTTCTTTATATGTCACAAGTATTGATACAGTGTGCAGGAAGTGAGGTAATTTCAAATCTGACCCTAGCAACAAAACTTGGAATTTCCATTTTTTGTTATGGTGTTTTATAGTTGTTTTTGTAAACTGGACTGCAGATTCATTCTTTTAAGCTCAATAATTGAATATGTCTTACTCTTATATTTTATATGATTTTCCTAAAACCTGGATTATAAAAATGTTGAATTCATAATATATATGCTGGCAGTGTGCATACAGTGGATATAGTTATAGAGGGTGTGCACAAAAGATTTCAGTTTGTTTTTAAATTGAGTTGTACAGTCACATTAAAGGGTAAAGTTCTGAAATGAATTAACTTTGTCTCATTTTTTTACATCACAGAAACCTGACATTTTAACAGGGGTGTGCAGACTTTTTATATCCACTGTATTCTGTGCATTGGGCCCTGGGAATATTACAAAATTGCCATTACAAGTTATGAAGAGGCAATCTTCAGTTATGAGGGAAGGGTGCTGTATGGTACTAACTGAAATTGCTTTTTAAGTGCTTTTAGTGCTTGTATGGTGCATTGTGCATTGTTTTAGTTGTGGCATGGACTAGAATTTCTACACTCCAGCTGTTTATACAAGAATGAAACATGCCACCTGTTGACAGTCAAATTTCATATATGAATTTAAAGCGGAGTTCCAGCCTGAGGGGTGCGGAAAATTCAAAATTCTACAAATAATGTAGCTGTTGACTTTTAATATAAGGACACTTACCTGTCCAGGGAGCCCGCGATGTCGGCACCCGAAGCCGGCCCGTCTATCGTCCAGCATCCACCAGCATCCTTACTTAGGGAAACAGGAAGTGAAGCCTTGCGGCTTTACAGCCTGTTTCATACTGGGCATGTGCGAGTTGCGCTGCACTTTTTTAATGATCCCGCTGTCTTCTGGAATCTGTGTGTTTCTCCCAGAAGGCAGAGGGGGGAAGGAGGAGGGGCAGCAAATGACGCAAGTCGCCGCGGCACCCTTACACAGAAGTGGGAGCAGTTACCTGTTTTGGACAGCTATCCCCCCCCCCCCCCCCGGCCGAAATGTGCCAAATGTGGCACTGGAGTGGGGGAGGCAGTAAAGAGCTTCCACCTTTGGGTGAAACTCCACTTTAAACTAAGAACAGAATTTTGCGCTTAGTAATAAAAGCAAATTGGAGTTGCTGCACTCAGACAGTTGAATACTAGGTTATAAGTGACTATAAATTAACCAGAAAAAAAGGTGCGCTGTCTCCTTGCATAATATTCCTAAAAGAAAAACATCTTTGTGTAATAAAGTGCTGAATGAAAAAATCCACATCTGAAACATATAAAACCATTGACTCCTGTACAAAGTGTTCCACTAATTAGTCTGAAGTACACAATACTAGATTAAAACTAAAATTCATCAATTATATAAAAAAAACCTCAATCATATAAAAAAAAAGTGCATCTCATTAGCTTCTAAATTAATATACTTGTGGCAAAGTAGGTAAAAAATAGTCCATATAAACATGCTGGAAACTGCGCTGTGCTCTCTGTAAACACCAAAATTGCAAACATGCTCCAAGACTGCATGTGAAGTAATTCAGCCTCTTACCAGAACCAAATGATCTCATATTATAGAGATCATTGATGCTTGTGTATAATCCAGGGAGCAGACACTCATAGACCACAAGTTCCCATTCAGATCTATGGTGCCTGTATTTAAGACCCACAGCCCAATATCTGGTGTCAACCTAGCCTCTAACCACACTTCCTAGATGGACTCCAGCACTCAGCATGATAAGCATAAAAGAGGATCTCATAGCACAACTTGACCTGGTAATGATCATTTAATAAAATTAGTGTTGAACTTACATTTACCCAAGAGATAAAAAGCTTCTTTTCAGACTGCTAGCAATATAGTTGCAGCCGTGGTGTCATCTGAACAGCTTTGGCGCGATGACGTCACAGACCCAACTCATTCCGACATGTTTGACTGTATGAGGCGTCTTCTGGGATTGGAGAATTCGCAAACTTTTTTTCCTAAGAATTTTCACTTGTAATTTTACCCATCTATGGCCAGCTTAACTTCATTCCTCCAGCACGATGATGTCTAAAAATATGTCCTGCATTTGACAATGCAGAGATAAGCTGTGGCGTACCACTTCTCTAATTTTGTGAAGTCGAAGTATTTATCTAGAATTCTTTCTGGGCTTGAGGGGCATAGAGTTGGCCTGCTTTGAAGAAAAAACATCCCTTTTAATAACCACCTTCTGCCAATTAATATGGCATATGATTATACATTATTTTAATATATTAATAAATGACTTGCTGTTTTAATTTTTTATTCTTATATTTGCCTTTTTTACAAGGAAAAGAATGAACGGTATCTTCTACTCTTTCCTAATGTGTTATTAATGCTGTCTGCAAGTCCAAGAATGAGCGGTTTTATCTATCAGGTATGTAGAGGCTTGTATTTCTGACCCTTACAGTTATTAAATGATACACTGATGATTCAAAGGTTTCTCTATAAATGATCATTTTTATTGCAACCTTAGTATTCAGGTTTAATAATACATTTGCAATGTGTGCCTGTTCTAACTGGCTGTTTCAGAATGGTAACTTCAGTGTCTTCGGATAATGTGACTTATGCAATACTCGAGTATAAACAATCTTTATAGTAAGGCTGTAGAAACATATGAATGTCGAATATTGTGGTCATACCAGAATTCTTTTTTTTTTTATGAGATGTTGTGTTATGGCACCCAAAGTGCTTTACAAAGATGGTGGCTGTTTGTGCATGCTCAAACTATTTAAATCTGAACTATGAACACAAAAGCTTTCATTTAAATATATTCATCAGTTACCCCAGGGGATATACTGTAAACCCATTTCTCTATCGCTCATTGACAGACGTAGTCTTCTTGATTCTCAAGAGCTGGGTTATGTTGTCTCCGCAGGAGTAGGACTAGGCAGAATGACAAAACGTTCTGGCTCCACCTTAGGGGCAGTCCCTGAGGGTATATCCTCCCTCTCTCTGCTACAGGGAATCAGTTTTTTTCTGTCTAGTCAGGAGTAAGGACCTAAGTTCCTTGCTGGGATCTTTTGGTCCTGGCAAGACTTTTTTTCTTTAAGAAAAAGACATTTTTTAGGTAGTTTTCTCCAGTGTTTTTTTCCTGTGAGATCTTCAAGCAAAAATGCCGGACTGGGCGACACTTGTGGTCACCCCAGCCGGCCTACGAGCGCGCGCAGACCATGGCATTGCGCTTGGTCGGCCGCGACATATTCAAGTAAGTATGCGGGGCCGGGCGACGGGCTGGATGTTGAGATCCAGTGGTCACCCCGGTTTCTGCCTACGAGCGCGTGCAGACCAGTGCGCTGGGTCGGCCGCGACGGAGTCCCAGTAAAGGGACTGACTTTGCGAGTTAAAAGTCTCGCTTGGACGCCAGGTACCAGAGAGTCGAGGCGTCCACAAATCCCCACCCCGGTGGAGAGGGTATTGTGAAGAGAGGGTGCCTGTCGGTTCGGTATGGTGAGTAAACGTTCCCTTTTTTCCTCATTATGAGGCAGTATATATTATGGGCCCCTCCATATATGGTCAGTATATATCTGATACTTACAAGTCCCCCTTGTAATACAGCATGTGTTTGTGGGAAGTGGACTTGGTTCAAGAGCTAACACTCTACCCAGCAGACTGTAACATTACAGCAGACATAGGAGGTATAATCCTACCTTATGTGCAGTGTATCTCTGTAGATCCATATGTCACCTCTTAGCAGAGTGCAGGTGGATGTGCTGGGAAGACGATATCGGCGGTCCGCCGCCATTTTGCCGTAGACCGAATGCATGTATGTCCTCAGGTCACGCCGGCCGCCATGTTTTTGGAGTCTTATGTCTCTTCTATGGGAGCGGCCATGTTTTGTGAGCCCAGCTACCTCGTGGAGGGCTGGGAACGCCGGAAGGCGTACACAGGGGGCGGAGCCACGCCTTCTGCCCGGGAAAAAGCAAACAGCTCCTTCCAGTCTGTGTAAGACAGACGCTGACTGCAGTTTGTTGGAAACTGCACTGCATCGGTTGGTGAGCCTTGGGGGTCCCTCTCTCTCTCTCTGGGATCGAGAAGCAGGTACTCTGAGGGGCGCTATTGCGCTAGGGGGAGACACACAAAAAAAAAAAAAAAAAGTTTTTTTTTGTTTTGCTGGCAAAGGTGTCCTGTATTAACATGGACCCTGCCACTCATGTATCTCCTCCGGATCCCCTCGAGGGGTCTGCGGGATCCTCCAGCACCCCATTGACAATTGAATCTTTGTCAGCTATTATGGAAACTTTTGTGTCCCGGGTGGAAGTGGCTTGTCAGGGACAGGGCGCAAGAAAGCGACCCCCGCCTAACCCCTTATTATCTGAAACCTCGGATTCAGACTCTGAGCCTATTTCTGCAGTTGCAGGTACTTCATCTGGTATTGGTGTCTCGGGTCCTGTCTCTTCAGACAGTGAGGAGGATGTTTCGGCATCCGCCATAGCCCGAGAGGAAGCGTTGGTAAACGCACTCATTGTATCTGTTCAAGAGACTTTAAGGTTACAGGGTATTCCATCAGAAATAGCTGAAACTGAGATCCCTTTTGGGACTAAAAAGCGCATCAAAGTGGCGAAGGTTTTTCCATTGCCCAAATGTTTTGGCAATCCAATCGAAGAAGAATGGCGTCTGCCAAAACGCACTTTTAATATTTCTAAACGCATTGACAGGCGTTATCCGTTTGAGGAAACCCTTATTAAGAAATGGACAGAACCACCTGTGGTGGATTCACCTATTGCTAGATTGAATAAAGCCACGGTTATTCCTTTAGAAGACGCTCCGTCTTTTAAAGATCCAGTGGATCGCAAGATAGAAGCTATGTCTCGCACCATGTTTTCCTTGATTGGATCAGCTTTCAGACCAATAATTGCTATTGGTCTGGTTTCGCAGGCTGTAACTGAATGGACCAAGTGGTTACGCCGGGACTTAGAAGAAGTCCCTCAGGCGGTATCAGATTTGTTGGAACAAATGATACAGGGGTTACAGTTTGTATGTGATGCGGCGTTAGACGCCACTCCATTATTGGCGCGAGCATCAGTCTCAGCAGTGGTTCTCAGGCGGACACTGTGGCTAAAAGGTTGGTTAGCCGACCAAGGTTCCAAAAAAGCATTGGCTAATATCCCCTTTTTAGGAGAGCGTCTATTTGGAGCCAACTTAGATGAGATCATTAAGGATCTCACCGGTGGAAAAAGCACCTTTTTACCGCAAAATTTTAAAGGTAGAGGAACTCGTCAAAGACGAGGGCCTTCTTTTTCTGCTCACAAGAGGTTTTTTCGTCCAGCGGGTGAAAAAACTAAGTCCTCCAAAGCTCCTGCAGGAGGCGTCAGGGGTCGTTGGTCGGGCAAGCAAAAGCCCGCCCCCTCCAGACCTGAAGATAAACCATCCAAAGCCTGAAGGTGCGCCCCCACCCATAACTGGGGTGGGGGGACGTCTTCGCCGGTTCCCGGATCCATGGCTTTCCAGAATCCCGGACAAATGGGTTTGCGAAGTCATAAGGTCAGGGTACAAGATCGAGTTTCGATCTCTCCCACCGGCGCGATTCTTCCCTTCCAATATCCGACTATCCGCAGATCGTTTAGAAGATCTGCGGAGAGCAGTCACAGATTTACTACAACAAGGAGTGGTAGTCCACGTTCCTTGGACAGAACGGTTTCAAGGGTTTTATTCAAATCTGTTTACAATACCCAGGAAAGAGGGCAAAGTGCGTCCAATTCTGGACTTAAGAGCACTCAATTCTTTCGGCAACATAAGAAGATTCAGAATGGAGTCCATTCGCACGGTAGCAGCCTTCCTGCATCCAGGGGATGTCCTAGCGTCCATAGACATCAAGGACGCCTATCTTCACATTCCCATTTTCGCAGGACATCAGCGTTTTCTACGCTTTTCCGTAGAGGAGAACCACTATCAGTTTGTGGCGTTACCTTTCGGTCTCGCCACGGCTCCGCGGGTCTTCACAAAGGTGTTGGCCCCAATGTTGGCACTTCTGCGCCAAAGAGGTATATCGATTCTAGTTTACCTAGACGATCTTCTGCTTCATGCAGAGTCTCCTCAGACCTTGCTACAAAACATAGAAATTACTATGATTTCTTTACAGGAATTCGGGTGGCTGGTGAACCAGCAAAAGTCATTTCTGGTTCCCACCCAGAGGCTCGAATATCTGGGTCTAATTCTAGACACAGTCAGGACAAGAGTTTTTCTTCCGGTAGGGAAACTCCGAAAGATTCAATCTGCAGTCCAGTTGTTACTGTCCAACAGCTGGTCTTCCCTTCGGACTTGCATGAGGGTTCTGGGGTTGATGGTGGCTTCGTTCGAAGCAGTCCCATTTGCCCAGTCCCATACCCGAATTCTTCAGCAAGAGATTCTTCTCAGATGGAATCGGAATCCGGAATCCCTGGACAATCAGATCCGATTGAGCAAACAGACCAGAGAGTCTCTGGTATGGTGGCTTCGGTCTCCGATGCTCAGCCAGGGAAAGTCATTTCTGCCAATATATTGGACGACAGTGACCACGGATGCCAGTCTATCCGGATGGGGAGGAATTCTCGGTCAGTTATCTGTCCAGGGACTTTGGTCCCCGGAAGAATCCAGGTTACCGATAAATGTATTGGAACTGAGAGCGATCAGACTTTGTCTGATTCACTGGACCGAGCAGCTCCAGGGCAGCTCGGTTCGGATCCAGTCGGACAATGCCACGGCCGTGGCTTATGTCAATCACCAGGGGGGCACCAAGAGTGTCCGAGCGGCCAAAGAAGTGGCTTGCATTCTTCACTGGGCGGAACGATTTGTTCCAGCAATCTCTGCGGTGTTCATTCCGGGGGGGGAGAATTGGCAGGCAGATTATCTCAGCCGTCAGACCCTGGATCAGGGGGAATGGTCCCTCCATCCAGACGTTTTCCACCAGTTGTGCCTACGGTGGGGCACCCCGGATGTGGATCTGTTGGCATGACGATTCAACAGGAAAGTTCAGAGATTCGTGGCTCGCTCCCGCGATCCTCTAGCAGAAACCGCAGACGCACTGATCGCCCCGTGGGGGCAGTACCAGCTAATATATGCCTTCCCTCCTCTCGCGTTACTGCCAAGACTTCTTCGCAGAATAGAGGAGGAAGGAATCCCAGTAATCCTGGTAGCTCCGGACTGGCCTCGTCGAGCTTGGTACGCCGACATGGTCAGACTGGTGGCGGACGTCCCGTGGAGACTTCCTCTCAGGGAGGATCTACTGTCTCAGGGACCGATCTTCCATCCTGCTTTACGATCGCTGGCTTTAACGGCCTGGCTATTGAGACCCAGGTGCTGAAGGACAAAGGTTTGTCAGCTTCAGTTATTCCTACTCTAGTTGAAGCAAGGAAAGCGACTTCCAGAAAGATTTATCATCGCACATGGAAGTCCTACATTGCATGGTGTGAACCTTTGGGGTTCCGTCCTCGGTCTTATTCGATTAGTCGAATATTGGCTTTTCTGCAACAAGGGGTTGAGCAGAAACTGGCCTTGAGTACTATCAAGGGTCAGGTCTCAGCATTAGCCATCTTCTTTCAGAAGCCTTTGGCTACTCATTCCTTGGTGCGGAATTTCATCCAGGGGGTGCGACATCTGGCTCCGCCAGTGCACGCGCCGTTACCCCCCTGGGATCTTAATTTAGTGTTGTCGGTTCTTCAGAAACCTCCCTTTGAAGATATTAGGGAGATTCCTCTACCCACGTTGTCCCAGAAGGTGGCCTTCTTGGTGGCTATTACTTCTGCACGCAGGGTGTCAGAACTGGCCGCATTATCTTGTCGTTCACCATATCTGGTGGTTCATAGAGATAAGGTGGTTCTTCGTCCGAATCCATCCTTCCTACCAAAAGTGGTTTCAGAATTTCATCTGAATGAAGAAATTGTATTACCTTCCCTGTGTCCTAAGCCCAGTCATCCTCGGGAGTTTGCGTTACACTCCTTGGATGTGGTCCGGGGCGATCAGGGTATACTTGAAAACGACAGACTCGTTTCGCAAGACGGATTCACTTTTTGTGATCCCAGATGGACCCAAAAAGGGGTTGCCTGCATCTGCCGCGACCATTTCCAGATGGATCAGACAGACGGTAGTACAGGCTTATTCTATTAAGGGTCGGGAGCCCCCGTTCCCTGTTAAGGCGCACTCCACTCGGGCACTTAGTGCGTCATGGGCCTTTCGCCATCAGGCGTCAGTGGTCCAGGTGTGCAAGGCGGCTACCTGGTCGTCGGTGCATACCTTTACTAAACATTATAAAGTTGATGTAATGGCATCGTCTGATGCCTCGTTTGGCCGCAAGGTTTTGCAGGCCGCAATTTGAGGAGACCAGTGGTCTACCTCGAGGGTTTTTCCGTTGGAAAATTTTTCTTTAGTCTCATTCTTTGTTTATAATGAGCCTTTAAAACTTCTAGTTTGGCACCAGTTGGGCCTTCTAGATTGGATTTGATTTTGTCAATCCCACCCCTCATTTGTGGCACTGCTTCTGGATGTCCCAGCTCTTGAGAATCAAGAAGACTACGTCTGTCAATGAGCGATAGAGAAAAATGGATTTTTGTAAGAACTTACCGTAAAATCCTTTTCTCTTAAGCTCATTGACAGACGTAGTACCCGCCCCTCTATCATTGAGTTGGGTTGGGTTAAATTCTCTTTACTGCTTTTAACAGAACTGATTCCCTGTAGCAGAGAGAGGGAGGATATACCCTCAGGGACTGCCCCTAAGGTGGAGCCAGAACGTTTTGTCATTCTGCCTAGTCCTACTCCTGCGGAGACAACATAACCCAGCTCTTGAGAATCAAGAAGACTACGTCTGTCAATGAGCTTAAGAGAAAAGGATTTTACGGTAAGTTCTTACAAAAATCCATTTTTGTGTTCACAAAACAAATCAAACCAAGAATATTGCTTAAATGTAGCATTGACAGCTTTACTGTGTTGCATGTATAAAGAGATCAGCAGTGACTGGTCTTTATTACAGGAAGCTCTTGCACAGGTGCAAAGTGCAGGAGTTGTTTCATGCCAGATTACTGCACAGCTCTGGAGAAGG
Source organism: Pelophylax lessonae (assembly GCF_965119305.1). Taxonomy (NCBI): domain Eukaryota; kingdom Metazoa; phylum Chordata; class Amphibia; order Anura; family Ranidae; genus Pelophylax; species Pelophylax lessonae. The sequence continues at coordinate 470,466,691 of NC_138769.1, read as the reverse complement.
GACAACACATGCAGTCCAGTAGTTTTTTTTTCTGCATCAAAAACTCCTGAATAGTAGGTTATAGTGTTTTTAAAGGCATAGTTCTCACCAGTGTGGTCAATTCCAGTGCGTTCCAGTTCTAGTTCCAGGAAAAGAGTAGAGCATGCTGCATTTTTTATGCACTGGACTGTACTGGAACGCAGTAAAACGCATCAAAAACACACCGGAATGCACCAATAATGCAGTGGAATACACGTGTCCTTAATTTGGGCCAGTTCACACCATAGAAAAGCAGTACAGATGAGTTTCGGATGCATTTCTGCATGTGCGTTTTTGACGTGTTTTTGGTGCATTTCTGGTGCTTTTTTGATTCTTTCCAGTTTTTTTTTTTTTCACTTTTTTTTTTTCTTAATCTTAAATGGGGACATGCGTCCTGGTACATTTCAGTGCATTTTTGATGCGTTTTACTGTGTTCCAGTACAGTTCAGTGCAGAAAAATGCAGCATGTTCTACTTTTTTTTTTCTGGACTTGGAACGCACTGGCACTGACTGCAATAGTGTGAACTATGCTATTGGAAACCATATAACCTACTATCCATGCGTTTCTGATGCAGAAATAAAAACACATTGGACTTCATGTGGTGTGAACTGGCCCTTAAGATTAAGAAAAAAGAGGGGGGAAAAAGCACTGGACCACATGAAAAACTCACTGAAATGCATCAAATGGGCATGCAGAAGAGCATCCGGAACACATCTGGACTGCGTTTCTATGGTGTGAACTGGCCCTAAATACAAGAGTAAATAGTGAACTTGTTGGTTTGTCCAGTGTGAGTAAAGTACAAGCTCACTTTAAAAAATTGTATAGAATGGAAATATTTTTTTCGTGTGTAAGTTTATTTTCTTCCCCACAGGGCAAACTTCCTCTAACGGGGACATGCATCACAAAGTTAGAAGATAATGAAAATCATAGGAATGCCTATGAAATTTCTGGTAACCTTTTCCTCTCATTATTTAACGTGCCCTGTTTCTGTGTTAAGATAAAGACATTTTAAACGTTTTATTTAAATAATAACTTTGTGTGCTTTAGATTTTAATAATGTTGTTATGCATTATTTTCCTTTATTTTTTATTTTCTTTGCTGTACAGTTATATTACAGAATCAGAACAAGATCTAGGAAATTTCTACATACAGTTTCTTAAAATATTCCCAGCCATCTCGTTAACTGTCTGCTTGTAGTATCTTTGGCCTCTCTGCTTAAAGTGATTCTAATGGCTGAAGGTTTTTTTTTTGTTTTTTTTTGTTTTTTTTTTTGTCCCTTAAAGCATTTTCTGCATTAAGGTAAGAAACCTGAGTACAGCCCACCCTCATACTTACTTGAGCCCAATCTCGGTCAAGCGATGTGCACGAGAGCAGTGGGAGACATTGGTGGCATTGGTAAAAAAAACTTTGGCACGTGACCATTTAGTACCCTTTGTTGCACTTTATTACAACCCACATGGTCAGCACCTATTATGTTGTAATGTAAGTTGGATGGGAATCTACTCTGCTACAACTAAAAACGGTAAATGTTTACTTTTTTGTTTTTTTATTTGTAGGTAACATGATTGAAAGGATAACTGTGTCATGTAATAACCAGCAAGATCTACAGGAATGGGTGGACCATCTACATAAACAAACAAAATTTACCTCTCTGACCAATCCCACAATAAAGCCTCACTCTGTGCCCTGTCATACAGTAAGAACCTCCTTTTATATATCTAACTGCCGTCCATGTTCAGTATAATTGTGTAAAACCGCAAACATTACTGCGGCAAAACATCAATGTTTATTTTTGCTAGTTTCTCAAGATTTGCACCTAACATTTTGCATGTTTGGCAGTTTAGCTCAGTTTTAGGTCTTGTGACACTGTTGTTAATCTTTTTTCTTGTGCGAAAATTAATTAACATTTACTGTATGTCAGTTATTGTGTTTTTGTGTGAAAATAAATATATTACACAATGTTGTCACCCTATAGACAGTGAAGTCCAATATAGACAAGTACATTTATGACCTTTATGACCAACAACTCTCCAACCTAAACCATTTATATAGATTAAAAACCAAAATAAACCATGAACTATGCTTCATAGGGTTTTTCCTTCTCCTGGATCAACTGTGTGTAAAGCGTTGTGTGAAAGGAGGTTTTCTATTTATTATTTCTATTGGTTGAAAAAAATGAAAATTTTTATCAACATAACCATGTAGCTAATTAAAACTGCTGTCAAAAATGTTTATGGTACTGTATTTGGTGGTTTTACATTCTGTTTCAATGCATGTGTTTGAGGAACTAAGTGATCTTTTTCTTTTGTACACTGTGCGAACCTCAACATTTAGCATAGTTATTTGTGTTAATTCACACATAAAGGTTACATTTACATATGTCTATTCTACAGGGTCAAAACCTGGTGTTCAAAATTATTCAAGCAGTACAATGGTGTCTGTGTCCCTCCAATGCACTGAATATAAGAAAGTGTAATACATGCTTATAAAAGACCCAAATGCAAATAAATATTGAAACATAATATATTTTTTAATTTGGGTTAGCTGTTGACATATACTGTACATACAATGATGGCATAAATTTTGACTAGATTAGTATGTCTTAATCGTACAGTACAGAACACAGGCATAGTATTCATAGACCCTTGGTTATAGGTTCATGCCTTGCGGTGATTGAATACTGGCAAGGCTTTTGAGGATACATCCCCTGGGGAACCTCCCCTATAACTCTTCCTCATACGGTGAATCCCCAGTTTTTTTGCTAGTGTTTTAAGGTAATGGCCTTTTACATCCGTTTTTGATGTATACACGAACCCCATACTGGAATTTTTCATGTATCTATTGCTAGCTGTATTCAGATTCTTTTAAGTAATTGTTTTATTAATAGTTGTGTTTTGTATACAGCTTCCTTCTCACCCAGTTACCCCATCAAGCAAGCATTCAGACCTCAAGCCAGCACCTCACACACCTGCGTATCACACATTGCCACACCTCTCACACCATGGGACACCACACAGTACCATCAGCTGGAGCCCATTGGAACCACCAAAAACATCAAAGCCTTGGAGCTTGAGTTGCTTGCGTCCTGCCCCTCCACTAAGACCTTCTGCAGCACTCTGTTATAAAGAGGTAGGGGAAAATTAAAGTGAAACATTTGTGTAGCATGTCAAGTTGAAGAAATGCCCAGGTTATAACTGCCAGTATACTATCACACTCTGTTAAAGTAGTTGTAAACCTCAAACATGACATATGAACAAAGCATATCCCTTTGTACTGTGTACTTGTCTCAAATAAAAGCACTAAGGCCCTTTTCACACTCGTGAGACTTGTCTACGACTTGGGACTGCTAAGTTGCATGACAAGTCATACCCCATGATTTCCAATGAATACTGTTCTTATCTGTGCACTTCAAGTCGCAGCAACTTCAAAGTATTCCCTGCACTACTTTGGTTCGACTTTGATGCGACTTGAGGTCCATAGACCTCAAGATTACACAGGCATTGCCTCAAGTTGTGTGGCTTTCAGGTTGCACAAGTGTGAAAGGGGCCAAAGTGTCATTTCTGTCTGGTGTTTTGTTACTCTGCTATCCGCATGAATAATTGCTGACGCATTTTCCTGACACCAAGAGAAAAAAAGTGACAGGGAAGGGATCTTCAGCCGATTTACTGCCTCAGCTCTGTTCCTGTTTGCTGTGTGGAGGGGGTTGTCTCTCTTCCCTCTATTCAGCTCTCAGAGCTCTCCCTACTGAGCTCTGAAGAGTGTAACTTGAATTCTCCTCCCCCTTTTTTTCTAAACTGTGTCAGAAAGCTTTATAGTTCAGCACTTTGAACAGATGTAGAGGAAAGAGGGCTGCTGATAGACACATTTTTATGTAGGAGGATTTATTTAATCTCTGTGTATCACCTGAGGCCAGTCACTCCAATAGGTATATGTGAGGGTTTACAACCCCTTTAATGTGCACAACAGTCGTGAGTGTATGAAATGGCTTCAGCCTGATCTCCACCCGTGGGAGAACACACCTCCTAATGCGTTTTACCCTATTAAGGGCTTAATCATAGAGGCTCACTTAGCTGTTATAAAAAACAAATGTCAGTCTAAGACTCTTTTTTTCAAAAAGTGCCTTAGAGTGACGTCTGGATTTTATAACACCCATGTGTATGCTGTATGTCAGCTTGTTCCAATCCCTTTCTCCCAGTGTATATGACTCACTAGATGGATTTTTTTGAATCCTTGCTTTATGCAATTCAGACATATAGGTAACAACCCTGTTAAACTTTTATTGTTCTCTGTGCCTTCGCTGGGGAAATTAATCACCTCTTTTTGTCCTATAACCATTCTTGTCACATGAAAATACGTAGAGCAAACCTCTTCTATTGGGAAAACTGTATATGGTGGAGCGGTAAGTTTGCCTGTCAGAATGCAATGGGATAGAGTTACTAAGACTGGTGCACACAGAATATGGTGAAGCCTTGCATAGTAACCACTCTGCTTTCCAGGTATTTATTGCCAAAGCTTAATTGGGCAAGCTGAAGTTAGAAGCTGATTGGTTACTATGAGCAGATTCTGTGTGCACCAGTTTTAGTAAATCTCCATTAATGTCTCAGTGGGAGAGAATCCCACATCAACATCTCTTGTGTTGCTGCAGGGATCTCTCAGGTTTTTTTTTTTTTCTTTCAACCTGTTGGTTGAATGAGAAAAAACAAAAAAAAAACAAATTATGTACCCAACTTAAGACATGATTTCCCTCACTTTGGAGAGGTTTCCTCTCTTGTCCTGTTGTGCCTATGGGACATGAACTGAAAGAATATGTGCCCATTGGAGCACAGATGGCCATATAAAAAATAAAGGAAAAAAAAAGATGTTTTAACCCTTAGCTACTTAAATGGAAACTTAAAAAAAAAAAAAGAATTTGACTCTAGATATACTTTTAGTTTTGAATTTAATTTGTGTTGTACATAATGGAAGATATAAATTCACTAGTTGCCAGCCAACTTGTTCATCGCTTTGTTTTTTGCTTCTTTGTTTCCCTCTGTATTAGAGGATGTCTTGTATTCTTAAGGTAAGGGGTAGACCTACCTTTGTCCCCTTGGCATGTTATGCTGTAGAGCATATATTCTGCACATTGTGGCTATATCACTTTTGATAAAGGTCTCCTCCCTGTGGGAAAAGACCACTTGTTTTCCACATATGGTAAACAAAAGATGTCAAGCCCTCTCCCTATTAAAGATCCTCACTCCACATCTTTTCCTACCTTTTGTTCCTTAATAATTTAATTGAATTGATTTGTCCCTGAATTTGACACACTACCTTCATGCTCATCTGTCACTTGCAGTGTTCACTTAACCCAAGTAAGCATGAGACTGCCTTAGCATAGCTAACCTAATATACATGTTAACACTTATTCACATTGTTTATTTGCTATTAAATACATTTACTTGTATGCAGCTAGAGAAACTGAGAAAAAGTGAAGAAATCAATATATACATCAAGTACCATTGATCAATCTGTTAGTCTGTTTATAACTAGACATCCCAATGCTTAAATGCAGGCCTTATGTGCGAACTTGTAAATAGTAAACTTGCTGGTACATGAAGATGTTTCAAATAGCCTTGTTTTTCAACAGGATCTCAGTAAAAGTCCCAAAACCATGAAAAAATTACTTCCCAAGCGCAAGCCTGAAAGGAAACCATCTGATGAAGAATTTGCACTGAGAAAAAGTAAGTTTCTAAATTGGTTGCTCTCTACTCAACTCTACTATATGATGTATGCCTAAAGCGGAGTTCCAGCCGTTTCTGTGTTTATTAAAGGCCAGCAGCTACAAAAAGTGTATCTGCTGACTTTAAAATAAACACATACTCACCGATGTGGCCGCCCAAAGCCTCGGTTCTCTCCCTCGGCTCGCACCGCCACCGGCATCCCTCGTTTGGGCACCCAGCTGTGAAAACTATTTTTTACATGTAAAGTAGAATGCTATATATTATATTTGGGAGTGGTGTATTAATATGACTTGCTTTTTAAAGGTTTTGTTTTGAACATTTTTACATTGTTTCTTTTAGATTGCATTGTTATGAAAGAATTTGTGAAAGAAAGTACATTTAACATTTTTTTTTTTTTTTTTTTTTTGTAGCAGAGTGTGTTTTTTTCTTTTCTAGTTACAATTGCAGTAAAATGCTTTGAGCTGTAATAATGGATAAGAGCAATTCATATTCTGGTGAACACTTGCTTTTGCAATGTTTCCCCTAAAGTACACTTGTCATGAAAGAATTTAGAGGCTGTTATTTCAAAGCTTTTTATTATGAAAATGTTACTTTCCCAGCTGACATGCTGATGCCTTTAATATTTAATGGCTTTAATGTTTTCTGAGTAAGTAACCTGGAACATGTATAGAGAAAAGGAAATGTAGGACACCTGTTAACTGCCTGCTTGTTTTGGGTTTGTGATGCAAAGTATTAATGGAGGCTAGTGATAGCTGCCCCCATAGTCTTCCATTACAAGTTTACTTTTTGTATTTAAGTAATACCCAGTGCTGCCTAACCTAGAAGTCTGAGGAGATCTTGTGTGTGCAGGCCGTCATGGGCTTGCCTCGAGACAACTTCACCATGGTGTGCTGCATTCACTGTGTAATTGTTCAGTGAATGGAGCTCTGCATCATTTCTGACCACCATCCACCAGGTGAAGAGGAATCTGTGTCCTGTAACTACCCTAAGGAAAAAAAAAGTATAATAAAAATAAAATACTGCTAGGGTCTTTTGAATGGGAGAGGTTAGCATTGGGGGTTGGAGTTGGGCTTTAATGTTATTTGTGATCCATGTTTGCAATTCCAAATCTGTTACTATGCTCAATGCAGAAATTTGAGATGGGGTCGATTGTGTAAAGTAATTGGAAAACAGGACCTGTTAGTGGTCACTAAGGATACATTTGTGAGAGAAAATGGGATTTTTGACTTACTGTAAAATCCATTTCTCTGATGTTCATTGACAGACACAGTACCCACCCCACTGTAGAGTTGGTTTTCTTCTGACACTGCTTGTAACTATAGCTGAGAGTGGGTATATACCCCTGGGACTGCCCATAGGCTTAGTCAGGCTTTTTCCTGCCTAGTGTCCTACTCCTGGAGGGGGCAGTATACCCCAATGGTTAAAAAGAATCAGGAGCTGTGTCCGTCAATGAACATCAGAGAAATGGATTTTACGGTAAGTCAAAAATCAAATTTTTTCCAAGGAATTGTTTATAGTTTCTTTGTTGAATTTGCAGTACCTCACCAAGCAAAAACATACTTTAACGGTGAAGTCTTTATACTACAGTAGAGCTGCAGTCCTTTTAACAACCCATACTGCTGTGGGGTTAGACATCTGCAGGTCCTCAGTTAAAGTGTTACTAAACCCACTACCGTAAAATCTGTCTATAGATGCAGAAATGCATGCTTGTTATACTCACAGTGTAACTTAAGTGATTAATCCTCTGCATTGTGTAAAAAGGCTGTGTGATCCTGTATGCACAGATCCTCCCCTCCTGCAATTTCACCCTGGACAAGTCCAGATAAGCACAGTAAGTGTAGTTCACCTGCACATGCTCAGTTTGGTCTCTATTGCTCAGAGAACACTTCCTGGTTTTAGCTGAGCTATTCAGGTCACATGGTATTAAGATCACACATGTGGGTGTGTATAGAGATCCTAAATGACAGCCCAGTCCCTCCCTCCCTCCTCCATGCCCAGTAACTAAAAAATAGAACACAGTGGATGGGATGTCACATCTTGATTGATGGATGATTATTTTTTTTTTTCTTGAGAGGGTACATGTGATCAGCACAGGGCCAATCAGCACTGTCCAGACTTGTTCAGACAGAGAATTAGGGTCTTGAAGCCTGATAGGACAATTGTGGGAGAAATTAAAACTGCTCCTACAAACTACCAGCACTCACTGATACAAGTCACAAGATTGCTCTAATTGCTATATACAGCTGATGAGAAAATGTATTTATCAGTTTATAGTTACTAAAATAATTGCATTTCCATGTTCTGTGTAATGTAGGAGACCAAATATAGTGAATGCAGGATCACTAACACTTTAACTGAGAGCAAGAGGATAAAATAAGTCACTGCTTGCCATCCACACCACCAAAAAGTAGTCTAGCCTAGCATGTGTAGGTAATGTTTTCCTTGATGAAGTGTGGAAAATAACGGAGAAGCTAAAAATGCTTGTGTGTACTAGGCAAAGTACATTATACAGTATTCTGTTCTAATATATAAAGGATAAACTGTGAAAAAATCACGTGACTATGAAATTCTGTTTGTGGCTTTGTAGTGGTGAACCGAAATTAAAATTCTGGTGCTGAAACAGAAAATGCAGGATGCACTTGGCCAAAACCGAAATTGACAATTTTTAAATATATATATATATGTTTATAAATGACTGTATTGTATTCGACTTTCTAAATATCATGAATTGAAATGAATAGAATTTTATTGTCGGTCATTATCGGCACTTTTTGAAGTGGTGTTTAAAATCCTGCTTGCTGCATTTTTGGTACATATTAGATAAGTTAAACAAAAACGCACCAAAAATGCACTTCCCCTTTGAAATGCATTGAAAACACAGCAAGAAGGCATCAAAAATGTCTGTGTTGCATTTTTAATGCACTTTTTGAATCGCATGACCTATATAAAAAATTCACCGTAAGAACGGTAATATAACAGCTAAAGACTGTTTTGAAAAAACAAACAATATTTTTTACTTTCTGCTATAAAACATATCCTTTAAAAAAAAAAAATTAAAATCTAATTTTCTTCATATATGTAGGCAGATATGTATTTATACATTATACAGATATGTATACATTTTTGGTTAAAAAAAAAATCCCAATAAGTGTGTATTAAAAAAATAAATAAATAATATATGTATATATATATATATATATATATATATATATATATATATATATACATATATATACTAGTATATATATATACTAGTAATGGCGGCAATCACCAGCTTATAGTGGGACTGCAACATTGCGGCGGCCAATTGGACACTAACTGATACTCTCGACACCTTGCGGGAACCAGCGACACTAATACAGTGATCAGTGCTAAAAAATATGCACTGTAACTGTACTAATAACACTGGCTGGGAAGGGGTTACACATCTAGGGCGACCAAATTGTTAACTGCGTGTCTAGCCAGTGTTTTTGTGTACTGTTAGGTTTTTTACTAGGGGAAGAGATGGATTTTATTTCCTGCTTTGCAGACACACAGTATCCATCTCTTCCCTCCTGTCAGATTGGAGATCTGCCTTCTTTACATAGGCAGATCTCAGTTCTGTGTGCTGTACCAACAATCAGCGGGTGCCGAAGGAATCCAGTGCCCGACACCCGCAGATCGGCTTCTGTTGTGAATCATCACAGAAGAAGCAGCCCACAAGCGGCGTGCACACCCCCTGCAGGTGGAAGTGCAGAATCACATATATATATATATATATATTCGTGATCCTGCACAGTAGAGCCACCCTATTGCAGTAAGTCTGCAATGGAGTGGGCGGCAAGTAGTTAAATAATAATTGTAGTTTCTCCATAAACTATAGTGGTGATCTAGGTTTGCTGCCAAATGCTAAATGTAATATGTCTTTTTTTTTTTTTTGTAAACTACCCACTAGTATAGAGAACTCTGATACATGCAGCGGGCTGTATCTAAAGACCCCTGCTGTTGTGTGAGGGCAGTGGTCTCTGTACTGTACTCTGACATGCCTCCTTCAGGGCACCAATACATAGGGCTGTGCTGATTGTAGAGGAGGCTTCTGTGCTAGTGCAGCAAATTACAGGATTTATATAGCACCAACAGTTTGCGCAGCGTTTTACAATATGAGGGAAGACAATACAATTACAATACATTTCAATACAGGAGGAATTAGAGGGCCCTGCTCATTAGAGCTTACAATCTCGAAGGGAGGGTCGAGTGAAACAAAAAAGCAATAATGGTGGGGGATGGGCTAATGGAGAAAATGGAAGTATAGTTGTTATGTGTGGGTAGGATAGGCTTTTCTGAAAAAGAGGGTTTTCAGGGATTGTCTAAAAGCTAATAGATTAGGAAATAATCGGGCAGATTGGGGTAAGGAGTTCCATAGAATTTTAGAGGCTCTGGAAATGTCTTGGAGGTGAGCATGGGAGGAGGTGACGAGGGAGCTAGAGAGCAGGAGGTTTTGAGAGAAATGAAGAGAACGATTAGGTTGGTATTTTGAGACTAGGCTAGTGATGTAGCTGGGGGCTAAATTGTGAATGGCTTTGTATGATGTTAGTATTTTGAATTTAATTTGTTGGGTGAGCGGAAGCCAGTGGAGGGCTTGACAGAGAGGAGTAGTGGACACTGAGCGATTGGTAAGGTGGCTGAGTCTGGCAGCAGCATTCATGACTGATTGAAGGAGGGATAGCCTATGTAGAGCTAAGCCAATGAGAAGGGGATTGCAGTAGTCGAGGCGTGAGATGTCCAGGGAGTGAACTAGGAGCTTTGTTGTGTCATTGGTTAGAAAGGGGCGTATTTTGGAGATGTTGCAGAGGTTGAGGCGGCAAGATTTGGAAAGTGATTGGATGTGGGGCTTGAAGGCGTGTTTGTCCTGGACAACACCTAGGACCTTGGCATGTGGGGATGGGCTGATAGTTGTGCCATCGATATTGATAGAGAGATCGGGGGAAGGGGCACGTGGTGGAGGAAAAATTATAAATTCAGTTTTGGATAGATTGAGTTTGAGGAAGTGGTGTGACATCCAGACTGATATATGAGAGAGCTGAGGGGTGGATAAAACGATTTGGGTATCGTCAGCGTAGAGATGGTATCGGAAGCCCTGGGAGTCTATCAGCTGACCCAGAGAGGAGGTGTAGATTGAAAATAGGAGGGATCCAATAACAGAACCTTGGGGGACCCCAACAGAGAAAGGAAGAAGAGAGGAGGAAGTAGAATTGTAGGTAACGCTAAAGGTGCGGTTGGATAAGTAGGAAGAGAACCAGTGAAGAGTAGAGTCACGGAGACCAAAAGTGTGGCGTTTTTTGAGGAGGAGGGGGTGGTCAACCGTATCAAAGGCAGCAGAAAGGTCCAGGAGTATAGGAGTACAGAATAGTGTCCATTGGTTTTGGCCATTAGTAGATCGTTTGTTAGCTTTAGGCGAGCAGTTTCAGTGGAGTATTGAGGCCGAAACCCAGACTAAAGGGCATCAAGAAGGCTATTCTCGGCAAGGTGGTCGCTCAGTGGGTTGTAGACCAGACGTTGAAGGAGTTTGGATAAAAAGTGGAGTAAGGAAATAGGGCATAGGTTGTTAAGATTGGTTGGGTCCAGTGAGGGCTTTTTAAGTATGGGGCTGACTAGTGCATGTTTTGGAGAGTTGGGGAAGATGCCAGAAGAGAGGGAGAGATTAAAGATGTGGGTTAGAGAGTGTAGAATAGGGCCAGAGGGCGAACGTAGCATTTGCGAGGGAGCAGGATCCAGAGGGCAGGTGGTTAAGTGGACATTAGCAAGTAGTTTAGCAACCTCGTCTATAGTGGTGGGGTTGAATGAGAGAAGAAGTGATTGCACCTGTGGGCATGAAGCGTAAAACATGGAAGGTATCTGAACAGCAGTGATCTCATAAATTGTATAAATTTTCTGTTTGAAGTGGTTGGCAATCTCCTGGGCAATGAGTGAGTCAGTGGGTGAAGGCAGTGGAGGACAAAGTAGAGAATTAAAGGTAGCGAAGAGTTTCTGGGGGCGGGATGACAAGTTTTTAATAAGAGTGATAAAATAGGTCTGTTTGGCAGTGTGGAGTCTGGAATTGTATTTTTGGAGGGCAGATTTATATTGATTGAAATCTTTCTGAGACCTAGTCTTACGCCATAGGCGCTCAAGAGCAGGGCTATGCTTTTTCAGACTTCTAGTGTCATCTGTTTGCCAAGATTAAAGGGGTTGGGGCCTGATTCGATGTGTAGTGAGGGGGGGGCCAGTGTGTCCAGGGAGGCGAAAAGTGAAGCGTTGTAGACGTAGACAGAAGTGGCAAACATGCCCCCCTTGCAAACGTGCCTTCCCCAAGTGATGCTTAGTTATATACTGTTGGAGGTGGGGGTGGGTGCTTTCCAATCAACTAATCAGGAGTTAGTAAAGTATGATTGGCTAAACAGACCAACATTTTCACTTCAGAAACAGATTTACAAGAGGGCAGATAACAGCATAAGTTAAAAGGTGAGACACAAAAAAGTTTCGCTATGACAACAGTCTACGGATGGTTAAGCAAAATAAACATACCACATTTAAAGACAGAACATAAGGAAAGCAGGTTTCAGAATTTCAGCTTTTGGTGGAGTAGCAACAATATGAACATACCACATTTAAAGACTGAACATAAGGAAAGCAGGTTTCAGAATTTCAGCTTTGGGTGGGGTAACAACAATGTGAACATATCTGTGGAGAGACAGAGAAGTTTTCAGATGACACATTCGGATGATAAGTGCAGAGTCAGAAGTGCTCCCACTTATAGAAATAGCCCCACTTTGAGAATGAACCCCAACAGCAAACGTTCCCCCCTTTCATGTGACAGTTATTTAGCATTTCCTAGGTAGCAGCTATGAAAATGTGGAAAAATTGACTTTACCTCCAGAAGTCTGCCCAGGTACGGTGGCAGCATCATTCCTTTTCCAATTAGCAGTGTTTATTATTATTTTTCCCCAACTGCTCTTTGTGATAAACATTGAGCTGTCAGCCAAAGAAAAAAGGCACACTTCACTCCTGTGGGTATCCGACACCTGAAGGTAAAGTCGGTTTTGAGTGCCCATTCATTTTTAACAGGCCTATAATGCGCTTTGGTTGCATGCAAATTGGCATGTATGTGTGTTACATCTATTCTCAGGCAGTGCCCAGTGTAATTTGCATAGAAAGTGTTTTTTTTTTTTTAAAGTCATTGAGCATACTGTGTAGTATCTTTAATGCATATGTGTTTCTCTTTTGTCAAGTTATATATGGATTTATGAAAAGTTTAAACCCCCAAATGGGGTTAATATAGCGCTTGCTACTAGTTATTCAGGGGCAAGCAATTCCTTGTTCGTACCCTGAATATTAAAATTGACAGTCAAGTGGTAACATTATATATATAACATTCAATGTAAATCACACAGCTAAATGGTGGTGAGCCAAAGATATTAACACTTGGTGTACATAAGATATGAATTAAATATATACATCCAACTTAAAGTGCAGAATAGTGCCAAATAATATGAGAAATAAGTCCCATTAAACAGTTCATAAGTGTCTTTGTGCGTGGGTAAAAGTTTTCAGTGCCAAATATAGGGAAGTGCAAGTGCTGAGTGTTGATTCCTCCAGTAGTCCAACTGCTGGTATATTAGGCGTGACTCGAAATAATGGGGGTTTACACTCACCAGAAATAGTGGGTCTTTAATACCATATGGTAGAAAGACCTTTCAGGCTTGTGGCTTCCTGAGCCTAGGAGGTGACTGCTGGGCCTTGTGGTTCTCTGTGGTCCGGAGTCGCTCCCTTAGGTGAAAAACGATCCTCCAGGTCCGATGGTTAGGGAAAAATAAAAGTGCTCCAATAGTGCAGTACCATTAAAAAGTAGCTTTTATTGAATCTTGCTAATAAATCGTACAAAAGAGTTTAAAATGGTTTAAAAACGCCTGCTGCGTGTATCGCCTATGGATGGAGAGCGGTGACTACCGGCTTGCGTTCCACCAGGCTACCCAAAGCGTGCAGCGTGCGTTCCACCTCTAAGTCACTTATGAACTGTTTATTGGGCCTCATTTCTCATATTATTTGGCACTATTCTGCACTTTAAGTTGGATGTATATATTTAATTCATATCTTATGTACACCAAGTGTTAATATCTTTGGCTCACCACCATTTAGCTGTGTGATTTACATTGTTTTATATATAATTTTACCACTTGACTGTCAATTTTAATATTCAGGGTACGAACAAGGAATTGCTTGCCCCTGAATAACTAGTAGCAAGCGCTATATTAACCCCATTTGGGGTTTTAAACTTTTCACTTACCTTTTATACTATAGCAGCTGCTATCACCACCCCATAATCACCTTATTTATTTATTTATTTACATTCACACATCCCCAGTTAGGTCATCCATAGGCGCGAGGGATATACACCTATTGGAGTATATATATATTTACTAATATATGGATTTATGTGGTTGTACAATTGACTGAGCACAGGGTCCAACACGGAAACTTCCTACTATGTTAGTGCATAATGAAACTTGAAATTGTGAGGTGGATGTGCCTCCACCCTAAAAAAAAATACCAATGTAATAGTATTTTTTTTTCCACAGCTGAATTCCAGGATTGAAACAAAAATTAACAAAAGCCTAACTAGATAGTTTTAAAAAAAGAATCGCTACCGGCTATTGCTCCTTCAGTGCTCATTCACATGCTAGGTTGGGTATTGGACCAGGCTAATTGTTTTTTAATCCTACATTATGGGACACTGGATGAGTATCCGGGTACATTGGGATATGCTGCTTTCTTCAGGGGATTGGGTACTGACAAACAAAGATGAAAAGAACAGTCCAATTTAACACCTCCCACTCTCCACTTGCCTCAGTTTCTTTGCTAATGTCTTAGGAGAATGGACCTCTTCTCTCCTCTGAAAAGCAAGCTACTACTTGACTTGTTTGCTTGCAGCTTTATGAATTAGCCAGTACTTGGCATAGCTGCAGACTGCACCTGGATCCCACTGGGAAGACGACATGGGGTTGGCCTGCAATTTCTGTTAGCATTGGACTCTGTTGGGTGCTTAGACATTACTCCGTGTAATACATGATTTAGCATCAGAGTTGAGTGGCCCTAAAAAGTGGGCCATTCTCACCTTATATGTCCCCCCCCCCTTTATTTCCCTTTTCTTCCTGTATCAGGGGTTTACACCCCATAGTGACAGTCCACATGTTGATTTAGATTGTTGTTTCTAGAATGTTACTGGGGACGCCCCCCCCAGGACACAGTTTGGTCTTTGGTCACAAGGGGGTGCCTGGGGTGGGGATGTCTCTCTACTTGCTGTTTGACATTGTACCCATATGCTAGAATATGTTGCGTTGGACTGTTTCTAACGGATCCGCATTTGTTACTGCAGGTCTACTTTCCTTTGTAGAATCTTTCAACTATTGTTATTGCAACTGTTGTTTGCTTGTTTTATTATTAAAACTAAGAAAAACTTTTGAAACTAAAAGTGGGCCATTCCTGTAACCAATCCGGCAATTTCATGTCTCATCAAGACTTTGACTGTCCCTGTCAAGGACAGGGATCTGGTTTGAGCACAACTTTACGTCCCTGCCCTCTCCACTGTGCACACTTCAGGCATGGAAAATTGGCAAGTGGCCTTGCTCACTCATCGTCAAAGTCTGGATTTCAGAGAATGGTCTCTTCGCTACAAGGTGTTTCAGACCCCTCTGTCACAGGTACAGGACTCTGGACAAGGACCTCCTGGCTTTCAGGTTCACTAACAATAGAGCAGGTTTGTCTCCAGGTGCAGATATCCTCTAGCCTTTGAAGTACATTGTCTGGTGACTCCATGGGAATAATTCATTCTGAGCTGCCCCTTTCCTCCTCTGAAACTTTTCCTGGTCTTTACTAGTGTTTTTCACCTTTTTTCAGTCAAGGCACTCTTTAAAAATTATGGACAATCTCGAGGCACCCTTTAAAAAAATTAAACCCCATTCTAAAATGTAAAAGCTATTCAAATAATTTTACATAATGCAGCAACATCCAAAAGTTCAAGTAGGACACCCAACGTTAGATGTGATTTATTCTTCCAAAGCAAATACAATTTTGAAAACTGGTTCTGTCTAGCATACCAATGTTTCCCTCCATCACTCAGCTAATGTGACCCCAGCGCTGATGGAGAGGAGCAGGGGAGGGTCAAACAAGGCTGCTGTCCAGGCGACCGAGATCCTCCTTATCAACTGATGATGTCATTAGTCATTAGGATGCCAGTAGCTAAAACGTTTTAATGGTGCACAATAAAAACCTGTGGCTTTTTGTAACTAAAAAGGCAGCATTCATCTACACTCCAGCTTGTATACAATTTTGTTGCCATTTTGCCAAGGCACGCCTGAAGAAATCTCAAGACACCCTGGTTGAAAAAGACTGGTCTATAGAACAGAATAAAGATGGAGGGTATTTCAGTAATTGATCTCACATTGAACAGGCTCCTGAGGATGTAGTACTCAAACCTTGGCAAACAGTCAGCCGGCCATCCAAGGTTGTTTGAAGCTTCTGTCCTAAAGGGGTGGTTTACCACGCTTCTTCCTATACGCTGGCTTTATAGGCCTGGCTGTTGAAGCCCAGGTAATGAGGGTTGGGGGCTTGTTGGATTGTGTTGTTCCTAAGCTCTTGAAATCTATGAAACTTACTTCTTGCAAAGTCTACCTTTGTACTTGGAAAGCCTATTTCTCATGATGTGAGGCAAGGAGATTCCATCCCAGGAAGTTCTAGACAAATCCTTTCTTTCTCCATTCTGATTTGGATTAGTGGTTGGCCTTGGAGTACCATCAAGGGATAAATCTCCACCTTAGTGGTTCTCTTTTAGAGATTGCTTGCCTCCTACATCTTAGTGAAAGCCTTCATCCAGTGACTCTGTGGGATCTCAACCTGTTTCTGTTGGTCCTTTTGAAACCACTCTTTGTTGATATTTCTATGTTTACCCTTACTCATAAGATTATTTTTCTCATTCCCATCACCTTAATGAGGGGACTTAAGTTGGCAGCCATAACTTGTAAAGAAACCTTTTTTTTGTGTTACACAGAGTGTCAAGGTTGTTTTAAAGAGGTTGTAAACCCTCTTGTATAACTTTTACCTATAGGTAAGCCTATATTAAGGCTTACCTATAGGTGCTATAAATATCTCCCAAACTTGCACCGTTTAGGAGATATTTACAGCGCAAACTGCCGATGACGTCATCGACGCAGGCGCTCTGAGGGAACGGCCACCCGTGCCGTTCCTTCAGAGCTCAGTGCCGTGAACGGCGGCTCCCGCGCGCATGATGTAATCGCGCCTCCGGCCAATCAGATGGCCGGAGGACGCGAACCCGGAAGCGGGACGGCAGGACATGTCGCCGTCCTGTCGCTGAGGTGGCGGCACGGCGGGGGCTTCGTTTTAAGGTAAGTACTACATAATGAGCTAGTATGCGATGCATACTAGCTCATTATGCCTTTCTCTTTACAGGGCTTTTTTTTTTCTCGGTTTTTTTTTTTGACTTTACTTCCTCTTTAAGGCTCTAGGCCTCTTTTCTTCGTAAGTCGGTCTCTTCCTTTCACCTTAACCAGGACATTCCCTGAATGTGGTATGATCTGTTCATGTTTAGCCCTTTTTTGACTGTGACTCCTTGTTTGTCAACCGAGAAGGTCAACCTGCTTTTTGTTTCACTGTTCAAAGATGAATTCAACAACTCACCATTCAAACCTACGACTTCAAGGGCAAGGTTCTGCATTTCTTGTCAAAGCATAATACACCACATCAGTTCATGATTGTTGACTTTTCAGCATCAGGCATCTGTTTCTTTGATCACACGTTCATTAAGTTTTACCCCAGGTGGATGTTCAAACCTCAGCTGACACTGGATTTGGTTGTAAGGCTCTTCTGGTGGCTCTGCTGAGAGATTCTGTTAACATGTTAGTTATTGCTGGCTTTTTAGCATTTTGTGACTTGTGTTACTCAACTGCTTGTGTTGCTCAACTGATTTTTAGACATCCCAATGTACCTGAATATAGTTACCTAGTTAATGAGGTAGAAAAAAGACAATAGTCCATCCATTTCAACCTATGAGGAGTGTGTGTGTGTATAGGTGTTTATGTCAATAGTACATCGTATACCTCTGTATGTTGTGGTCGTTAAGGTGCCCATCTAATAGTTTTTTGAACTATCGATGCTCCCTGCTGAAACCACTGCTTGTGGAAGACAATTCCACATTCTTACCATTCTAACAGTAAAGAACCCTTTATGCAGTTTAAGGTTAAACCGCTTCTTTTCTAATTTTAGTGAATGGCCGCGTGTCTTTTTTAATTCTCTTTCGCTGAAAAGTTTGTTCCCTATGTTAGGGTCGCCAGTACGGTATTTGTTAGGGATGCACCGAAATGAAAATTTTGGGCCGAAACCGAAAATGCAGGATGCCCTTGGCCGAAAACCGAAACCGAAAATGACTTTTCCCCCAAAAAAAATTTAAAATGGATAGAACAGGGGCATACACCAAAAACAGGCAGCGACGTACACCTGTCGCTGCCACCCTGTCACAGTATATGTACTGTGACGGGTTGGCAAGAGGTTAATTTAATTACCAATGGTATTTGTATTATGAAGCATGAGGAGTTAAGGTATTGTCACTGCTGGTCACTCATCTATTAGTGACCGACCAGTGGCAGGTAATTAACACCTTTGTGCTGCATTAGTGCAACCAGTGCCAGTGCAACCAGTGTTAATTAACACTGGTACTGGTTGCACTAATGCAGCACAAAGGGGTTAATTACCTGCCTCTGGTCGGTCACTAATAGATGAGTGACCAGCAGTGACAATACATTAACCCCCTCATGCTTCATAATACAAAAACCATTGGTAAGCTGCCTCAGCTCCCCCCCCCCCACTGCCTCAGCGTCCCCCTCGGCAGTACACCCCCCCCCCCCCCCACTGCCTCAGCGTCCCCCTCGGCAGTACACCCTCCCCCCCCCTCTGGCTCAGCGTCCCTCCTCGGGTGTCCTTCATTCAAAAGTCCCGCCTCTGGCTGGCGGCCTGCCTCCCGGTGATGGTCACTACTACGATCTGTGTTGAATGAAGTGACATACCGGGCGGGGCAAGCGGCCGCTATAGATAGAACTATGTGATCCATCCCTGTCAGCTCAGCGCGGCTATGTGTGAATGAGAAGTGACCTGACACCGGGCGGGGGGAGCGGCCACTAATAACTATAACTATGTGAGCCTTCACTGTCAGCGGAGATACATGCCTGACAGTGAAGTGAAGCTCACATAGTTATAGTTATTAGCGGACGCTCCCCCCGCCCCCCTGCCCGGTGTCAGGTCACTTCTCATTCACACATAGTCGCGCTGAGCTGACAGGGATGGATCACATAGTTCTAGTATCTATAGCGGCCGCTCGCCCCGCCCTCCCGCCTGTTATGTCCATTCATGCACACATCTAGTAGTAGGGACGTCATTAAGAGGCGGGCGGCCTGCCAGAGGCGGGACTTTTAAAACCTGCCCTGCGCCTTCCTCACGGCGGCCATTATTTTCGGCAATGTTAACCCATTATCGGCCGAAATGGGATAGGCTCATTTTCGGCCGATAATTTCGGTGCATCCCTAGTATTTGTACATTGATATCCTATCCCCTCTCAAGCGTCTCCTAGTTCAATGCTAGTAGACTTTCCTCATAGTTGAAGTCTTGTAAAGTGCTAGAATTATCGTTTATCTCTGGAGTGAATCCCCTTTTGAATACATGCCAGTATTCTGTTGGCTTTGCTTGCAACAGCCTGGCATTGCATACCATTTCTGAGCTTGTCATCTACTAGAACCCCCAGGTCCCTTTCCATCATAGATTCCCCAAGAGGTTCTCCCCCTAGCAAGTAACCTGAGTTCATATTTTTGACACCCAAATGCATTACCTTACATTTTCCAACAATAAACCTCATTTGCTATGTAGCTGCTCACCCCATTATTTTGGTTCAGGTCTTCTTGTAAGGTTTCCACATCCTGGGTAGAAGTTATCGCCCTGCTTAGCTTGGTATCATCCGCAAACACTGAGATTGAGCTGTTTATCCCATCCCATAAACGGTTTAGGAATAAAATAAATAGGATTGGTCCCAGGACAGATCTTTGGGGGACCCCACTTTCCACACCAAACAATTCCAAGTACTCCCCATTTATCCCCACCCTTTGGACTTGCCCCTGAAGCCAATTTTAAATCCAGGTAACCACGCTATGGTCCATACCTACGTACCTTAGTTTGTACAGTAAACGTTTGTAGGGAACTGTATCAAATGCCTTTGCAAAATCCAGATACACCACATCTACAAGCCTTATTTTAGCTAGATAGCAGCTCACTTCTTCATAGAAGGTTAAATGATTGGTCTGGCAAGAATGATTCTTCATGAATCTATGCGGATTACTACTAATGATACCGTTTTTCTTACTAAAATCTTGTATATAGTCCCTTATCATCCCCTCCAATAGCTTGCAGTCTATTGATGGTAGGCTAACCGGCCTGTAGTTCCCAGGGATATATCTCAGCCCTTGTTGCCACGTTGGCTTTTCTCCAATCAGCCGATACCATTCCTGTCGGTAGACTGTCCATCAAAATTAGGTACAGTGGTCTGGCTACCACCTGGCTGAGTTCCTTAAGGACCCTCGAGTGTAAGCCATCTGGTCCTGGTGACTTATTTATGTTAAGTTTTTCAAGTCTATTTCTGAGTCTGTTTTCTGTTCACCATGGGGGTGCTTCCTGTGACTTGTTAACATTAATGTTACAGTCTAGGTTACTGTACCCCCCGTTTCTTTTGAAGACTGAAGAGAAGAATTCAGAACCTTTGCCTTTTTATATGCTTTTTTTATGTTGGAGTTTAGCCACCAGGGTTTATTTTAGCTCTTTTAAACCTATTGTTGGAATGCACTAGCCAATACCTTTAGTTTGTTCTTAAAGCACTCCCATTTTTCCTCTGTGTTTTGTTCCTGTGATTCTGTCCCATTTAAAATCATCTAGCAAAGAGTGCAGTTTAGGGAAGTTGGCTCTTTTGAAATTCAGTGTCCTTGTATTACCCCTGTGTTTCCTATTTCTGTGATTTTATACCAAAACCTATTGACCTGTGCTCACTGTTTCTGAAGTTTCCCCATATGTCTACATCCTTGATCAAGTCTGTGTTATTTGTAATCAGTAGGTCAAATAACACATTGTTGCTTGTTGGTGCATTCACCATCTGACCCATGAAATTGTCCTGCAAAACATTTAAGAAATGCCGAGCCTTAGACAAATGGGCGGTTCCTTCTGCCCAGTTTATATCTGGATTATTAAAATCCCCACTATAATGAAATTTCCCATCCTTGCCGCTATTCCAAGCTGTGATAGGAGGTCCACCTCCCCCTCCTCTTTCTGGTTAGGGCACCTTGTAGCATACGCCCAGTATTACTTTCCCCTTAGTTTCCTCCCTTTGAAGCTCTACCGGTAAGGATTCCACCTCCTCCCTAGCTCCATTAGTGATATCATCCCTCATATTCACTTGCACATCATTCTTGATATACAGGCATACCCCTCCTCCTTTTTCACCTTCCCTATCTCTGCGATAAAGGGAAAGGTTGCCAGACAATCATGAGAGCTCCCAAACCAAGTCTCTGAAATTCCCACAAAATCTAAATCCTCCACTTACCTTAACAGCTTCTGTTCTCCCATCTTGTTAGCCAGACTTCTAGCATTGGTATACAAACGTTCTAATTTTGTCTAGTCGCATACTTTATCCTTTGTTAGATGTTATGAGGCTGCAATTTGGATTTGTCAACCTACTTACCTTGGGTTTTGGAATTCTTGTCACCCTACCGCTAATGTCCCCAATATTGCCCGCTGAACCTTGCTCCAGGCTTGCTAGCTCTACATCTGGTAGGTAAGGTATCTAAATACTCATCTTGTGTCCTGTAATCTAGCCAACAAAAAGGCAGTATAGCCTATTTTACTGCAGTGTAGTCTGCAGAGAAATCCAGGAACTGGATGCATTTTATGCAAGGGATGCCTAGATCACAAGACTGGCAAAACAACAAACCCACTGCCAGCTAAAACTGTTCACATATGTTCATTTAATTTATGTATGTATCAGTTTATCTGGAATTTAGCTTCAACACAGGAAAACTATTTAAAGCCCTCGAGTGATACTTACAAAAGTGTTTGCCAGGTGAAGAGCCCATCTGAAAAATGAATATATGCTTTGCTAAAAAATGCAATCTTAATTTGTGTTCATCAGGCACAGCAGCACTAGAGGAGGATGCCCAGATATTAAAGGTCATTGAAGCCTATTGTACAAGTGCCAAAACACGCCAAACCTTAAATTCCAGTAAGTGCCTTTTTGTTTCTACCACTTTGCTTCTCTAATTTGTGCAATTGTACTGCCCTGTTTGCCTTTTGGCATTAACACACATTGCTTGCAAAGTTATGGGGGTTATGTGTTTGAATTTACTGAAAAACTCAAAGAATATGCAAATTTTAATTACAAAAAAAATAAAGTATTTACAGCTGCTTGATATGTTCAGTATGTCATGGAGTACATTTTTTTCCCCAACTTTTTGAATCAGAACCGCAGCTGATATAAGCCTTCCACATCTTGCTTTAGCTATCAGGCCATGTATTTTGAAATCTTTGTTTTTAAGGTTTTATTTAAATTGTATAACATTTTAAATGATCATTTTAACCTGGATACATACCAGCATCGACAGCTCATTTTAGGACCAGTGTTTTACATTTTGACTACTGAGCTACATAAATAAAATGGGTAGTAATTTATGGTTCCTTGTAATCCTCAAACTATGCCAATCGCTGACTGTCAAAAATCATTACTTACATTCTAGTTGAACTTGCAATGTTTTGGTATTGACTGTTGCTCATTGTGCATTCAGGTACTATATATGAGAGGATGTGTTGAAAAAATAGAGCATATTAAAATAACAATGTACTTTCTATCATGCTGGTTCTGGAGTAGCTATATGACCTATCCTACAAATGTTAATGACCTAAAGTCAAGAACAGTCAATTGTATGTTTTAACAAATAGGGCTTGCTGAAACCTAGTCCCCTACTAACAGAAAACAGGTTGCCTTAATTATTTTATTTTTTTCCTTTAAAATGCATAGCATGGTGTAAGCTTGTTACATAAATGTACATTTAACCTGCATAGTACTATGTCCAGAGACTCGGTGGCAAGTGTTTTAAATACGTCTGTTTATTTCTTATGGCTGGTAGGATGGAAGTGTTTGTTTTTCAGTACTGTTTTGCAGCAGGTAAGCAGAGACGTCTGTGTTGTGACATTGTTAAGGGAACGCAACTACTACACACCTTTTTCATGATGGCAGTATACAGTACTGTCTTTTATGTTACCCTCTGATCTGCTTAAATATCACTTCCTAAAACAGCTTTTTCCATGTGCTTTGCAGATGCTGTTTTTAAGTTCGACAAATAATTGTAGCAACCACAGTAAAAAAAAAAAAAAAAATCATATTTAATTCAAGCTTTTCCATTCTGCTTTTACCCTTCATGTTTTACACCTTTCGACCTTGCTCCTTGATGGCTGCGATATGTCTTTTCAACCTGTTATACCTGTTTCTGGTGCCATCTTAGAATAGTCCTGTCAAAAACATTGACTTTAGCTTAAATTAACTTCCACTCATTTTGTCAGACTCCTAATTCCTAATTAAAAATTGCTAAAAGTGGCAGCTTGATGCCAGATTTGAAGCAAGTACAACTTCCCTTGGGATTAGTAAAGTATTCTGAATCTGAAGTACAGCAGCCAGTTTATTGCCTACAGTTGAGGAAGGCATTTACAGACAACATTAGTAACATTACAGCCATAAGAGTTAGTGTTTAATTTTTTATTTTTTTAAATAAATGTGGATTTCAGTGTGTGAAGGGGGCCACAATAATTATAGATGTGGGATATTTAGCCTTTCAAGTTTCAGTATTTTTCCAGCATAAAGCCAATGGTTGGTGCAAATTACATTGATTCCACATGTTACAAATAGCAGTTAGATATATAAAATTCCTCATTATTTGTGCAAGTTTAATCTACCAATCATTTACATATAAATAATTTTGTCTGTATTTTCTGAGAAAAATGGAACTGCATGCAATCCTATGAAACATATATGTTGATGGTACTGTGTGTAAGTGATTGGTATACGGTCTTTCTCTTTCAACTTTCCATAAATAATGGTACTCTGGCTAACAGAAAT
This sequence comes from Pelophylax lessonae, assembly GCF_965119305.1. Classification (NCBI taxonomy): domain Eukaryota; kingdom Metazoa; phylum Chordata; class Amphibia; order Anura; family Ranidae; genus Pelophylax; species Pelophylax lessonae. The sequence goes on along the minus strand of NC_138769.1, from coordinate 470,442,732 downwards.
CCTGACCTCAAAGTGAAATAAAGTCCTCCCTCACTTGCACTAAACTTCTATAGAAGTTTTTCTTCACTATTTCTTTTAAAAATAATGCTTGTTTCATTGCACTTTGCCGCTCTATAATATACCATACTGCTACAGAACCATTAGAAGCCTAATTTATGGAGCAGAACCCTCCCAGACTAGGCATGATTCTGTTCCCAGAATGCATTTCAGAGCCACAGTTGCTGCAAGTTCACAAAATGCATTCACATGCCAAAGTAGTTTATATTTACTCCTGCCGGCACTGTCTTATCTCATGAAGTAACTAATGAAATCTGCAAAGCTTTGTTCTCCTTTTTTTAACAATATTTTCTTTTTTTCCCTCTCTTCCCATCACCCTTCTTTTTGCTTTTTGTTTTGTTTCATGTTACTGTTTTGGTTGTGGCTTTTTTCCTGTCCTATTCTTTCCTTTTTTGTTCTTTCCTTTCATCTTTTGCCTCCCCACCGTTACCATTTCATTTCACCCATACATCATCCTTAGCATGGCAAGGCACTGACCTGATGCATAATCACGTCTTGGCTGATGATGACCAATCAAGTCTAGACTCCTTGGGTCGTCGCAGTAGTCTTTCTCGTTTGGAGCCTTCAGACCTCTCCGAAGACTCTGACTATGACAGTATATGGACAGCCCATAGTTACAGAATGGGGTCTACTTCTCGTAAGAGCTGTTGCTCATATATCTCTCACCAGAACTAATGCACTTCTAAACTCTTTTCTTAACAAAATGCTTGTTATACCACAACCTACTTTTTCTTAGATGTTTACTTGTGTTTTCTGTCTCCTTTAATGTGATTGTTTAAAAAACTTTGTATGTGTGGATCCAGGTTCCTTTTTCCAGCTAAACAAAAAATCTATATATATCTGTCCACAAAGGTTTAAGTGTACATTGGAAATATACCTCACACTCTTATAACGCTTGCAGTGAGTTCCTAGTTTTATGTAAGAGAACATGAGCATTCTTTTTTTTTTTTTTTTTTTTTACATACGGCAGATTAAGTATTCTGTCTTTGATGTTTCTTTTAAAGTGATAATTTTTCTGTGCATTTTTGTAATTTAATAACACTGAAAACCATACAGATTTGTGAGGACTTTTTGTGAATATATAATTTTGTAAAGAAATCATAAATCATTAGTTATGAAGAAAAGATTGTTGTATGGGAAGCCCCTGCTGCTCACCTCATGTGACTGGCATTGGGCAGCATTTGCACAGCTGTGTGTTAAAAGTAATTTGGCACAAGTACGTTGGGTGTACATATACTTTTCAGGTGGCACACAGAAGCAACTTTTGTCATGTCACATTGCTGCTGCCAAAATTTCTCATTTTTTGTTTTATATTTGGAAATGGATGTATATTATCTTGCAGTATTTAAATTATTTTCATATTTTAATGACTATGTGTAAAACATTTCTGTATGCAATTAAGGGCCTTCATTCCTCATAGCTGCCAAGAAAATGTTTATTTTGGAGTGGAGATTGAAAAAAATTAAAAAAGACAGCCAGATATAGTACCAATTTGTTTTCTCCAACCCCCTCATAAATAGAGAACACTTGATTCTCCACCTGAGTCTCATACCCTTTTGTTCTAACAGGTTTTACAGGAAATGTATATAGAACAGGAGGGCTTTCTCATCTATCCTTTAGTTTAGCCTCACAAACTACATTGAGGATAGAGCGAGAATTTCTCCAGCCCTGTCTGCACATTCTGGGAAAGCAGTGGAAAACTCTCAGCTTGCTTTGTGGCAGGTATGACCCTTAGGCTAGACATTTAATTTTATTGTCGCTTTCCGCATTTAGGTTTTGCTAGACAACTCTTCATACAGGGAATCTGTTAGTGCATAAGATGTTCTTTTAATGTTATCGTTTATTTTGCCTTTCCTCTGGTGTACGCGAGCCCTTACTACAGTATTTTTATTCATTCAACATCATCGGTGATTGCTGTTATTTTTTGAGTCCTATAAAAGCTGACTTTTTCTGGGAAGTATTGCATGGAATATTCCTTCAATCACTCTGAATATAATTTTTATTGTAGTCTGAGTGTCATTATGCATTTTATGACACATTTACACCCTAGAATACTCTAAGCAGTGCTTGTCCTGCAGTTCGATTTATGGTTCAGTCAGATATAATAGGGCCTGTTTCAACAGGCTTTGAGCTTGTGTGGGTGGCATCAGTTTGAGATGCTCATAACATCATTCAGAATTAATTTACAGGTGCATTTGACCTCCTTCAGACTTTAATTTGTTCTCTTAGTTTGAATAGTACAATTGTTTGCTTTAGCCCATGGTTAGAGACCACTTAAATGTGACATGTAGGCAAGAGAAAAAAAACTGAATTAAGTTCAGTAGAAGTAAGCCCATTTCTTAGTCATACATTACAGGACAAATATCTTTGAGTTGTATGCAGCTTCCTTCAGGTGGTTTTGACACTGGCAAAAAAGAAAGCCTCAGGCGTATCCCCTATTTAACCCCTCCCACTCCAGATAACCCTGTTTTTGAGTAAGAGAAGCTGATCTTTTTCATGTGGATGTTTTTGCTCTTGTAGATTCTTCTGGCAAGATTGCTGGCTGCACCATATCCACTTTGATTCTTTTTTGCAGCTTTCCAATTGGTTGACTCTCTGGCTGAGCCTTGGGCGACCATACCCAGACCCTGTCTAAAATAGATGGGGCCAGCCTGCAATGTTGCTTTGGACACTGAAACCTATTATTGGCAAGCCCCACCATGCAACCTGCAGCTATCTGACCTTATCTGTCTGGTGTAAATGCATGACCCAAGACCCTAGTTCCACCTTTAAGTCTCTACGTTCACCACCACCTAGAGCTTTTAACTGTGGTCTTAAGCTACTGCTTCAATACCTTGGTAGATGCTCTTTGCCAGATTTACAGGATGTCATTCTCTCTGTTGATACACGGAGGATCCTTTGGTTCAAATAGTGGTCAGCTGAGTTTATGTGCAAAAAACACCTTGAGTGGCTGCCCTTCAATAGATAACACCTGATTGGTCTCTCCTTGGACAAGTACATCAAGGAGATCTGGAAGTGCGCGGACTCTTTACCCTAGTCCTGAAAAAAGATTTCTTAGGGGATACATGCTGTTGGTTTCCACCTGGCTGATCTCCTGCTAAAGAACCAGTCCTCCCTAACCCTTCCAGCCAGTGTTTAGCGGACAAGGCAGACTCTGCAGATATTCAGTTCGATCTTCAACTTTCGGACGTTGTTGCTGAAATGGGTTCAAAGATTGGGGTACCTGATCCATTCATTGCATATGGCCTTGTCCAGGATCTTTCTGCCCCAGGACAAACTTCTGTCCCTCCACTCATGTGCTAGGGCCCTTCAGTCCCAGGGTCGGCCCTCAAATTGAGCCTGTATGAGGTTCTTGGCCTTATAGTAGCCTCCTTCAAGGCAGTGCCAAATACCCAGTTTATTTCTGGACCATCCTAATTCAAAATTCTGGCAGTGTAGAACAAACACTTGTTCCTTGGACCACCCATATGACTCTTGCAAGGACAGACTCTCCCTGGTATGGTGAAACCCTTTCTCTCAAAGAGGTAACCATATCTTAAGATGGATGCCAGCCCCTTTGGGGTGGGGAGGAGGTCTGAATGCCCTGTTGGTGCAGCAGACTTTGCTGTAGAAGGAATCCCATTTTCCCATCAGCATCCTGGAATTCAGGACAATTTAGTTGTCCCCTCAGTAATCAATTTTCAGTTGCTAGGTCTCCCTTCAAGAATATAGTCTAGTCTGACAGTGCCACAGCTTTGGCCTACATCCAACTATTATGGAGGCAACAGAAGTTGTGCTGCTCAATGGGAAGAGGACTTAATCTCCTCTTTGGCAAAATGGCATGTTCTGACCACGTCCATATCCCAGGTGTGGAATATTGGCAGGTGGTCTTTCTCAGTTGTCAGCCTCTGGACCCAGGGTAATGGGCTCTCCACCCAGAGGTGCAAAGCTTTTTGCCAAAGGTGGGTGATGCCAGACATGGATCTTCTGGTGTCCAGATCCCCAACAAACTAAACTGGTTTCATCAGGTCAAGGGATCCTCAGGCCTTCGAGTTGAAAACTGGTGACTGAGTGATCAGTTCCCCCTGATCTACTTATTTTTGCCTCTCCAGCTTTTCTCTGTTCTTCTCTGCAGGTTCAAAATTGGAAGGGCATTTCATTGATTCCAATTACACTGAACTAGCCCGGGGTGGGTTTGTATTTAGACATACTCCTCTGAATGCTCCTTTGTGTCTCCATAGGACCTTAATTTGGTTCTTTCAATCTTTCAAAGGCCCCCCTTATTGCTTAAATGGAATATTATCTTATCTAACCTCACTCACAAGGTGGCCTGTCTCGTTGTGATCATCTTTGTAGTGGGTGTCTAACTTAATAGCCATATCCTGTAAAGAACCCTTCCTGGTGTTGCACAAGGACAACTTTGTCCTGAGACCTAAATCTTTTTTTCTCCTTATGGGGGTTTCCTCCTTACACCTTAACCATAGAATTGTTCTTCCCTCTGAAAAATCCCATGGAAGATTTGTTTGTTGTGCGTCCCTTTTAGTGTTTGTTGTGATGCCCACCCCTCAGCTGGATTTCTTTTGAACATCCTATAGTGAAAGACTAGAGATTCCATGTCCTCTTTTATACAACTAAGAAAACAGGATTTTTGACTTGCCAGTAAAATCATTTTCATGAAGTACTGTACAAGACCCAAATTCCTCCCTCTGTTCTTTGTTATCTACCTAATACTTGCTACAAAACTTAGGCTAGCTGGGAATGGGATGGGTTATATAGGAGATGTCCCTGCAGCTTTTGTTTTGCCAGTGTCCAATCACCTGAAAGTGGCTGCATATAACACATATTGTAAAGACTAACGATCCTGTGTCCTATGCTCTACTCCAAGAAACAAATTTTAGTGATAGATCAAAAAATCCTATTTTCACACATCATTTTTGTAAATTCCTTCCTGGAATTCCTGGAATTATTGGAACAAGAGGCTTACTGGTATATGATTCCTGTAAGTCGAGTCCCCATTAGGTATAGAGCACTTGTTTTTTCTTTCATTCTCCGTTTTTGTAGTTACACTTGACATCCTTTGAAGGCATATGCCACTGCTGCCTAAAACCTAGTTGAGCAAAACGGTTTTTAAGTAATTTTTGGACAGTGTGGGAAAGGGACATAACCTTTTTTTTGTGGTCTGTATCGAAATTGAAAAGATCTTGCCCTCTACTTCTATCTGGAACAAAACACACATTTCTCTGTAAAATGAGGAAGCTTTATTATTAAAGTAGAACTATAGGCAAAACTTGTTTTTCATTTAGGATAGAGTAAGAGAAGGTCATGATCCCTGTCACTTTTGTTGGCCATCTGTGTCCAGTGAGGAGATTAACCTTCCCTACCTGTCCCATTGCCAAAATAGGATGTGAGAGGAAAACCTTGCAAATAAGGGGATCCATTGGAGTCCCACAGGTCACCAGAACTATTGTCCCCATTGGAAGATTTATCCTCTATTACTGTTGTGGGAACAACCCAAAATGTGGGATTTTCTTTTACTTTCACTTTTGATGATAACCGTAAACAGGAAAAATAGGTTAAATCTCTCTAACGGAGGCACAGACCGCAATAAAAAAATGACAGGTGTTCTAATCCATCTTCACTCTTTCTAAAACTTAAAAAAAAGTTTTGTCTTTAGTTATACTTTAATGTCTGTTTTCTGTCCCTGTGACAACCAATGCTGTAATTACTTGCCCAGCTAGAAAAACCTCCCCAAGTTTACTCTTTCCAAGTCTTTGGAAAAGATTTGGCTGCAAATGGGGTGCTAAGATTCTGCTATTAAGCCAATATTTATATTTCTGTGAAACCACATATGTTTAAATTACCAAGTGTTCTTTTATTTTCTTATGTTGAAAGAATGTGAAATTTTTTCTACAAGTTTGTGCCAAATTTTTAAAGAAGTATAACAGTGAAAGTTTAAGGTTTTCTCTGTCAAATTTTGACATTGCAGTTGACAGAATTAATTTTCTCACAGAATTTTTGCAATTCTTCTCTTGGCTTGGTAGTATGGACAGACAATTCTGAGGCCACAGTCAAGAGAATATACAGTATCTGACAAAAGTGACTACACCCCTCACATTTTTGTAAATATTTTTTTATATCTTTTCATGTGACAACACTGAAGAAATTACACTACAATGTAAAGTAGTGAGAGTACAGCTTGTATAACAGTGTAAATTTGCTGTCCCCTCAAAATAACTCAACACACAGCCATTAATTTCTAAACCACTGGCAACAAAAGTGAATACATCCCTGAGTGGAAATGTCCAAATTGGGCCCAAAGTGTCAATATTTTGTGTGGCCACCATTATTTTCTAGCACTGCCTTAACCCTCTTGGGCATGGAGTTCACCAAAGCTTCACATGTTGCAACTGGAGTCCTCTTCCACTCCTCCATGACGACATCATGAAGCTGGTGGATGTTAGAGACCTTGCGCTCCTCCGCCTTCCATTTGAGGATGCCCCACAGATGCTCAATAGGATTTAGGTCTGGAGACATGCTTTGCCAGTCCATCACTTTTACCCTCAGCTTCTTTAGCAAGGCAGTAGTCACCTTGGGGGTGTGTTTAGGGTCGTTATCATGTTGTAATACTGCCCTGTGGCCCAATCCCTGAAAGGAGGGGATCATGCTCTGCTTCAGTATGTCACAGTAAATGTTGACATTCATGGTTCCCTCAATGAACTGTAGCTCCTCCGTGCTAGCAGCACTTATGCAGCCCCGGGCCATGACACTCCCACCACCATGCTTGACTGTATGCAAGACACTTGTCTTTGTACTCCTCACCTGGTTGCCGCCACACATGCTTGACACTATCTGAACCAAATAAGTTTATCTCGGACTCATCAAATCCATGTCCTTAGTTTGCTTGTCTTCAGCAAACTGTTTGCGGGCTTTCTTGTGCATAATCTTTAAAAGAGGCTTCCTTCTGGGATGACAGCCATGCAGACCAATTTGATGCAGTATGCGGCGTATTGTCTGAGCACTGACAGGCTGACCCCCCCCCCCCCCCCACACACACACCTTTAACCTCTGCAGAAATGCTGGCAGCACTCATACGTCTATTTCTGTCCTGTTAAACCGCTGTATGGTCTTTGCCACTGTGCTGCAGCTCAGTTTTAGGGTCTTGGCACTCTTCTTATAAGCCTAGGCCAGTGATGGCGAACCCATGGCACGCGTGCCACAGCTGGCACGCAGAACCCTCTCTGTGGGCACGCAAGCTATAGTCTTATGAGCAGCTGCGGGCACACACAGGCTCCTCACACCTTACTAGGGTGACAAAGCGTCCAGTGTCCGGGCACTGTCCCAGCACTGTCTGCCCCCTCCATATTACACACAGCACTATGACTCAGCACACAACTCTTTGGAGAAATGCTGCATGGCTGCCTCACGGCCCGGCAGAAGGGCAGCCAATCGCCTCCCTCTGCCAGGGAATGTACAGCCAATCGACTGGCGTGGGTGTTTTTTTGCCTGGGGGTTGCCTGTGTGCAGCTGCTTTGTTCCACTGGGGGGGAAAGCTCAGAGATGAGGTCGGAGCTGCCAGTGATGAGCCGTGCCACGTGACCCTGTTCTGCGCTATGGTGATAGGAGAGGTGTGTGTGGGCAGAGGGAGCATGACGGGCTGTAACAATACAAACTTCTACCAGGAATTCTAAGAGGTCTCTGTTACAGGGATACTTCACAAAACATCTTTATTACTGTAGATGGCAAATACACTGTAATTATTGCAATTGTGGCCCCACTGTCCTACTGCAGCAGAGGGGGGACCAGATGTGTGATGTGCTGCATGACAATGTTCTGCATGGCTATATGCTGCATGGCGATGGATGTTGGCACTTTGAAATAAATATGTTGGTTTTGTGTTGCAGTTTGGGCACTTGGGCTCAAAAAGGTTCGCCATCACTGGCCTAGGCCATCTTTATGTAGAGCAACAATTATTTTTTTCAGATCCTCAGAGAGTTCTTTGCCATGAGGTGCCATGTTGAACTTCCAGTGACTAGTATGAGAGAGTGAGAGCGATAACACCAAATTTACCACACCTGCTCCCCATTCACACTTGAGACCTTATACACCAACAAGTCACATTACACCAGGGAGGGAAAATGGCTAATTGGGTCCAATTCTGAGATGTTCACTTAGGGATGTACTCCCTATTGTTGCCAGTGGTTTAGACATTAATGGCTGTGTGTTGAGTTTTTTTGAGGGCACAGCAAATTTACACTGTTATACAAGCTGTACACTCACTACTTTACATTGTAGCAAAGTTTAATTTCTTCAGTGTTGTCACATGAAAAGATATAATAAAATATTTACAAAAATGTGAGGGGTGTACTCACTTTTGTGAGATACTGTAGGTATGTTGGATGGATGAAATGAAAAACTGTAGCAGAGTACTAAAAACCTTTAACTTCTATTGTGCAGGCAATTTCAAGTGACCTTTATTATCTTACTATGAATTTACACTAAAATTTGTTTTGACTCCGTAAAATGCAGTAATCTATAAATAGAATTAAAATGTGTTTTTTTCCTATTTAAGTAAAATCAGTTAGTACATTTTCATGATGGGTGCGTATGCACAATGTCTGCCATTATGAATTTTAGTGCTGCTACCTTCTTGAGCGCTAATTTTAAATTTACAAGTTTGTCTTTAGTACCCAAACTGCTTGAACACTTGATATTAGATCACTAAAAGCAAGCTAGTTAGCGCTTACCTTATCTTACAATATGCAGTATTCGGCATACAACAGTTCTGTGACTTTCTGAACACAGAACCCAGTGGTCACTTAAAATCTGCCATTTAATATGCCAATAGAATAATGTGAGCCAGTCTCACAATAGTTTTGGTGTTGTGATTTTACCGTTGATGAAGCTGAATACAGTCGGTTACAGTGCTCTTGAACTTGCATGTGAATAAAGTCAGCTGTATGCGCACAGTGTATGCTGGAAGTTTAAAGGCTACATTCACCTTTAAAACATGTTGCATATGTATTTAGAGTGTAACGTGTTCCAGCTCATGCCCCGCTCTACCCCCCTCACCACTTACACTGTGACAGTGAGCATGGGATCCTCTCCCCCGTACTTGCTGTCACATTTTAAAAATGACGTAACCGCGTCATTTATTCAAAGCACTCTGTGAATGAAGAAACTACTAGTCCCGTCCTCCACTGGGGAAGACAGTTTGTAGTTATCAATGATCTGTGGGGGCACATATATGTGCCCTCATAGTTTGACAGTTCTTCCAGCTTTCACTCCTCAACCTGTACAGTACAGAGGTACGAGCAAGATAGCTGGAGTAAGTGTCTTCAGGAGCCTGGCATTGCACCTGTGATCCACTTTTGTAGGAAAAAAATAATAAATGCACATTTTTTGTTCTGAATAAATGTCTTTATTATTTCCTAAATGGTGAGCTTAGCCTTTAAATGCTTTTTCCTTGCTGATTGTACAATGGACATGGAGAGCCAAAAAATGTTTCCAGAACACACAGCACAGGTATTGTTTGTTCCTTTTCAATAAAGTATTCCTAGAAAATACAAGGAACATTCTCTTTTGCTTTCCCAAGATCCCATGAGGTCAAGTGACATAACCTTTCCTTGGGAAGATATGCCACTAAAATTTACTACCCATAAATACTGTATACATATAAAAACTGTGTACTTGTATTAAAGTTACCCCTTAGCTTGTATCGTCTAATTACATGATTAAAACAGAACATCATATATCTGTTTTTACCAGGCTGGTACCTTCTTTTTGTTTTTTTTTTTATTTAACCAAAATGATGGTATTATTTAAGGAATTATTACATCTAAATGTATTTTGGTATTTGGTATAATGGGTGGAATCTTTATACTACCCCTATTAACAACAGACTAGTATCCTATCATACAGTTTGATTGTAATGTGTGACTTTACACATTGACCAGTCTGTTTCAGAAAACCAACTCTGATTGTAGTTCTTTGGAATTGTAACCTCTGAAATGAATAATAATTCACTGATAATATATATTTATAGAAAAAATGCTTGTTTGATCCTAAAAATGCTAATTAGAGAAAAGGCTATGGGGTCTATTCATTAAAAATTTACATAGCCATTAATGTGAATTGCAAAAACGGTATCTCTCCTGCGCTCAAGTGATATGCGGGAAGGTGAATGTTCTAAATGGTCTTTTTAGCACAGATAAGGTGGTCTTGCTGCCCCCTCAGGACCAAGGGTATCCAAAAACATTGTAGGACAACAACAAGAGAAGGGCGCATCGACCTTGTGCATTACCACTAAAATGTTTATTAAAATCGAAATGGGTAGCGTACATTATACTCACAAAACAATTTCTGTATGCTCTCTTCACACTATACATGTGCAGTGGCGTGCAGAAAAATGCAGCTCAACAGACGTGTAGTGAACAAGCCCTTAAAATTTGATCTCAATCGAGAGTACTGGAAGTTATTATTTTATTATATACATAAAAAAGCACTTTGTTGGGTAACCTCTAAAGGGTATGCGGCTAAAAAAAAAAAATCTAGGGATACATTTTTTTTTGTATACTTTTGTTTTTTTAAATGTTCGGTAGGGCTTCATTTGGTAGTTCATTGAAAACTACAAGCCATCTGTAGTTACTACAAGAAATCTGTGAAAATTGGGGGAAAATCAGCCACCTCCTGTGACATTGGGGAGCAGCTGGGCTGGTGGATTTGTAACATGTTTCAAAAGGTGAACTTAGACTCCTTCATCCACACTAGACAACACAGATGAAAGGATCTCCTGCTACTGCTATTGTATTTTGAGTTCTGGCCCTGCCCACTGTTAAAATACCTGAACTGTGACTGCATCGGATTACATGCAGCTATGGTTCAGTTAAAAATATTCCATCAGACTCCTTTTGCCCAAAATTTGCATGGTGTAAGGACAGCTTATCACCACATGGAAATAGGCATCCTACACAAAGAAAACTGAAATATATATATATATTTATATATATATATATATATATATATAAATATATTCCAGTAGAACATTACTCCTAGATGGATTGGTCATATATACAAATCGAAATCATGGAAACTATGAAAATAGAGACACAGTGAATATTTTTTTTCTTTTTCTCTTTTTTACACATACAAATTGTTTCAATGGAACACATAATTGCACAGTTTTCAGCTTTGCCAATCATTTGCTTTTGGCTGTAATGCTAGGTTTACAGACCAAAAACCACTTCACTGAAAAGTATTATTGGGAAGCATTAGCAATGCTGAGAGTATTTCCTACTGTAACTTTTGAGAATCTTGCTAACACTGGGGTATCTTTTTTTCATTTGTTGGAGCTTTTAAAACTCTAATACTGTAAAGAATATATAGATAGCAGTGCTCCAAACTGGTGTCTGCCGAGTTTGAAGATTTTACTAGATAGCAGAATTTAAAAGGTTCACATTTTGGAAGTATGTAGCCTCTTGTCCCTGTAGCTGGACGTACTAAAGCCTAACTCCAGGAAAATTCACTGCCTTGCAATATGTAGACATCCCCCTGCACCTGCACTGCAAGAGTTATTGCTTTTTATGGCTAGAGGAGAGATGAGCTTGCCCGGTCCCTTATCTAAATTCCATCTTGGTTGTTCCAGCGCACTCCTTTTCCACTAAAAACCCCTGTCTGTGGGCGGGGACTCCCGTCATCCCATACCTTAAAAGGACATTAAACTTGTATGGTACACTGAGAAGGCTGGAGTGTGACCATAGAGCAACTGTGGGGTACTGGTTGCAGCACTGGAGAGAGCCTGTGTGAACAAAGTAGTAAGATAAGTATTTACGCCTCAATCCTGTGCTCCTAGATTACTGCAAGGTTGTAATGTTTTTATTTTACTGGAGTTGGGCTTTAAGTATGGTCTTATTTCTTTCACATGCCATGACGTGTCCTTTATGTCATGGCATTGAAAGGGTTAAAACAATCTCATGGTTTCCTGGTTTTTATTACTTTTTCATTCCTTCTGACAGTCTAGGACCACGAACAAAGAAAAAGGTTTATGATGGCTTAAGGGATATCAGAGGAAAGATCTATTCCTCCATTATATGAACCTGACATTGTTTTGTTCTGACATCTTCCTGGATTCTGCCTGGCTGTTGCCAGAAAAACAGCAGATGGGGTGCTCCGTCTGCTTAGGCACAGTGCAGTGGAGGGATCAGAGTCCATTAGACCCCAGATATCTCCATAAAGAGTACCTGTCACCTGCATAAAAGGATTGTAAGGCCACTTGTAATAGAAAAACAGTTACGTAAAAATGTATAACTGGTTAAAAAAATAAAAAATCAAATCCAAAAAACTGGATTGTTGTAAGAACTTACCGTAAAATCCTTTTCTCTGAAGTTCATTGAGAGACGCAGCTCTGCTTGATCATAGACTCAATCTATGCTCCTCCCACTAGAGATAGGCACTAGGCAGAAAAAAAACCTGTCCACACCCATAGGGGCTGTCCCAGCAGGCATAACACCTCAGGCTCTGCTATACTCAAATACTCAAACAGTTGTGTTGCAAGCAGTGACAGAAAAAAGTCCATATAACTCAAAAAGTAGAGGGGCGGGAAAAGGATTTTACGGTAAGTTCTTACAAAAATCCAGTTTTCTCTATCGTTCATCGACAGACGCAGCTCTGCTTAATCATAGACTATAGGGAAGTCCCAAAGCAGTAAAAACATGAGGGGATAGAACAAGACAGGAAACAAAAAACCTGAATGCCCCAATGGCCAATGTACCCAACCAGGTAAAACAAAGCTCAACCAGAAACAACTGGAGCTCCCCCAAAACAATGAACCCTCAAAGAGAAACCAAAAAAGGGGGTTCTCTCTTAAACTGCAGCCGGCAAAACCTTGCGGCCAAAAGAAGCATCTGTCTACCTTGTAGAATTTAGTGAATGTATGCACAGACGACCAAGTTGCCGCCTTGCAAACTTGTAGCACCGCCGCCCGATGGCAAAAAGCCCGGGAGGCACTCAGCGCTCTAGTAGAATGCGCCTTCACTGGAAAAGGAGAAACCTGACTCTTCAGTGAATATGCCTGCACCACCGTCCGTCTGATCTATCTGGAAATGGTTGCAGCAGACGCAGCCAGTCCCTTACGAGGTCCATCCGTAAGGACAAAAAGAGCGTCCACTTTTCTGAAGGACGCAGTGGTCTCTAATTAAACCCTGATAGCCCGGAACACATTCAAAGAATGTAAGGCATACTCCTAAGGATGCTGAGGCTTAGGACAAAAGGAAGGCAGTACAATGTCTTAATTTAAATGAAAATCAGAAACCACCTTAGGAAGGAACGACTGGTTAGGTTGAAGTACCACCTTATCTCTGTGAACCACCAGATAAAGTGAGCGGCAAGACAACGCCGCCAATTCAGATATTCTGCGGGCAAAAGTGATCGCCACCAAAAAGGCAACCTTCAGAGACAAAGCAAGCAGTGAAATCTCCCAAAATTTTCTCAAAAGGAGGCTTTTGAAGAACAGACAGCACCAAATTGAGATTCCCATGGCGGTAACGGGGATCGCCGCGGAGGCGCTAAATGGCGCACACCTTTAATGAACGTCTGGATAAGGGAATTCGTGGCTAATGGAGGCCAAGAAATCTTCCTGATGTAGAGACGCTACTACTGTATGGATGGATTCCTTCCGAAACTTCTGTACCCACACAAAGCGGATCAGGGCTTTGAGATCTAGGATGGGGCGCACCTTGCCTTCTTTTCTGGGCACGGTGAACAGGGTTGAATAAAACCCTTAAAAGTGTTCCCGAGCACAATCACCCCTTGCAATAGAAAGTCCTGTACTGCCCCTCTTAAGTCCCTTAACCTGGCTGGGGACAATAGAAGATTGGACGGGAAGAACCTGTCTCCTGGATGAGACTGGATCTCGATTTTTTTTTTTTTTTTTTATCCGAAACGGGTCAATTTGTGAACCCATTTGTCCTGACTCAAGGAAGTCCAGAGTTCTTGGAAGAATCGAAGACATCCCCCCACCCCAGATTTTGGTGAGGGCGCCCCTTCATGCAGACGAGGGCTTGTCTGCTGGTCCGGATTTGTCACCCTCCCAAAGATCTAAATGGTTTACTCCTGTGACCCGGAGGCACAAAAAAGACATTTATGACCAGTAAAGGAAGGCCCCCGCCTATGGCGCAGTGCCTTGCTTTTAGAGGATTGGGGCAGATTAGTGAGCTCACCCCCTGTGATACCTTTTGATTAACTCGTCCAGAGAGGCTCCAGATAGCTTCTCCCCTGTAAAAGGGAGATCAGCAACAGCTTTTTATAGAAGCCTGATCAGCCGACCAGCATTTCAGCCATATCAGGCATCTAATAGCAACCCCAACTGCTGATGACCTGGCCACCAATAAAGCCAAGTCTAGGGACGTATCACACATGAACACTAGGGCTTAGATCAATGGTCTAACAGTTCCAAAACTGCCAGGGGGAAGCTGTGTCGTTTCCGAGTAGCTCTTTAGCAACTTCATCCATTCAGTAGTAGTCTGTGCTATGAGAACATTCACAAAGTTAGCTTTTAACATGTGACCCGTTACCACACGTACATGGCGGAATAAGCATTCGACCCGTCTAGCCACGGGATCTGAAAAGGTTGGCGACTGTTCCAACGGCACCAGAGTCACTTTATTCAACCTGGCCACCTGGAATCCACTTTCGGTGGTACAGCCCACCTGGTATCCACTGCCTCCGCAAAGGGATAACGGCATGCAAAACGCTTTAGGCACCACCAGCATGTGCTTAATGCATCACCATTGCTCATCCACAATAGAGTGAAACAAGTCAGGACAAGGGAATACTTTACCCGATTTGCGGTATTTGCAGGAGCCAAAAGACACCTGCGTACCTGACGCTGTGAGTTCATCAGCCATTTTAAGAGTTTCCCCGCACAGAAACTATCAAATTTTCCACCAAGGCGCGTTCTCGAGCGACAGCGGACGAGGACAGGTTCTCCTCACCGTCAGAATGTGAAGACAACTCTGCCTCAAGCATAAAAAAAATGTGCTGCATGACAGTCCTGTCCCCGGACCACAAGAAAATGTCTGCTATACCTTCTCAATGAGGAATCCTAGAAAATGGCTGCCCATACAAACTAATGGAAGCACAGAGGTCATGAACCACGGCAAAACGGCAGCCCCCATGTGCGCCATGTTGTCTCAGGGACACCCAAAAGAAAGGGGTCCCAGAACAAAAGGCAACTAAGGGTTCCCATACAATGCCCCCCGGACGTCCATCCCCCTGAAATAAGTGTCGAAAACCTCCCGCATTAGTATTCCCCCCCCCCCCCAAGGTGAAAGGCTTCCTGGGGTGCAAGGTAACCGAGGGAGCCCCTAAGGTCTGACTATTCCAGGGAGGGGCCCGCGATCTCCAGGGGTTTTGGGGGGACATTTTACTCACCATACCACGGTACAGATCACCTCCCATGCTGTTAGCCAAGGGGAGGCTGTGACTCAGGGCGTTCCAGGTCGCCTGCGTCCCGGTGAGATAATCCACTCGCAGGCTGGTCCCCGTCCATCGGGGCACTGTCATGGCAAGGCCTAGTTCTGGACTATAATCTGCTCACACTCGCAGGCCAGGCTAGGAGACCTTAAGGATCAAGATTATCCAGTGCGAATACCAGCCGGCTGTTGCTTGTAGTTCCTCTTGATCTTGGTCCTTAGGAACTAACTAGAAAATAAAAAATCGCAAAACTTTCCCTGTTACAGTTAAGACCGAAGTCCCAGCAGGGAACTAGGTCCTGTCACTAGGCAGAACAAACCGTTTGAGTATAGCAGAGCCTGAGGGGTTATGCCTGCTGGGACAGCCCCTATGAGAGTGAACAGGTTTTTTTCTGCCTAGTGCCAATCCCTAGTGGGAGGAGCATAACCCTATAGTCTATGATTAAGCAGAGCTGCGTCTGTCAATGAACGATAGAGAAAAGTAAAGAAAGGTAAAAAAAAATTAAAGGAAGCATATATGCTGATTGCGCAATACATATGTGGTATGGTCATGTGCACGGGAGGGAGAGAAATAATTATAGGGCCATTAATTTATGGCAGCTCTCTAAAGTGTAAAAAAAAAAATAAACAGTGCTCCCTACTGGTCTGTTAAATATAAAATTAAAAGGGGCGCGGGGAGCCTTCCCTGCCAGGAGAACACAGTGATTACTGCCAGGCAGCTATAGCCACTGGCAATAATCACATGCTAGAGATCCGACAAGCTGGTTGTACCCAGGTGAATCAAAATTAGGAGCTGAGTGCATTTCTGGCAGATTGACAAGTATTTTTCTGTACATGTATGGCTGAGAAGTACTGCATATTTTTTAATCTGCCCTGATGTGCACTTTAATTCCCCACCACATCTGAGTACAGCCTACTGGGTTAAATACTTGGCTTTCTCAGCATTTCAGCTTTCTTCATTGTGTAGCCCTGCCTGGCACTGCATGGCCTCACCAGCATAAATGTACCTGCTGGCTCCTCTTCTTTGTGCGCACATGTGTTGTGACTCTATTAAAGCGTTTGTAAACGTCATTGACATGATTTGTAAGTATGGCAGATTATGGCACACATTTACCTACTTCTGTACTGTTTTTTAGTGACAATGGGTCTAGGCACCCCTCACAGCTGCAATCCCTGCCCCATCTTTACTGCCAGAGTTGAATTTTTCTAGCACCTGGCCCATTTCCAGCATCCTACAGAAATGGGGAGAGTGCATGGGCCTTAAGCCCCGTACACACGTACCGATTGTCGGCCGTAAATATTCGGCCAACGACCGATCCGCCGATTGTAGGCCTGTTAGTATGATGCTTCCGACAGCCGACAGCGCACTTTCGGCCGAAAAGAATCTGTCGTGTAGACATTAAAATTTTTGTTGGCCAACACCAGAACGGCCGATTGTTCGCCAGTCAGTACAGAATTCGGCCGACAATCAGCAGATTTGCAAGACTGGGCATGCTCAGAAAAGAAAAAACACACGGAAAGTTAACCATCACATGACATCACTTCGGCAGTCGGCTGTTGTTGGCCGACAAAATTTGTGTGCAGTCTTTTGCAGTTTTCAACAGACACGACAGCCCTGAACAAAAGACGGCCGATCATTTGGCCGACGATCGGTACGTGTGTACGGGGCATTACGCATACGTTTTTTGGGTAGAAGAGCCTTTGCATGTCAACTCTGCCAATAATCTCAGCTTACTAGCAATTTTTAGTTTATTCCACTCAAATGCCATTGCGTTTTGGTGTATTCCAGCAGTAAATACAGCTTACCCATAAAAATGAATTGGGCTGTGGGGTGATGAATGGTTCACGTTGGCGGAGGGGCTGTGTGATGCCAGTCAGAACCACACAGTAAAGTCATTGAAACGGAATGGAAGGCAAGTTTTTAACAAAGCAGGTTTCTGTCAGGGGGTTCTATGGTCACTGCATACACTCATTTTATGTCATCAGTATTGTAATGTCATACTTGTCCTTTGTACACATTTTCTCCTGTCAGGTAAAGACTATGCTTTCTTTATTAGGGTTTTATAAAGCCAGAAATATGTAAAGATGAGCATTTTAATAATGCCCAGTGGTTGTCAGTTTAAAGATGGTGTACTAAATTGCAAGTATGGGAGCGATCTATATTTTGGGCCCCAGCACTTGTCACTATTAAGGCATTTTCCCTATAATTCTGAAAGTGGTAAAACTCCATCATTCTGTCATTTAGGCCACAATAAGGGACACTTTAAAAGAATAACAGGATTCCAATTTAGAACAAACCGTAAATATGCCAAGGAATCATGCAACTAAACCTGTAATCCCTTCTGTATTCACTAGTATACCATGACTAAGGCTGAGTGGGAAAATAGCAGCATTCTTAGCCAATCAGAAGTTCATATATACTTACATAAACATGCTGAGAAGAAGAGAGAGCAATGTACATAGAGTGACATCTTCTACCTGCTGCCTCTCCTTTGTCCAGTTAGCTGCCTGTGGAATGTATTGACCATTGTTAATGACCAAACTGTACTAATCTTGCAGTGAAGGTAGGGCTTCTGGTTATGCTGTCTATAGGATCACAAAACTAGCTGCCCATAATTTCAAATATTTTCACAAATAAATCATATATGCAGTTTACCAAATTTCAGCTAAAAAATTGATTGGTATTTGTAGGACACGAGGGAAAGATTTGTTCAGCTTATTCTGTGAATTAAAAAGCAGTGTGGTTAAGCCAAAGCAGTTAAGCCAACGTCTTCTCTTAATTATGTGCTGAGGGTTACAGCTAGTTGCTCTACCCTAATGAATTTCCTATTCCTCTGACAATTAAAAATGGTCTGTGCATTTTGTTTTACTGTAAACTGCTCTAAAGTAATATATAAAGGTTTCTTTTGCTTTGGGAACTTAAGGACATGAACGGTTTTAAAATCTGTAGTGGTTCTATTTTTGTGGGAGTTAAATGAGCAATTGTTTATATAGTTATGTAACATATATACATATAAAAATATACATACATACATGTACATAATTCTGCATTGAGACCGAGGGCATCAGATCCAAATAGTGGTTAGAGAATTGTCTAAATCCTCTTCTGCCTGAATGAAATGATATTTGTTACACTGTATTTAACATGCTTTATAAAGTGATCATCTCTGTGTTCAGTGTTTTGTTCTATGATGCAAGCACATTACTTTGTGTTCCGTACTGTAACTTCCTCTGCATCTCATCTGCAAAAGGGAAAAGCCATGTCTAGTGGGACATTGCCTTCTTAAGACAACAGATTAAAAAAATACACATATATTTCTGAATGTTGTATTTTACAGTATACATATGCCTTGTGGTTCGGTATGAAGCTGAAGTATTTGTTTTATATAAGCGACATGAGAGAGAAAGCGTTTGTCATGTACAGTTAAAATAAATTTTGCTTTTGTTAGTCTGTGCCTTCAAAAGTGAATTATTGCTTGTGGGAAGGGACTACTACCTCAATTTATTGTGCATTCCCAGAACAGTTTTGTCTGGTTTCCATTAAAAGTTGGCCTCCCTTGAATCTGGTTTTTACAAAAAGAGTTTTACCTTGAATTTCAGACTCCAAATTCACCTAGGTTAATAGAACTTGAACTATTTCAACTGTTTGCTTCAATGCACTTTGGGCAGAATATCTTTGAAAGCATTCCTTGGCCATGGTAGTTTCCAGTACGAACATTGCTTTTTGCTGAAAAAAATTTAAATATTAATATTCCTCTGGTATCCCTAATATCTAAGTCATCCATTACTATGCAGCAGATTCTAACATGTACCCTCCCCTTTAGGCCTCATTAACACACGTTTTGATCTGTGTCCCATGCAGGGCTGTGTTTTACTGGTGTTGTGTGCATCCCCATGCCTGCAATCCCATACGTGTCTATTGGGATGTAGAAGCTACACAGACACAGCTGCTGCTCCCAATATTACATTCATGCGGGTGCATGAATGTCACATTGGGAACAGTGCCTGTGTCTTTAGCCACTGCGTCTCAATTGTCTGCTATGGGATTGCTGGCACGGTGATGAACCAACACCTGTGTATCCCTGTGTCGCTAAACATGGCCCTCCATGGGGCAAGTATTAAATCGCCACATGTGAGCGAAGCATAAAGGGTCCTTTCACACAAGCATCATCAGTTCAATCACAATTTTTGCTAAGAAAAAAAAAAATGAATGTGGATTCAGGTTACATTAGTTTTCACATCCATCTTTCAGTTTACATTTCAGTACAGTTCAGTTCGCATCAGTTTACAGCCATTTTTTCCATCAGTTTTTTTTTTTTTTTTTCATCATCAGACCTGAATGAATATGGATGTAGGGGATGTCAATGGATGATCATTCGTTTACATCTGCCCACCTATAGACAAACAATGTGGTTTAGTCTGGATTTGTCTGAAAAACTGATGGAGCCAGACTGATCGTCCGTATGAAAGGGCCCTTATACCGAAGATCAATTCATAGCTCTTAAATTCCTTCATAATGCCTAAGTTGTGGAATATGCATTAAAACATGCAAGCATTGATGTGGATCTAAGGTACATTCACATTAAAATGTATATGACAATATGCACAAGTGATTAATCAGCGCAATCCAATACAATAGGTACAAATCCAACCTGTGCTGAATGAGTTGCTAGCCAACACCTATAAGTGATTCAAACCTTATTTAACCAAGCTTTTAACCAAAATGGTATAGCGCAACTCCCCTAAAAAATCAACATAAATAACTTATATCACTAGTATACAAAAACATCCATATTATGTGAATAAAACCAATGTGCATATAGAAAATTATTTTCTGGTTGATCTTCTCCTTATATCATACAAAAATTTCTCCAAAGGTATATAGTCCAATAAATGTCCAAATGTGCAAAATATTAAAAAACTAAGTAATATCCAGCTTCAATCCACTGACCTCCTCACTGTGACATGCATTAGGTAGAGTGACTCCACCACCCGTACAGAATGGCCTGTCACCTTAGTGACTTGACCCCTACTTTACCAGTAGGTCACACCACACAGTTTTCCCTCTGTGGGGATGAAGCAAAAACAGCTACCCCTTCCAAGTCATAACTGCTTCCTAATCACATGAGTGGATGGATGGCTGAATGGATCTCCAATCACAGAAATACATATGCCGGGAGAAAAAGCACACAACCCTAGTGTTCTCTGTTTAAAATTCAAAATGTATCAAAAGGGTAAATATTGCACTTACAGAAAACAGCACTATAGGCAGTGCTAACCATATAGATCGTTCATCTTTGGCAATCACTGGCAAGGCAACTTGGTGCAGAGATGGCCACGGCATGATGTCATGTACGGGGTTCCTCGTGCTTTTGTGATTAGGAAGCAGTGAAGACTCGGAAGAAGTAGCTGTTTTTGCTTCATTCCCAGAGAGGGAAAACTGCATGGTGTGACCTACTGGTAAAGTAAGGGTCATGTCAGTGAAGTGAGAAACCATTCTGTATGGGTCGTGGATTCACTCTACTTAATGCATGTCACAGTGGTGATGTCATTGAAGCTGGATATTACTTGCCGTTTTTTAATAATTTGCACATTTGGACATTTATTGTTATTTATTTTCGTTGCTATATAGATGTCAACCAGAAAATAATTTTTGTATGCACATCAGTTTTTATTCACATAATATGGATGTTTTGGTATACTAGTGATATAAGGTATTTATGTTGATTTCTTTAGGGGGCTGCGCTACACCATTTTGGTAATCATATAAGACAATATGCCAATATTAGTTGCAGTAACCTGCAGTACTGTGCTACACTTTGAAAGAGTAGTGCATCCATTTTTTTGGTGTGCCAAAACTTCAAAAATGTCAGGTCCTATATTTATATGTTCACAGGCTCTCTTTAAGCTTGAAGGGAACTTGTCAGGCAAGAAATGTGGGAGCTACATGACTTGCTTGTTTTAAATGTTCAAGAGCTTCACATTTGTGGCCAGGGGTGGTAAAAATACAGTTGAGCTGTTTTTTCGCACCCACTCCAAGCACCTTCCCCCCCAAACACAACACTGCAAATTAAGAGGTTTGTTCGCATGCTGCGATGCAATGTTTTGCAGCTGCAGCAGAAATGATACCCCATTTCGCATTAAGCAGCTGGTGCACACTTTTAAGGGTTAAAAAAGGCACTGAAGGGGCAACAGATCACCTCCAGCCACCTACTGAAATGTGATCAACTACGAATCATGTTTTTAGAAGGGTTATAGGACTGCCACTAATGTAAAGGAGCCGTTTGAGAGCCACTGAAAAAGCATGTGCATCATAGGTGTTCCATTACCTGATTATGCACACACTTGTCCCAGGTCAGATCATACTGAAGGAATGATTAGGATGACAAAGATAGAGCATTTATTTATTTATTTATTTGGTAATTTTTTTTTTTTTTTTTTTAATGGTTCAGCAATCCAGGATATTTCTATCCTGACAGAATTCTTTACCCTTCTAATCCAGTTCCTACTCTCTTTTGCACTATGTTCCTTATCCAGCTTCTAAGGTCCTGTCAGCACTTAAATGACACTGCGGCACGACAATGATATTGAGATCTATTGATTAGAAAGATGACATTTTCCAAAAAAGTGTTTTTATTTTTATCTTGTACATAGTAAAAAAAAAAATATATGTATATATATATATATATATATATATATATATATATATATATCCTATAAATTCTCCTTAATGCCAAATTGAGCCTTCAATTTAAATCTGATGAAAAAAATCTGGGTTCATCCATATAAAAAATGTAAAAATGCTAAAGTCTGGATAGAAAAGCCTGTCCCCTGT
Organism: Pelophylax lessonae; assembly: GCF_965119305.1. NCBI lineage: Eukaryota > Metazoa > Chordata > Amphibia > Anura > Ranidae > Pelophylax > Pelophylax lessonae. The sequence goes on along the minus strand of NC_138769.1, from coordinate 470,420,394 downwards.
TAGCAGAAGCCAAGAGGGTCACTTAAGCTGATCATAGATGGTTGGTTTGGTTTTCTTCTTTTTTTTTTTTTTCTTTGTTCAAACAGTAGACTGAATGAAGAAAATAAATGGATTTCTTCTTTCACTCAAACTAAGTTATAGTACATGAATGGGGGAAGAGGGGGTATACCAGGTTGGGGCATAGTCCGTACTTTTAAAGAGTGCCTGAGACTCATGGCTCATAACTCACTCTGCAGCACCAGAAGATCACAGCTGTGGGGGTATTAGTCCAAGGGAGGGGCAGAGTATGAAAAATGTCACTGAACGTGGCAATAACCAGTGCATGAGAAACTTTTAATAGAAGTACAGTCCCTGGTGCTGATTAAAAAAGTATATAACTAAACTTAATTTTTATGACAAATATTTCGAGGTGTTCAAAACAGGGTGTTTATTGGTATTACCAACTCAAGTTTCCAACAACAATCACTCTGATATTTTGGTTCCGGGTGGCAGATTACAAAGTTATTTGCTGCAACTGTAGTGAGGCATTGCACCAATACATGCATTTGATCTGGTAACGGTCCTTGCACATGGGTGGCTGAGCCAATCCAACGTAAATGCTGGTGTCTTTGCACTGTCCAGGTGCAGCATACAGCCTCCCTTAAACTAGGATTAGAAACTGTGCAAAGTGGTTGCAGTCTCGGGACGTGTTGCCACACCTGGAACCAAACCTCGCTGCTCTTTTGCTGACGCACAAGGCTGCTGTTCATTCTTGATGGCACCCCCATGCATCTGAAAACACAGCATGTTTTCAGTTGTGGGAAATCGCATGATGCTTGGCATTTCCCTCCCTCCAGCTGCATTTAAAAAAAAAAAAAAAATGTTCAGGAACCTTTTTCCTTTATAAAACTCTGACAAAGCAGCCCATTCAATGTGCCTGCACAAACTCTGTAGTCATGTATATGGTGATACCATCACAAACATGCATATAATATAAGGATGTATGCAAAAATAGCAAAATATATATATATATATATATATATATATATATATATATATTATATATTTATTTTTTTTTTTTTTTTGCATTTACCCATATGCTAAAAATTTTTATGATCATCATGACACTTGGGCAGAACTGGGAATTGAGATAGGAGTTTCTCACTACTGGTGTTCCTAAGATATATAAAGAGCCAGCCTGTGATTTAACCACTTCCCGCAAACCGACGTACCCGTATGTCAACTTGCAGAAGTGGTTGTACCGGGATGGTGCCTGCAGCTGCAGACATCAACATGGTACCATTTTTTAGAGCTGGCTGTCGGCATTCAGAAGATAACTGCCAATGCCGTTATCCCAGCGAGCAGAAGTGGACTTCCTCCCCTCCCGCTGCCTTCCGCAGCTCTGCCTGGGTCTCCCATCCCACCGGGAGACTCAAGCATGTCCGCCGGCTTGTTGGAGTCCTGAACGAAGCCAGATTCGGCTTTGATTGGGTGTCCGATCATGTAACCAGAAGCGACGTCACAACGGCACTCCTGGTTTACTCGGCTGCCAATGGCGCCAATTTAAAAAAATGTCGGTATTCAAAAATGCAGATTTTGGCATTTTGAATACTTTGAAGTGCAGTAGAGAGGCCTGGGGTCTTTTAGACCCCCGATCCCTCCATAAAGAGTACCTGTCACTGCCTATTACTGTCACAAGAGATGTTTAAATTGCTTGTGACAGCAATAAAAGTCAACAGATTTTTTTTTTTTTTTAAACTGTGTTAAAAATAAAAAAATAAATAAAATAGCAAAAAATAAAAATATAAAGAGCCCGCGTCCCTGTGAGTTGGCGCATGAAAGAAAACGTATACGCAAGTCGCTCCCGCAAATGAAAACAGTGTTCAATCACTCATGTGAGGTATCGCCGCGATCACCAGCCAGAGCAAGAGCAATAATTCTAGAAAAAGACCTCCTCTGTAACTCTAAACTGGTAACCGTTAAAAAAAAAAAAAAAAAAAAAAAATTAATGCCTTCCCAATGGAGATTTTTAGGTACCGTAGTTTGTTGTCATTCCAGGAGAGTGCGCAATTTTAAACTGTAACATGTTAGGTATCTATTTACTTGGCTTGACATCATCTTTCACAATATCAAAAAAATTGGACTAACTTTACGGTTTAGTTTTTTTTAAATGCAGGGAAATGTATTTTTTCCCAAAAAATTGCATTTGAAAGACCGCTGCGCAAATACCGCGTGACAAAAAATATTGCAATGATCGCCATTTTATTCTCCAGAGTCTTTGCTAAAAATATATATTTAATGTTTGGGGGTTCTAAGTAATTTTCAAGCAAAAATACTGATTTTAACTTGTAAACAACATGTGTCAGAAATAGGCTTGGTCCTTAACCACTTGCCGACCACTCACGTTGAGCGGCGTAGACCTACGTCGCTGGACTCCTCCCCTTGTGGGCGGCGCGCTCCCGCTGTATTCATTCACAGCGGGAGTCGGGCCAGGGGAGGAGCGGCGGTGATCACCACCGCTCTTCCCCGATCGTCGGGGTTCGAGTGTGGAGATCCGCCCGCTTGTGTAAACAAAGCGGGCGGATCTCATAAGTGACAGGCAGGGACAGATTGCAGGATTCAGCATAGCTGAACCTGCGATCTGTGCCTGTGTCACACAGTCCCCTCCCCCCCACATGTTAGTAAGCACCAGGCATACATTAACCCCTTGATCACCAATAAAAGTTAACCCCTTCCCTGCCAGTGTCATTTTTACAGTAACGTGCATATTTTTAGCTCTGATTACTGTAGTAATGTCACTGGTACCCCTCAAAAGTGTCAAAAATATCAGTCAAGGGTCCAATCTGTCCGCCGCAATGTCGCAGTCCCGCTAAAAAAATCCATTACTAGTTAAAAAAAAAAAAAATAAACAATAAAAATGACATAAATTTCCTGTAGTTAGTAGCTGCAATAACTTGCGCAAACCAATCAAAATACGTTTATTGCGATTTTTTTTTTTTTTACCAAAAATATGTAGCAGAAAACAAATTGGCCTATAATGTTAAAAAATTAGGATTTTTACATTTTTGGGGGGGGGGGGGGGGGATTTCATATAAAAAAATGTGAAAAATATTATTTTTTCAAAATTGTCGCTCTTTTTTTGTTTATAGCGCAAAAAGTAAGAATCGCACAGGTGATCAAATACCACCAAAAGAAAGCTCTATTTGTGGGGGAAAAAAGGACATCAATTTTATTTGGGTACAGCATCGCACGACCGTGCAAATTGTCCATTAATGTAACGCAGTGCCGAATCGCAAAATAATGCCTGGTCAGGAATGGGGTAAAATCTTCCTGTCTTAAAGCGGTTAAAAATACGCTCATTGAGAATTTTTTTTTCAAAGACATGTAGCTAAATACATTTTGGCCTAAATATATGACAAAAATTGAATATATTGGAAATATTTTTAACTGTCAAAGTAGAAAAATATTGTTATTTTTTCAAAATTGTCGCATTTTTTTATTAAAGAGGTTGTACACCGAGATTTTTTTTTTTCCTCTTCTTTAAATCCTGAAAGAGAAACCCATAATGAGCTAGTATGCATCGCATACTAGCTCATTATGAAATACCTTAGAACGAGCCCCCGCCGTGCCGTCCGCTTACCTGTATGACGGGCGACATGTATAGTCGCCCGTCTTCCGGGATCGCGGCATCCGGCCATCTGATTGGCCGGAGCCGCGGTGACGTCACTCCCGCGCACGCGCGCGGGAGCCGACGGTCACGGCACGGGGCTCTGAAGGAACGGCACGATCTGCCGTTCCTTCAGAGCGCATGCGCCAGTGACGTCACTGGCTGCATTAAAGGTAAATATCTCCTAAACGGTGCATGTTTAGGAGATATTTACAGTACCTATAGGTAAGCCTTAATATAGGCTTACCTATAGGTACAACTTCCTGAGGAGGGTTTACTTCCTCTTTAATATCGCAAAAAATGAAAAGTGCAGAGGTGATCAAATACCACCAAAAGAAAGCTCTGTTTGTGGGGAAAAAAAAGGACGTAAATTTCGTTTGGGTACGGCGTTGCATGACCGCGCAATTGTCAGTTAAATTCGCACAGTGCCGAATCGCAAAAAGTGGCCTGGACGTACAGCAGGAAAATCCTCCGGTGGTAAAGTGGTTAAGATGCCAGCAAGTGGTCACAACTTTAAGCAGTATTAAACCCCAAACCAAAAAGCAATATAATGCAGCGTACCAATCATTAGATGTGGTTGCTTCATTTGTTTTCTTGTTTAGGCTTTTTTCCCCTCTGTTTTCACCTGGTGATCTGGCCAGTAGCACACCTTATGTATTAGAGTGTCTCCACTCTGGTTGAAGGAGCACTGGAGCACCTTTGGCAAGCAGCATTGTCAGTCTGGTAGGAGGAGAGTGTTGGATGCATGAGCAGATTTAAATTCACTAACACATTGAAGCCAAACTCCAGCTAATATCTTATAAGCTGTTACAGCAGTTTTTGTGATAAATATATATTTTATATACAGTATTGTGCAAAGGTTTTAGGCAGGTGTGAAGAAAAGCTGTAAATTAAGAATGCTTGTTTTTTTTTTTATCAGTTTACATATTGCTAAGTGAGTGAACAGAAGAAAAATCTAAATCAAATCAATATTAGGTGTGACTACCCTTTGGCTTTAATCCAGCATAATTTCTTAACTTCCACACTATATACACTTGCACGAAGGTAGGAAATTTGTAGGATTAGAGTCAGGTGTATGATTAACCAATGATACCAAGCAGGGCCAATGATCATCATCTTCATATGTAGGTTGAAACACAGCCATTAACTGAAACCGAAAAATATATGTAAGAGGTTTAAAACAGTGAGGAACAGCCAAAATACAATTGTTATTGTTCAATTTCCTTTAGATTCACCTTCAACTATGTAGTGCAAGGACCTGTCTGATTGCATACAATTTAAAAGTGTTTAGGTTTGACCTCAAATTATATCAGGGCTCGACAAACCCCGGGCGCCAAGTCTCATTGGCGACTAGAATTAGCGACCTGGCGCCTGGGGTGCACTGCAGGAGGTGTCCTGTCCCTTTTGCGCCCCCCACCCACTCCCCGAGTGCACGGACTACCGCGCATCCGATAATTGAGGCCGCGGCTTTTCGGCCTTCTTCAGTGAGAGAATGGGGAGCTGGTGCCCTCTTGTGGTGGCCGGGAGTTTGACAAGCTGTCACAAATGGCTCGGTTTCCCCTGCCTGTCCTCAATGCCTGCCAATCTCCTTCCCAAGAGGAGATGAGACAGAAGTTTTTGCAGGCTTCATCTCCCTGTCCACTTACCTTTGCTTAAAGGTAAGTGGACAGGGAGTGTGGTTATTATTATTATTTTTTTTTAATTATTAAAAAAAAAAATAATAGATATTTTTCTTTTTTTTTTTCAATTATTATTAAAAAAAATATATATATTTTTCCTAATCGCCATGCCACAGCCACACAGCCGAAGGCCTCTTTCACACGGCCTGTCTGATGAGGTCCGCCTGTCAGTTTTTCAGGCAGACCTGATCGGACCCTTCAGTCTCCTCTATGGAGCGATTATCTACCCCCATCTCATCCTGTCCGCCAAAAACAGATGGATGGTGGTTCTATTTTCTATCCATCCCGTGGATCGGATCAGATGGCATCGGATGGAAACAGACAGACAGTCTGTTTCCATCCGATTGCCCTATATAGGAGAGTGGGGTTCTAGTCATCTTTATGTGTAAATTTAATATGTTATTTTTTTGGAAATAAAGCTTGGTTGTTAAAAAACAAGACAAAAAAAATGGCTCTTAACTTTTTTAGCTGGCTCCTAGATTTCAGGCAAATTTGTCAAGCCCTGTATTATATGGTTTTGGTAAATCTAAAGGAAAGTTGTACAAGATAATTGTATAATGTGTAGCCACAATTTTGGTGAGATTGTGGAAAACTGTTTCATGTTACAGGTCATACACCATGGCAACACTGAGCTCAACAAGAAGACACAAGGTAGTTATGCTGCATCAGCAAGGTCTCTTCGAGGAAAAGATTTCAAAGCAGACTGGGGTTTCAAGATGTGCTGTTTTAGGCTCTTTTGAAGATGCACAAAGTAATGGGCAACATTGAGGAAATTAATTGCAGCAAATGAGACATGTCATGCTTAATTTCCTTTAACATCGGAAGATATCCAGCAGTGCCATCAGCACAGAACTGGAAGAAACCAGTGGGACCCAGATACACACCCATTTACTGTCCTAAGACGTCTGGCCAGAAGCGGTCTTCATGGAAGAATTGCGGCCAATAAGCCATACCTTTGATGTGGTAACAAGGCTAAGCGACTCAAACATTAAAACATAGAAACAAGGGTGCAGAAAAAAACAGCAAGTGCTCTGGACTAATGAATCAAAATTTGAAATATTTGGCTGTAGCAGGAGGCAGTTTGAAAGACTGGAATGCAGTACAATGAGTGTCTTCAGGCAACGGTGAAGCATGGTGGAGGTTCCTCGCAAATTTTGGGCTGCATTTCTGAATATGGAGTTGGGAAATTTGGTCAGAATCATTGGTATCCTCAATGCTGAGAAATACAAGCAGATACTTATCATGCCATACCATCAGGGAGGCGTTTTGATTGGCCCCAAATTTTCTCTGCAGCAGGACAACGAGCCCAAACGTACAGCCAATATCATTAATATCTAAAAAACACAGTGAGTCGGCGCACAATAGAAGAGATCTCAGAAGAGACTCAGACCGATGTCATTAAGAACTATCTTCAGCATAAAGAACAAGGAGTCCTGGAAGTGATGGTTTGGCCCCCACTTCAATATCGAGTTTGTCTAGGATTACTTGAAGGGACAGAAGGATTTGAGGCAGCCTCCATCTACAAAAGATCTGTGTTTAGTTCTTCAAGATTAAAAAAAATGCCTTACCACTGCACTTCCTTAGTAAGAAGGCTGCTAATAACACTCCTCACCCTGTGTGGATTAAATCTCTCAATATTACTACAATCGGTGCAGTCTCCCTCAGTGGAAACTCAAGGTTAATAGTTTCAGATCTCAAACCATACAATCCCTAAATTGACCAGTAACCCAATCTGACAATATTAAATCAAAATACTAAAAAACATATAATATCCTCTGTATAAAACACATATGATACACTTTAAACAAATAGCACTACACATTGACAGATCTGCAAATCAGTGCAATGATTGATTATAAAAGCAAACTTGTGTAAAAAGGGATCTTTTTTTCTGATCACAGCAGTGTGCAAAATCTGGTGCAGCTCTGCATAGAAACCAATCAGCTTCCAGCTGTCACAGTTTAATTGAACAAGCAGAAGTTAGAAGTTGATTGGCAACTATGCAGATCTGCACCAAATTTTGCCCTCTCCTGTCTTATTAAATCAACCCCACTGTCTCTGAGTTCACATATCCAGGGAGGCTTAGTCTACTGCTGCTTTGCTTTACTCCCGAAGTTCAAAGTCTTCAAAACAGTGTTTGACTGCCTAGAGGGAATACCTGTTCTGATAAGCCTACAGATCTGCTTGTAAGTACAAAGATGTTGGTAAGCTGCAATATAATAAATGTTTGCTACTGCCTCAAAGCAGAAATTGCATCAAGCCCAATGTAAGTTTGCAAAAAGGAGAATTACTAGAGTTCAAGTGTGTTCGGGTGTTGTATGCTTAAGATCTCTTATATTTATGACCACCTTGAAACAAATGAAGATTTTTATTTTGTAGAAATGTTTTTTTTTTCCCAACCAGTAAATGTATGTAGTGCCAGCGCATATTACCATTAATGTGAATACAAAAATTTGTGTTCAATATCCCTTTCTGAAAATGTTCTCTGGTATCACACTGAATATTATTGGGTGTTTAGTGTGATAAAACTGTATATTTAAAGTTGAACTCAAGGTATAAGTTTTATAGCATAGTTACATTGGTCCCGTTTGGATCAATGTAAGTATGCATACATTCTACCTGTGGGGCAACTGGAGAAGTGGAGAATCACTGTAGGAATTGCTGCTGTCTTTGTCCCTGTGCTGAGCAGCTAACTTGTTGCATAGTAACCACATTTGTTGCTCGCTTGGCATGGACACCATTCACAGAATGACTTGCAAGAATGAATGCAAGGCATTCTTTGATGATATGAGGTGGAGTGGCAGAATGGAGACATCACAATCTCCACCTCGTCCAATCTGAGAAATCTTGTATTTGAGAAAAAAGCAAGGGGATCTGTGAATGGCATCCACACCTAGTTGGGGACCCCTGTGACCAGCAGAGCATCCACTTGGCACAGGACCTAGAAGACTACAGTAATTCTCTGCTTCCACAGTGTCTCGCAGGTATTTGTATATGCTTACTTACACGGGCCAATTTGGATCCATGTAACTTTGAAATAAAAGCCATACTTTGAGTTCAGCTTTAAATTAAGCTAGTAGAAGAAAGTAATTTAAAAAGTAAATGTACGCTAACAAATCATGATATATGAGTATATGATTACTAATGCATTAACTAAACCACTGGTTTTAAACCCTTTTTGTCATCAAGATGCACTAAGTTTGTAATAATTGACATCCAGGTGTCACTTCAGTGTGAGTGGTGGCTTTATAAAGACCTGTTAACAAGATGGGAAATTGCTTATATGCACTTAAGAATATTGGTAAAAAAAAATAATAATACAGATTACTAAAATACTGGCTGAAGAATTGGTAGTTACCTTATTAGTGTGTCATGCAAATTTTGTCAAAATACATTATTGATGTAAATATTTGTGTGCCTTGACCTTAGACATTGTCTATACAGTAAACCAACCCAAGCCCTAGGTACAGTATCTCACAAAAGAGAGTACACCCCTTACAATTTTGTAAATATTTTATTATATCTTGTGACAACACTGAATAAATTACACTTTGCTACAATGTAAAGTAGTGAATGTACAGCTTGTATAACAGTGTAAATTTTCTGTCCCCTCAAAATAACTCAACACACAACCATTAATGTCTAAAACGCTGGCAACAAAAGTGAGTCTGCCCCTAAGTGAAAATGTCCAAATTGGGCCCAAAGTGTCAATATTTTGTGTGGCCCCCATTATTTTCAAACACTGCCTTAACCCTCTTGGGCATGGAGTTCACCAGAGCTTCATAGGTTGCCACTGGAGTCCTCTTCCCCTCCTCCATGATGACATCATGGAGATGGTGGATGTTCGAGACCTTGCGCTCCTCCACCTTCCATTTTAGGATGCCCCACAGATGCTCAATAGGGTTTTGGTCTGGAGACATGCTTGGCCAGGCCATCACCTTTACCCTCAGCTTCTTTAGAAAGGCAGTGGTCGTCTTGGTGGTGTGTTTGGGGTCGTTATCATGTTGGAATACTGCCCTGCGGGCCCAGTCTTTGAGGGGAAGGGATAATGCTCTGCTTCAGTATGTCACAGTACATGTTGGCATTCATGAGCTTTAGCTCCCCAGTGGCGGCAGCACTCATGCAGCCCCAGACCATGACACTTCCACCACCATGCTTGACTGTAGGCAAGACACACTTGTTTTGTACCCCTCACCTGGTTGCCGCCACACACGCTTGACACCATCTGATCCAAATAAGTTTATCTTGGTCTCATCAGACCACAGGACATGGTTCCAGTAATCCACGTCCTTAGTCTGCTTGTCTTCAGCAAACTGCTGGCTTTCTTGTGCATCATCTTTAGAAGAGGCTGCCTTCTGTCACAACAGCCATGCAGGCCAATTTGATGCAGTGTGCGGCGTATGGTCTGAGCACTGACAGGCTGACCCCTCCAGCCCTTTAACCCCTGTAGCAATGCTGGCAGCACGCATGCGTCTATTTCCCAAAGACGACCTCTGGATATGACGCTGAGAACGTGCACTCAACTTCTTTGGTCGACCATGGCAAGGCCTGTTCTGAGTGGAACCTGTCCTGGTACTGCTGTATGGTCCTGGCCACCGTGCTACAGCTCAGTTTCAGGGTCTTGGCAATCTTCTTATAGCCTATGCCATCTTTATGTAGAACAACAATTCTTTTTTCCAGATCCTCAGAGTTCTTTGCCATGAGGTTCCATATTGAACTTCCAGTGACCAGTATGGGAGAGTGAGAGCGATAACACCAAATTTAACACACCCGTTCCCCATTCAAATCTGAGACCTTGTAACACTAACAAGTCACATGACACCCGAGGAGGGAAATGGCTAATTGAGCCCAATTGGGACAATTTCACTTAGGAGTGTACTCACTTTTGTTGCCAGTGGTTTAGACATTAATGGCTGTGTGTTAAGTTATTTTGAGGGGACAGCAAATTTACACTGTTATACAAGCTGTACACTATTTTACATTGTAGCAAAGTGTCATTTCTTCAGTGTTGTCACATAAAAAGATATAATAAAAGATATAATAAAATATTTACAAAAGTGTGAGGGGAGTACTCACTTTTGTGAGATATTGTAGGTCAGACAGGTCACAATGATAAAAACATAAGGTGGTAACTAAAAACTGCATGTCAAAACATTCAGATTTAATGCGACCTATAGGGACACTTGAAAGGTGGTTGGAGACAAGACCAAGTTTAACTTCTGCTGGAAAAATTGAAAGTGTGCTGATCCGTTTGCCATGATGTTTACATAAAGGTAATCTCTGCTCTGTGTGGTTTACTTTACCTTTCATAATATAAAGTTATTCAACTGTGGGGTTTTGTTTTGGGTTTTTTTTTAAATACAAAACGATATATCCGTATCTTGTTAATTTACACTGATGCTTTAGTAGCAACCCCCTTTCACACATACAGGCTGTTTGTCAGTTTTTTATCCATCTGTTGACGGATGAAAAACAGATATCAATGCATCTCTATGATCATCCATTTACATCCGCATCCATCAACATTCTTTTTTTGAAACTGATCAAAGCCCTATTTTTGTTCCATTAAACAAAACGTAATGGATGAAAAACGGATGTAAACGGACATTGGTAATGGATGAAACTGATCAGCAGCTGCTGAGAAACTGATGCCAAACAAATGTACACGTCACCTGTTTTTTCTTTGAAAAAACAGTGACTGAACTGATGAAATTTAATGGTCCACGTGTGTTAAAGGGGCGGGTTAATAAAAAAAAATATTATATAAAATATTATACCATTACACTGATCTTTCTTGCTGTACATATGGACCACAAAGTTTGTCCAGTATGGGATATAACTTTGACAGTTAATCAAGCATTTCTAAACCAAAAGCAATCCATGTTGCCACCAGGACAAAATATACAGAAGAATGCCAACAGTGCATACCAAAACAGCAAAAGGGGGTTGGTTTTCACTTCCTATGATATCCTTTACAGATTTCTTTCAAAACCTGCACTGACCTTACAGCCGCCAAAATTGGAGGATAAATCATTACCTTTATGTCTAATATTATTAACTCCAGACTAATGGAAATGTTTTAGGCTGCCTGAAATATGCTATTGTAATTGAATATTCTTTTAGTGGTTCACTTTTGCTAGATCCTTATGTTCCAATAACTGGTTGACTGTCCAATGAAGCACATTATAAAAATGACTTTGCTATAATTTATAATGATACTATTAGAAGAGACTGACTAAGGGAGTCCAAGTATTAGAGCAATTAATGGCCAGTTTGTTGGCATTTTTAATTTGTTAAATGTGTGGCAACAGCTGAATATGAGAGCTTACTGGAGGACTCAATTTTTGGGATAATTGCAGTTTAACTCTAAGTAAAACTTTTTGCGAACATGGACATTTTAGAAATCACTGAAGAATGATAGAGGTTCTGTGTGTCCCTGCACCACAATAGGAAGTGAGGAAATTCCCTTAATGTGAACAACTGTTCTAATAATTTAGAAACCTTCATTTAGTGTGGTTTCTGGGAGAGAACATGAAGGAAAGTCTCTGTAAAGAAAAAGACTCCAATAAAAATTCGAGACACATCCTAACACTTTCCCAACCTATCAGGGAAAAGAAGGTCTGGTGTTCCACTCTAAAGTTTTACTGCTGTTACTCATTGCTTCTTTTTATCGTTCTGTTATTTCGATAATCACATTCTGCAGTGCTCTACTGATTACAGAAATTGCAAAACCTACACAGATTAGCCAAATGTAGCAAGCAGTAAATCAAAGATGTGTTCACAGAAACTTACTGTGGAATCTGTTTAAAAAAAAAAACCTATATGTTGCAGTGCTGAAAGTTATTTTCTAATGTGCTTGGCTATGTTTTTAGGAGTACCCTAAAATAACACTATGGTCTCTTCAGCGCTGAAGAGGTTATCCTGCATGCTACAGCTTCACCATCATTTGTGTCTGACACTTCCTCCTTTATGTTGATTAAATGTGTGCGTCTATGCAACCAGACCCAGCTTCACAAGCTTGCAAATTGTAACAATGTTGTTTTTCTGTTTTACATTTTGTGTTTCCTTTCAATTGCCTGTTTTAGGTAAGTCTTTACTGTAAATTGTTTGAGTGTTGTAACTACATTTGTAACATTCGTCATTGAATTCCTTGGTGCTACAAAAGACATATATATTAAAAATCATGTGTGAAATTAAAATGGCACAATTTTTTCCCCCTGTTTTGCAAAATTCCTTTTTTAACTTATGCCTAGTATTTTGGAAACTATTCACAAGTTGCAATTATCTACTGACTTCATAAGGTAATACAGGCACCATGTTTTTTTTTTTTTTATTATAGTGTTATATATATATCTGTTATCATCTTGTGTCTTCGTGTATTTCTAATATCAGAGGCTTTTTCACATTGAAAATGAATGCATCTCATAAAGTATAGAAAAATGTTTGTTTTTTTAAACTTTTTTTGGGATACAGTGTTTACCTTTCATTCTCAATCTTCCTGCTGTCAGGTTCACGCAAAGAATCCGCTCCCCAGGTTTTACTTCCAGAAGAGGAGAAAATAATTGTAGAGGAAACGAGAAGTAATGGCCAGACTGTTATAGAAGAAAAGTGAGTACAGCTGTGTTATAAACTTTGACTGTTTTCACATTGTTGTCCTATACGTTTGCTAATTGAGCATGGCCTTGTCCTTTCTGATTTGAGATGGTCCTCCCATAAGCATGGGTGACTACATAGTTGCTAGAAACAGGCACACTTCCCCTTTTCTAGATACAAGCGTCTAAAATACAATGAAAAGTTACTTTTAGGAGCTCCATATGACAGCAAATTTGCACTTGCCCTGGCCCCTCTGATCCTTCCCTAGTATGTTTACTTTTTTATTCTTGTAGATAACAATTATAGACCTGAGCAATTGGGTATTTGATATAAATTAATATAGAGTGACTTAATACAATGATAAAAAAAATGTGCCTCTTTGCTGCATACTGGATCAAATGATTTGTCTTTAAACAGCAGTCATATTTTTTTCACTGATGATTGCTAAAAGTGTGTATCCCTATAAGTAACTATATTAGCTAAGATTGCAAGTTGTTGGGGAGAAGACACATGTTTTGGTATGTTATAATGTACTCATTTCATATTCACCTGTTTTCAGTGACCGTTTGTTCTGGAGATATTGATTAATGACCTTTGATCATTATGACAACAGCACTGCTGCCTTTAATTTTATATTCATTTTTTCTTTTACAACTTAGTTTTTTTTCTCCAGCCATGTTCAGGTGTCCCTGGACATTGCTTTTAATGTGTTGTAAATTGTTTTTCTAATTGGCTTCACACACAGCCACATTTTATTTATCCAAATCATATAGTACAGTACACAGGCTGGATATTCATAGACCCTGAGTTATAAGCTGCAACCTTCAGGTGACTGGACACTGGCAAAGCTTTTGAACACCTCCCTCCCCCTCTCCCATTGGGTGTACCCCTATAACGTCCTGCCTCACTCTGTGGGATCTCAATTTTTTTCCTAGTATCCTATAGGTGATGGAACTCTTCTCGTTTATGGAAATGTTTCCATGCTTAACTAGCTCTTCTTTAATTTGAATTCTTAAATTAATTCTTCAGTCAACCTCTTCACTGCCTTCTACCACAACAGAAGTGTATCAAGATCAGGACAATCTCGGAAAAACTTGTGAACAGTCCTGGACCTCCCACTGTGTGAACGACCTTTAATGTTCTTTCAGGTGCTGGCTCCTGCTTGGGCCTCACCTTTGCACTTGTATAGTTAGCCGCAGAGTGCTATATACACTGTTACCAAAAGTATTTGGACACCTGCCTTTACACGCACATGAACTTCAATGGCATCCCAGTCTTAGTCCATAGGGTTCAATATTGAGTTGGCCCACCCTTTGCAGCTATACCAGCTTCAACTCTTCTAGGTGACTGTCCACAAGGTTTAGAAGTGTATCTATGGGAATGTTTGACCATTTTTCCAGAAGCGCATTTGTGAGCTCAGGCACTGATGTTGGACAAGAAGGCCTGGCTCACAGTCACTGCTCTAATTTATCCCAAAGGTATTCTATTGGGTTGAGGTCAGGACTCTGTGTAGAGCAGTTAAGTTCCTCCATCCCTAAATCATACATTACTGGAGTGATGTATTCTGGATCCAGGGGATTATGCTGCCACTTTTAGGAGAATTGGACACTAGCAAATCTAGTAAGGACAACTTAGTATGACCGCTCCCAACATACCTCAATTTTCTGCTATACACTTAGGCAGGGCTCGACAAACCCGGGCGCCAGGTCGCATTTGCGACTAGAATTAGCGACCTGGCGCCTGGGGTGCCCTGCATAGGGTGTCCTGTCCCTTTTGAGCCCCCCACCTTCTCCTCGAGTGCACGGACTTCCGCGCTGTCCAAAAATTGAGGCCCCGGCTTTTCGGCCTTCTTCTGTGAGATGAGAAAGGCTAGGGGAACTGGCGCCCTCTTGTGGTGGCCGGGAGTAATGCATGTTCTTAATGCCTTTCCATCTCCTTCCAAAGAGGAAATGAGAGGAAAGTTTTTTTAAGGCTTCATCTCTCTGTCCAGCTACCTTTGCTTAAAGGTAAGTGGACAGGGAGTATGGTTATTATTATTAATTTATTTTTTAAATGTAAAAAAAATTAAATAATTTTTTCTTTTTAAATTATTAAAAAAAAATACGTTTTTTTTTTTCCAATTCTTATTTAAAAAAGAAAAAAAAAAAATTGATATATATATATATATATAATATTATATCAATCTTTTTTTTTTTTTTTTTCCTCATCGCCATACCACAGCCTAAGGCCCCTTTCACACGGGCTGTCTGATCAGGTCCGCCTGTCAGTTTTTCAGGCAGACCTGATCGGACCCTTCAGTCTCCTCTATGGAGCAGTAATCTGCCGCCATCTGATCCTGTCCGCCAAAAACAGACGGATGGAGGTTCTATTTTCTATCCATCCCGTTGCGAATTCGCAGCATGTTCCCGCATCGCAAGCGCGCCCCTGGCAGTTCACACTGCCATATGCGATACGCTGGGGGTGTCAATGTAATCTTAATGACACCCCCAGTTTGATCGCATATCGCAGTGCGATCTTGCAGTTCGCACAGGATCGGATCGCACAAATGTGAACCGCTGTGCAATCCGATCCTGATGCGGCTGCAAAAAAGGGTCCTGAGCGTCTTTGCTGCGGGTGCGGTGCGAATTTAGCCATACAAAGTGTATGGCTAAACTCGCACCGCACAGCCGATCGCATGTAATGAAGGAGCAGTGCGCTCCGATATTACATGCAATCGCCGCAGCCGCATGAGTGTGAACCAGCACTTAGTTTAAAAAAAAAAAAAACTGGCTCCTAACTTTTTTAGCTGGCTCCTAGATTTCAGGCAAATTTGTCAAGCCCTGCACTTAGGAGAATTAACATATTCTCCCTGCTCTGAGAGAAGCGAGTCCCAGTAGGGGAAACATCCTGTGTCTTGTTCCACTATTGTTGTGTGGATCATCATTCTAATTTATGATCTTAATGGCAAGGTTCCCCCAGATCCGTTAGTGCTTCTTGAGCTTTTAGCTTCAGACTTCTGTTTCACGAATTGCAGGGCTGCCAGCTGGTCTTCTATTCTTATTTTTGTTTTTCCAGATGTTAATGCCGACTTTGGTCATAGGGTTCTTCATGTGGTGCTATAGGCTCCTTTTGAGCTGCCCTGGTTAATTGGTTTGTTCTTTGTTGACCTGTTGACCTTTTGTTTGTTGTGGCCCTTCCCTTAAGGCATCCTATTGGTTTAAGAATTCTACTTCCTAGGTCCTGTAATGTACCATTAGGAAATTATATATATATATATATATATATATATATATATATATATATATATATATATATATATGTCTTACCTGTAAAATCCTTATCTTAATCGTACAGGACACTGGCAAAGTAGTCACAGACCCTAGCTTTGGCAAAGCTTTTGCGGACACCCCCTGGTCATCTCCCCTGTTACCCTAGCCCCCACCATGAGTACTCACTTTTTTACGCGTGTTCTAAGGTAATGGACCCTTTCTCCCTTGTGGAGTAATCATTCCTGGTTTTACGAATTTTATTCTTGAATTATTTTATCAACTTTTTAACCATCTCCTTCAATGTCTTTATATATTACAAAAAGTACCCAAACCCCATGCTGTGGGGATGGCCTGTAACGTTACTTCGGGTATTCGGTCCTGCGCATGCACTCACATTTACACTTAGTGCAGTGCATGTAGTCAGCCGCAGGGTCTTATGCAGATTTGAGCTGTGGTCCATCTCAGTGTTACCCAGATCCTGAAGTCTTCTTTGGCTGTATGCCCAATGTGATGGGTAAAGCATGCACTCTACAGTCCAGAATTGTGGACAGGTAAGACAGAGTCTTCCTGTAATGCTGGCCATTGTAAAAACCGGGGGCCATGTTTGGAATGTATTCACTTTACAGTGTAAGCGTTTCAAACTTGTTGCTAAAATTCAACTACTTAGTACCAGGTGTTTGACCAAATGTGACATCACATCAGAGATTGCACACTTTAATGTTGCTTCCACCTAGACCTGTTAAGCCCCATTCTGGGAACCCATGCAAAAAACACTATACAAATGTGCATTGCACTTGAAGTGACATTAATTCTTAATGGCAACTAACAGACATGCCTTTGGAGTACTAGGATCATTGCCCTAAAAGGTGCGGGAGCTCTTTGGCATGTTTGTCGCCCATAGGGCAGCCCATTCAAGGTAATGGGCTGTCCTATAAACATGGCATGAAAAATGGGAACAAAAAAAAAAAAAACGCAGGCGAGAACACATGTTACCACTACACCTAGTGTGAATGGGGCATTAGGGTACTCAGGCACTTTCCCCCACCCTTTCACCAGGAAGACTTTGCTATGGGTTGGTCTACATCTACATTGCTGTGTACTCCTTCCAGATATAATTACCCTTTTATTCTTCACCCTACTCTGTCAGTACCCCATAGGTAATACCCCCACCCGTGGCTATGATGGAGACCAGGCAAATGGGGGCCACAACAAAACCTCAGGCATTTATTTGCTCTGCAGAAAGTCCATGCAACACTCAACCTCAGAGTGAAGATGCTTCCCTCGCATTGGAGCAAGAACTGGTATTTGCACTGGTTGTCAATAGAATTCCAGTTCTATTTTAGACGTGCAACAAGTAGCATACCTGATGAAAGCAGAATTTTCTCCATCAGTCACAATCCCTAGAACAGATATTGGCCTTAATACAGCAATCTCTTTCCAGGGCAGAAAAGAAAAACTGCCGTGCGGAAACTATCCTTTAAACCTATCAGTTATGTAAACTGGCCTTTTTTTGTTTCAGATGTGTTTAACTGGTGTCCCTTTCCTGTAAAGAGCCTTTCCTCATTCTTCACAATGACAAGGTTGTTTTGCGTCCAAGGCCATCCTTTCTTTTGAAATTGGCCTCAGCATTCCACATCATTGAGGACATTGTCCTCCCTTCCTTACACCCTGCTCTTAATCATCCTAAGGAAATCTTTCTTCAGTGCTTGGATGTAGACAGAAGCATTAGAGTATACCTCAAGACTACTGCACCAGTCAGATGGATGGATTCCATCTTTGCATTGTTCTCTGGACCTCGCAGGGGACATCCTGCCCTTAAAGTCCACCATTGCACAATGAAATCTGATTGCTAGTGGTTACATTCTTGAGAAATTTTCTCATTTGCTTCCATGCATCCATTCCACCAGATCGATGGGTGTCCCAAGGGAATTTTGGAATTTTGGGCACCAAGCCTTGGTAGACCAGTTGTGTAAGGCTGTCTGTCCTGTACTGCACTCCAAGATATGGAATTTACAGGCAAGTCCATTTTTTTTTCTCTTCTTTGCCTGGACATAGTCAGAGCCATAGGAATCTACCTTCGATCAAGAAGATGGATTCCCTTTTTGTCTTATCTTCAGGACCTCACAAGGGACACCATGCTTTCCAAGTCCACCATCGCACAATTAATAAAAAATCTCGTTGCTAAAGCTTACATTCTCATGGTCAAATTTCCTGTGCTTTTATGTGCCCATTTCACCATGTTGTCGCCCAGCTCTGTAAACCACTACCTGGTCCTCTGTTCATACTTTTTCAAAGTTTCATCAGGGAATGTACTGTCTTCTGCGGATGCAACTTTCATCTGCAAGGATCTTGCTGCTGCACTTTGAAGTTGGGTCTTTTGACCTTTGTTGCTTGGCCTGTTAGCACAGTTCTGTTTGCCTGCTTGTTGCCTACCCTTCTTATTCATTACTTGGGAATGTCCTAAAACTTTGCCTGTGTCCTATACTATACGATTAAGGTAAGGGTTATTTTGACCACAGAATATAAGCAACCCTCCTTTCCATTCCTTGGTTATTCTGCATTGTTTGGGGTAGGGTTTTAGGGAAGGCGCCCAGAGGGCATGTCCTCCAAATTTTTTGTCAGTGTCACGTTACCTGAATATGCCAGCCCTTACCCAGGGTTTATGAATACTTTGCCTGTGTCCTGTACTGTACCCCAAGATATGGAATTGTAAAGCCAAGTCAAAATTCCTTTTTTTTTGGAGTACATAAAAAGGTCCCGCCCCTCTGTTCTTAAGATACATACTCGTCTTTGCTTGCTTCTAAATTGAGGCATGCTGGTAACAGGAGGGTTTATATTGTGCAGTCCTTACAGCTTTGCTTTAGATGCATTGAATTCTCTTTAAGATGGCAGTAGAACCTAGTGGTGGTTCTAGAATATTTCACTGTGTCCTGTAATGTACTCCAAGAAAATGTATTCCAAAGGCAAAAATCCTGTTTTATTCAACACTGATTTTGGCTCTGAAAGAACTCATTAGAAATTTGCAATACTATAAAAATGGTTTATTTGGTGTTTTATTATTAATATTATATAGGATTTATAAAGCACCAACCGCTTACACAGTGCTTTACAAAATTATATACCTATTGTATATTAAAGATTTTAAAGATTTTGACATTACTGTACAATGTGCTTATCTTCAAGGAGTCTTGTTGACACAGTGTATGCATTAAAAGATGAAGTTCAGGAGCTAAAACAGGTCTGTATGCTTTAATACATTCTTACATAGTTAATTACATTTAACAAATGGTAACCACTTGTTGTGCATAATTCTTAGGGTATTTGCCTTGATAAATAACCCACATCCCTATATTTAGTACTTTTAGGGCAATCTAGTGTGGTAGCAAGTTTTCTGTTTAGTTAAAGAATATGAAATAATGATTTAGGAATGGTCTTCTCATGAAAATGCTGATCCTTTGGGTTTAGTACTTTGACCTACTGTCCCTGAACAAGTATGCAACAATGATTGAAATCCTTGTTTTTAATCATTGACACTCAGATTCTGAAAACAGAAGATTGGATTGGCAGGCAGGCAATTTTTCATAAGGTCAACAGTGGCAACCTGCATATTTCTAATAACCGCTTTATTTTTACGTTGCACAAAAGCATATCAGCCATATCCTTCCTACCTGATCTTATGCAAGCATGATGTTGGTAATTTAATGAACACTAATTATATTAGTCCTGCAAAGTCTGTGTTTTAAAACGTTTCATATCCCCACTTAAGCTGGCCATACATTATACAATTTTCTTGTTTAATTACCTTTAGATTACCTTCAACTATGTAGTACAAGGGCCTGCCTGATTGCATACAAAATTGAAAGTGTTTAGGTGTGATATCCTATATGGTTTGGTAAATCCAAAGGAAAGCACCAAATCCCTTCTTAACCACTTGAGGACCAGGCTTTTTCTTGCACTTTTTGTTTACAAGTTAAATCAGTATTTTTTTTTCTAAAAAACTACTTCTAACTCCAAGCAATCGTTGCAGTTTTATAAGTCACACAGTATTTGCGGAGCGTTTTTTTTTTTTTTTTTTAAAAGTACACTTTAATTAAAAAAAAAAAACACAACGCAATATACACTCTGTGCACAATTATTAGGCATGTGGTATTTTTGGGGTTTAATTTAATTATTGAACAATTACAGTGCTCTTGGTCAATCCAAAATGCTAATAAACCTAAATATTTAAGAAAGTAAAAGAGAGGTTTTGGCTTTCTTAAGAGTATATCTATGTGTGCAGAATTTTTATGCAACTAATTAAAAAACAAAATGTTCCCATCTCACTTTTTGTATTAATCGGTTAGGCTGCGTAGTGTCTTTGAGCATTTTTATACCTGATTTTGGCACATTTTTATGTGCGACTTACAGCGTTTTAGAGCTTTGGCATTTTTTTTTTTTAGCCAATAGAGAAAACTATCATTTGTCGCTAGGCATTTCAGCTTTTTTTTTACTTTTCCATGAGCTTTTATTTCTTTTTTTAATTATTATTATTCACTATTATTTTTTTCATTGGTAAGGGGTTAGAGTTAAGGTTAGGCTAGGATTAGTAGTTAGGTGACAGAGGTACAAGGCTCAAAGAAGCACAGGTGCCAGTAGCGTGATTGCAGGTGACTGCCACAGTAAAAGACTTAATCAAGGTGAGCCAGGGTCATATACGGTAAGACATATTGAAACAAGAAAGGTGCCGATGTAGATCATATATATAATGGGTACCTACGTACTATCAAAATATGGAGACAAATGTTTTGGAGGCATCAATGGACTTTCAGAATACCATACAGGATCCTAACAAAGTCTTTCTATAAAAATTCAGTTTTACACAAAACATGTTAAAACACACATTTCTCTATTGTCCATTGACAGACGCAGCTCTTATGCTTCTTACACCATTGGGTTATGCTGCCCCCTACAGCAGTAGTACTAGACAGGAAAAAAAAAAAGGTTACCACGCCTACGGGGGCTGTCCCTATAGACATAACCCCACACACCCTGCTCCAGCATACCAGTTTGTTTGAGCCTAAGAAGGAGTAGGACCTATGTTTCCTGCTGGGACTTCGGTCTCAGTTTTTTTTTATTCTTTTAAGAATATTTTGTTTTATTTTCTTTACTCACTTCTGCTAGTTAGTGTTAAGGAGGATTCCTCCTGGTGAATTACAAGCAATTGCTGGCTGAGGTTTAAAATCTCCCAGCCTGGCCTACGAGCGTGAGCAGGTTATAGTCCCGCACTAGGCCTCGCCACGACAGAGCCCCATTTTGGATGGGGACGAGCCTGCGATTGGATGTCTTGCTGGAACGCGACAACCTGGAACACCCTGAGTCTCAGCGTACCTCTCGGCTGGCAGCACCCCCACTCTGGGTGGGAAGTGGTCTGTCCTGAGCGGAATCCACCCAGTCCATGGTATGGTGAGTAAATGCAGCCCCCCCCATATCCCTTAGTGGTCTTGTGGGGGAGGGAACGTGGGCCCACTCCCGGGATGATAGGACCTAGTACTTCCTTAAAGACCCCCCTGGCTTGTCAGGATACCTGGCCCTGTGCCCTGCCCCCCTCCGCCGACCCCTGCCCTTATTGCGGCTTTCACCTGGGGGGGGCGCAAAAGCTGCGGTGCCTGGCTTCCTTGGGGTGGTGAAATTGGTACCTTTTCCTGCTGGGTTTTGTTGTAGATCCTCTGTGGCCTCCAATTTGGGGTCCCCTGACCACATGGCGCGCCGTGGGAGCCACCATCTTTAGTGTGGGCATAGGAAAATTTCTCCCCATTGAATTGCACAGAGCAGCTATTTTCCCTGTGCTACCCATTAACTTGCATTGGCAGCCATTTTTGTGTAGCCCATTGAGCTACACAGGCAGCGTGACCTTTCACATTCTATCCAGGCTGATGTCATATCCTGTGACTTTCACTTTCCTGCTGCACAGATCGGCTTTGGAGGTTTCTCAGAAAGGTGGTAAAGTACTGGGCTCTCTGTTGGCATATCCCTGCTATCTGCATATATTTAAAGGGGACTCCGTATACCGCAGTGATCGGCTGTGGGGACCACGCTCAGCGCTCTTAAAGAGACAGTACACCTGTTTTCTTTTGAACTAATTATGGAGTCCCAGGCAGTGGTTTCACCTTCAGACCCCCCTTAGTGCAACTAAGACCTTCAAGATCGCAGTCGCTGGCCGCAATTTCAGCAGCACTGGAAAGCCTGGAGACCAAGGTAGATTTTGTGATGAAAAAGGTTAATAGCCGAAAACGTCCGCTGCCCTCACGGTCATGAGTGGGGTCCTCTGATCAGAGGCTGATATGGTCGCCACGGACGCCCCCCTCCTTGAGGGATCGCTGTCCTCGCAATCGGATGGTGAAGAGGACCTTTCCTCTTCAGCTGCAGCACGGGAACGCGCTTTGGTGGAAGCCCTGATTGTTTCAGTAAGGGAAACTTTAAAAAAGGCAGATGAGCCCACACCGGCAGCGATACAGGTGTCCTTTGGCTCCCTTTGGTTTTCTCTTGTCCCCAGAATTTTTATGATATTGTTAATGAACAATGGCAGCGCATCAATCACGTGCTAATTTGCGCCGAAGTGCTTTAAACGCCGTTATCCGTTTCCTGAGATGGTTTCGAACCTTTGGACAGTACCACCTAAAGTGGATCATCCTGTATCCAGGTTGAACAAATCTACTATAGTGCCTGTGGAAGATTCCCTGGTGTTTACGTACCCGATGGACAGGCAGGTAGAATCCCTTTCCCGCCATCTTCATGTGTTGGCAGCTTCAATCCCGAAACCAATTTTTGTGTCTGTTTTGGTATCACAGACATTTATGGAATGGGTTAAGGTTTTTAAGGGGAACCTAGATGCTGACTTAATTTCCCTGGAGCTGATGGAACTTATGGACCAGATGGCCCAGGCCCTGGTGTTCCTGTGTGATGCGTCCTTGAATGTGGCTCCCCTGGTGGCCAGAGTGTCGGCTGTGGGGATTGCCATAGGACACATGGTGTGGCTGAAAAGCTGGTTGGCAGACCAGGCTTCCAAGAAGGCCTTAACAGATCTTCCTTTCCTGGGAGAGCGATTATTTGGCGATTCGCTGGATGAGTTGATCAGAGGTCTAACTGGTGGGAAGAGTACTCTTCTTCCTCAAACTTTCAAAGGTAAGGCACCCCTTAGTAAGCGGGGGGGCCTTCTTTCACCGCTCATAGACAGTTTTTTCGTGCCTCAGGTCAGGCAAGACCAAGACCAGCCAGTCCATTTCTGTGGGCAAGTCCTCTTCAGCATAAAGGGGCGCCCTCACCCGTTTCTGGGGTTGTGGGGACGTCTGCGCTTCTTTCAGGAACCCTGGACTTCCTTCATTCAAGACAAATGGGTTTACAAACTGATTCGTTCCGGGTACAAGATCGAATTTCAGTCCCAGCTAGCGGACAGGTTCTTTCAGTCAAATCTTTGCCTGTCTCCAGATCGTTTGAAGGATCTCCGAGACGCAGTGCAGGATCTCCTTGCTCAAGGAGTGATTGTTCCGGTTCCTCCGCGGGAACGCTTTCAAGGTTTCTATTCAAACCTGTTCACGGTGCCCAGAAAGAGGGCAAAGTGCGACCAATTCTGGACCTCAAGGCTCTGAACCGCTTTGTGCGGGTGCAGAAGTTTCCAATGAAATCAATTCGGTTGGTTGTAGTGTCTTTAAATCAGGGGGAATTGTCTGGCCTCCATCGATATCAAAGATGCATATCTACACATCCCCATCTAGGGGGGACACCAGACATTTCTCCGCTTTGCGGTGGCAGAGGAGCATTCTCAATTTGTGGTGTTACCCTTTGGTCTCTCCTCCGCTCCCAGAGTCTTTACCAAGGTACTGGCCCCAGGATTGGCCTTGTTGTGCCAAAAAGGGATTGCGATCCTGGGATATCTGGTCGATCTCCTATTGAGAGCGGACTCTCACTCGGCTCTGTTGGGCGACCTGTCAATTACAGTTCATACACTTCAGGAATTCGGGTGGACTATCAATTTAAAAAAATCTGCTCTGACGCCTTCAGTGAGGTTGGATTGTCTGGGGCTGACTCTAGATTCCACCTTGGCAAAGGTCTTTCTTTCCCTGGAAAAACTTCAGAAGTTGCAGGAAGCGAATTGAATAGAATTGACAAGTGGATTACCTGAGCCGTCAGGTGCTGGATCAAGGGGAATGGTCCCTTCATCCAGAAGTGTTTCATCTCCTATGTGTCCGGTGGGGAACTCTGGAGGTAGACCTGTTTGCGTCTCGCCACAACAAAAAAGTCCAGAGGTTTGTGTCCAGGTCTCGGGATCCTCTGTCTGATGACACAGACGTCTTGGCGGCTCCTTGGAGCTAGTATCGACTGATCTATGCCTTCCCTCCGATAAAACTCTTGCCAAGGCTTTTCCGCAGGGTGGCGGTGGAAGGAATTCCGGTCGTTCTGGTGGCTCCAGACTGGCCTCGTCAGTCTTGGTACGCAGACCTAGTAAAATTGGTCACCGATCCTCTGTGGAGACTTCTGCTGTCGCAGGGACCGATCTTCCATCCTGCTTTTTACAGTTGCTGACTTTAATGGCATGGTTGTTGAAGGGCGGGTGTTGAGAGATAGGGGTCTCTGAATCTGTGATTCCTACCCTGTTGAAGGCTAAGGAGGTAACTTCTAGGAAGATTTATCATCGTATGTGGAAATCGTACATTTCATGGTGTGAATCACTGAAGTTGCACCCTTGCTTGTTTTCTATAGCTAGGGTTTTGGCCTTTTTATAAAGAGGGGTTGAGCAGCGATTGGCCTCGGGCACTATCAAGGGCCAAGTGTCCGCTTTGGCTATTAACTTCCAACGTCCGTTGGCGACTAATGCCTTGATTCTCACTTTTATTCAGGGGGTGCATCATCTGGCTCCCCCGAGGAGATCCTCGTTGCCTCCGTGGAATCTCAATCTGGTTTTGTCTGTTCTTCAAAAGCCTCCTTTTGAGAACATTAGGGATATTTCTCTGCTTTATTTATCCAAGAAGGTTGCTTTTCTGGTGGCAATTACTTCTGCCCACAGAGTGTCTGAGTTGGCGGCGCTGTCTTGTCGTTCGCCTTATTTGGTGGTCCACAGAGATAAAGTGGTACTCCGACCTAATCTGTCTTCTCTCCCTAAGGTGGTGTCTGAGTTTCATCTAAATGAAGACATTGTGTTGCCTTCACTCTGTTCTAAGCCTATGCATCCCAAGGAAATTGCTTTGCACTCTCTGGATGTGGTTCAACAGATCAGGGTTTACCTGACGGTCATTGAGTCTTTTAGGAAATCACATGCTCTTTTTGTCCTTACTGAGGGATCTCGTAAAGGTTTGGCTGCGTCTTCTGTGACTATATCCAGATGGATATGGCAGACGGTTGTTCAGGCTTATTCTTTGAAGGGCCAGGTTCCTCCTTTCCCTGTGAAGGCACATTCTACTAGGGTGCTGAGTGCCTCTTGGGCTTTTCGCCATCAGGCCTCAGTAGTGCAAGTTTGTAAGGTGGCGACTTGGTCGTCTGTGCACACATTTACAAAATTCTACAAGGTAGATTTGTTGGCATCTTCGGATGCATCCTTTGGACGCAAAGTTTTGCAGGCTGCTGTTTAAAAGAGACTTGTTTGTTTCTTTTTAAGGGTTTTTTTCTTTTATGGGTGAGCTCCTGTTCCTGGTTGAGCTTCATGTTACCTAGTTGGCTAAATTTTGCCTTTTGGAGTTTACGTTAAAGCGGAGTTCCACCCATTTTTAATAGGTTGGAATACATAGATCTTTGTAATCCCCTTTAACCGGTTGCCGACCGCCGCACGACTATATACTGCGGCGGTCAGCCCCGGCCAGGCAGAGTGACGTAGCGGTACGTCACTAGCCTTCGCCGCTCTGGCGCGCGCGCGCGCACCCGCGGTCCCGCCGATGACTCGATTGGGTTCAGAACCGATCAGTCATCAGGTCCAGGCCAATCATTTTTGGTCTGGACCTGTTGATCGGTCCTGCCCAATCAGATCTCCCTCTAAGCCTGTGAAATGTAAACACAGGCTTAGAGGAGATGTGCCCTCCCCTCCCAACGGTCTTTTTGGATCCAGCGTGAGAGGAGAGCACATCTAATTGTAAGTACAGCACCAAGCACGTACATACACAGATAGGCACATTTCACCCCCGATCGCCCCCCCAATTAACCCCTACAGCACCTGACACAACACACACTATATACAGCATATAGCATATACCTATATACCTGTATAAGTGTGATTTGTGAACAGGTGTAGCCCTTGCGACCCCCCCTTTTCCACTCAAATTACCCCCCCACCCCCCCCCTAATAAAGATTTAACCCACTGATCCCCCCTGAACCCCCCCTGATCACCGCCGTTAACCCCTACACCCTCTGTCACATCAGCACTAATACAAACGCAATATACGGTGTTATTGTATTTTTGTATTAGTGTCATTGTGATCAGAATTAGCGCAGGCGACTAAGTTTCTGTCCCAAGAAGGTTTAGGGTCCCCGCCACCCGCCCAATAAAGATTTAAGCCCCTGACCCCCCCCTGATCACCCCTACACCCCCTGCCATAACACACACCGTATACAGTATATAGCATTTTGCTATATACCCGTATAAGTGTGATTTGTGGTCAGGTCTAGCGCTTGCGACCCCCCTTTTTCCACTTGAATTACCCGCCACCCCCCCCTAATAAAGATTTAAGCCCCTGATCCCACCTGATCCCCCCCTGATCACCGCTAGTTAACCCCTACACCCTCTGTCACATCAGCACTAATACAAACGTAATATACTGTGTTTTTGTATTTTTGTATTAGTGTCATTGTGATCAGAATTAGCGCAGGCGACTAAGTTTGTGTCCCAAGCAGGTTTAGGGTCCCCCCCACCCGCCCAATAAAGATTTAATCCCCTGATCCCCTCCTGATCACCCCTACACCCCCTGCCACAACGCACACTGTATACAGTATATAGCATTTTCTATATACCCGTATAAGTGTGACTTGTGACCAGGTTTAGCGCTTGCCACCGTTCCTTTTATCCTTAGGATACCCGCCAGTCCCTTCCAATAAAGATTTAAACCCCTGATCCCCCCCTGATCACATCCCGTTAACCCCTACACCCTCTGTCACATTAGCACTAATACACACATAATATACTGTTTTTACTGTATTTTTGTATTGGTGTCATTGTGACTTGAGGTTGCTCTAGCTAGCTAGTTTCTTTCCCAAAGGAGGTTTAGGGTCCCCGCCACCCCCCCCCAGATCCCCGGCGCATAGTTTAGAAGTAACCCCTTGATCACCACACACGCACGCACGCACCTACACTTCCATTTCTAGTATAGTGTTTGAACAGATCAATATCTGATCTGATCAGAGCTATACTAGCGCCCCCATAGTTTAGGGTTCCCAAAACGCGGTGTTTGCACGATCAGCACTGATTCCGGCCAGCACCTGCGTTTAACCCTTTCACCCAGGTAAGTGTAGTAATCAATAGATTACTGTCACTTACAAAAAACACAAGACACAAAACCGCTGTGTTAGCAGAGTCAGGCCTGATCCCTGCTAGCATTAGCAGTTTTTTTGGTAGCGCTTGAAATAGTCTTCGACAACCAGGTGCTTTTATTACCTGTGAGTCGCATCACTGTACGGGTAAATTTAGTTACCAAAATGTCTAAACGTTCGTACAGTGATGAAGCTATTTACAGTATAATGTCCATGTCAGGTGAGAGCGATGGGGAAGCCTCACCGGCAGAATCAGGGTCATTATACGAACCAGATGACAGCAGCGGCTCCCTGACAGACAGCTCCGACGACAGATGGGTCCCTGTTAGACCCAGGCGTACCCGACCCCATTCTGGTGTTGTTGAAATGCAGGAATCGCAGGGTGCTCGTATGGAGCAGAGTGTGGGTACTAGTGCCGCTCATCCTTCTGGCGACCTGGCAAGCGCCAGCGGCCTAGTACAACCTGGACCTAGTACAACCAGCACTGCAGTAAGACCTGGTGACGTGGCGAGTCCCCTAAGTGCAGTTGAAGCTGGTGCGGTGGCTAGCACAAGTAGTGGCCCGCAGCCACCGCGTATTCGAAGACAGGCCCGTAGAGCCCATAGTGCCCTCCCTGATGCGCTAGCATATCCCAATTGGCAACCCACTGATTCTACAGCGCCAGTACTTCCCCCATTCACCGCCCAACCTGGAATCCACGTGGAGACAGCTGGTTTTACGCCCCTGAACTTTTTTGAGCTGTTCTTCACGGAAGATCTTTTCAGATCTATTGTGGATCAATCAAATTTATATGCTCAACAATTTATCGCCGCCAACCCAAATTCGCACCTTGCCAGACGATTCGGCTGGAATCCTATAACGGTTTCCGAATTTAAGATCTTTCTGGGCCTTTCCCTCCACATGGGCATAACTAAACAAAGTGAATTGCGGCTATATTGGTCCACTAGCCCAGCTCACCATATGCGCATGTACTCTGCCTCCATGTCCAGGGGGAGATACGAGCAAATTCTGCGATTTATGCATTTCAGCGACAATGAAATCTGTCGTCCTCGGGGAGACCCTGCATACGATCGGCTCCACAAAATTCGGCCCCTCATAGACCACTTCAATCAGCGGTTTGCAGCCTTGTTTACCCCCGAACAAGTTGTCTGCATTGACGAGTCCCTGATTAAATTTACTGGCCGTCTTGCTATCAAACAGTACCTCCCCAGCAAGCGTGCCAGATACGGGGTCAAGTTGTATAAGCTCTGTGACAGGGCCACAGGCTATACAGTTAATTTCCGTGTCTATGAGGGAAAAGATAGCACTGTGGAGCCCCCGAACTGCCCAGACTACATAGGGAGCAGCGGTAAGATTGTTTGGGACTTGGTGTCACCCTTATCCGGAAAGGGGTACCATTTGTACGTGGACAATTTTTACACAAGCGTGCCACTATTTAGTCACCTGCTTGATTTACAAATTGGCGCATGTGGCACCGTGCGACCTAATCGCCGGGGCTTCCCCCAACGGCTTGTTAATTCCCGTCTTAGTCGGGGGGCGAGAGCCTGCTTGAAAACGGACAAATTACTTGCGGTGAAGTGGAAGGATACACGGGATGTTTATGTTCTGTCCTCCCTTCACGCAGACACGACAGTCCAAATCCCTACGGCAACTGGCGTTATGGAGAAACCCCTCTGTGTCCACGAATATAACCTTAACATGGGAGGGGTGGACCTTAACGACCAGCTTTTGGCGCCGTATTTAGTTGCCCGTAAAGCCAGACGCTGGTACAAAAAAGTGTCTGTTTACCTTTTCCAATTGGCTATGCTGAACGCCTTTGTCCTATACAAGGCGTCAGGACGAACTGGACCCTTCCGGGAATTCCAGGAAGCGGTCATCCTTGCCTACCTGTACCCAGGAGGCATGCCTGCCCAACTTCCCCTTCCAGATGCAGTGAGCCGGCTGCATGAGAGGCATTTTCCTTATGCCCTCCCGAGTACCCCTACCCAAATACGACCCCAAAGACGATGTCGTGTCTGTAGCAGGCGCGGATTTAGGCGTGACACCCGTTATTATTGTCCCAAATGTCCTGACCATCCTGGTCTCTGCATCGGGGAATGTTTTGAGCGCTACCATACACTAGTGGAGTATTAGTGTAGGGTACAGCACGACACAGTGTAGGGCACATAAACACAGGGTCTCGAAGGATGTTGGATGTCCATCGACATTTTGAGAGACCCAAGCTGGAAGAGAAGATCGCAGAAGATCGCACTCCCTCCCAAATCAAGAAATAAAGGAACAGTTAGAAAGTAAAATAAAAGGATCCAAAAACTGTTGTGGTGTCAGTAATTTTATATGTCCTTCTACTCCTTCCTACTATACTTTTTTCAATGTCCTTTGTTTGTTTTTTCATTCTTTTGTGACCTGTTTCTCTTGCAGGTAATTGTCGGCTACCACGCATTGATTTTATATATTCTGACACAAACAGCGTTTGCGCTCAGCATATATGGATACCTTTGCTGATAGCAGCTGTGGTGATTTTCTGATTTCAGCACTGCAGTTAAAATCTTATTTTGGTATACGTGGATAGCGCCGTGTATACCCATCATTAAATTCAGTGGGTGGTTGTTTGGGCGGTTAATGATGAGAATCCAAAAACTTTTGTTGTGTCAGTCATTTTATATGTCCTACTCTTCCTAATGTACTTTTTTTTAATGTACTTTGTTTGTTTTTTCATTCTTTTGTGACCTGTTTCTCTTGCAGGTAATTGTCGGCTACCACGCATTGATTTTATATATTCTGACACAAACAGCGTTTGCGCTCAGCATATATGGATACCTTTGCTGATAGCAGCTGTGGTGATTTTCTGATTTCAGCACTGCAGTTAAAATCTTATTTTGGTATACGTGGATAGCGCCGTGTATACCCATCATTAAATTCAGTGGGTGGTTGTTTGGGCGGTTAATGATGAGAATCCAAAAACTTTTGTTGTGTCAGTCATTTTATATGTCCTACTCTTCCTAATGTACTTTTTTTAATGTACTTTGTTTGTTTTTTCATTCTTTTGTGACCTGTTTCTCTTGCAGGTCCCTCGTCGGCTACCACGCATTGATTTTATATATTCTGACACAAACAGTGTTTGCGCTCAGCATATATGGATACCTTTGCTGATAGCAGCTGTGGTGATTTTCTGATTTCAGCACTGCAGTTAAAATCCTATTTTGGTATACGTGGATAGTGTCGTGTATACCCATCATTAAATTCAGTGGGTGGTTGTTTGGGCGGTTAATGATGAGTAATACTACGCATTATTCCTGTGCTGATTTCTGATAGGTTCTCTTTTTTTCCGTTCAGCCCACAGGCTGCATGACAAAAAAAAAAACCTATATGCCAAACAAGGACCAGCAATGTACTGGTACGTTGCTGGACTTTGAGTGGTTGTACCAGGATGATGCCTGCAGATTTAGGCATCATCTTGGTATCGTTTTTTACAGCCAGCGGTCGGCTAACATGTAAAAGCAATCCTAGCAGGTAATTGGCCGCTAGACTGCTTTTACATGCAGTGGGAGGGGTCTCCCCCCCCCCCCACCGCCGCCTTCCGAAGCCTTCCGTGGTTTTTCTCGGGCTCTCCTGTCCCACCGGTTAACCCGAGAGTGCAGCCGGTGGTTCAGTTATCTAACCATAGAGCTAATTGAAGATTAGAATGGCTCCAATCATCTCTATGGCCTAAGATGCCGGAGGCTACGAGCATTTCATGACTTCTTTTTCGCCAGAAATAAACAGGGCCATTGGGAAATTGGGAAAGTATTTTATCACACCAATTTTGGCGTGGTCAGATACATTAAGGTCAGAGGAGAGATCTAGAGTATAAAAGACCCCAATTTTTTTAAAAAAGAGTACCTGTCACTACCGATTGCTATCATAGGGGATATCTAAATTCACTGTGATAACAATAAAAATGATTTAAAAAAAAAAATTAAAGGAAAGGTGTCAAAATAACATAAAAAAGCAAAAAAAAAAAAAAAAAATTGAGCCCCCCCCCTTTCCCCCCGTGCTTGCACGCAATGGCACACGCAAGCGTTGGTCTAGTGTCATATGTAAACCGCAATTTCAGCATGCATGTGAGGTATCGCCGCGATCGCCAGATCGAGTGCAGTAATTTTTGCAGTAGACCTCCTCTGTAAGTCTAAAGTGGTAACCTGTAGAGACTTTTAAAGTTTTTAAAAATGTACGTACGTTGTTGCCACTGCGCAGGCGTGCGCAATTTTTAAAGCATGTCATGTCAGGTGTCTATGAACTCGGCATAAGATCATCTTTTAAATTTTACCAAAAAAATTGGAATTATATAGTGTATTTGTGAAATAAATTTAAAAAAAATGTATTTTTTTCGCAAAAATTGCGTTTGGAAAATCTGTGCGCAAATACCGTGTGACAAAAAAATTTGCAACATCCCCCATTTTATTCTATAGGGCCTCTGCTTTAAAGAAATATATAATGTTTGGGGGTTCAAAGTAATTTTCTAGTAAAAAAAAAATATTTTTTCATGTAAACAAAAAGGCACAGAAAAGGCTTGGTTTTCAAGTGGTTAGAAGAGTGGGTGATGTGTGGATAAGATTGAGCATAAAATGCCGGGACAGTTCAAACACCCCCCAAATGACCCCTTTTTGAAAAGTAGACACCCAAAGCTATTTGCTGAGAGGCATGGTGAGTCCATGGAATATTTTATATTTTGCTACAAGTGTCGGGAAAATTATTATTTCTTTTTTTTTTGTTGTTTTTTTACAGAAAGTTGTCACTAAATGATATATTGCTCACACATGCCATGTGTATATGTGAAATGACACCCCAAAATACATTCTGCTGCTTCTCCTGAGTACAGGGATACC
Organism: Pelophylax lessonae; assembly: GCF_965119305.1. NCBI lineage: Eukaryota > Metazoa > Chordata > Amphibia > Anura > Ranidae > Pelophylax > Pelophylax lessonae. The sequence continues at coordinate 470,387,875 of NC_138769.1, read as the reverse complement.
CCATGTGTGAGACTTTTTGGCAGCGTAGCTGTGTACGCGCCCCCGAAAACCAATCCACATCTTCAGGTTTTCTAATGGCGTAAATTGCTGATTTTACCCCTGACTACCTGTCACAGTTTCAGAGGCCCTGAAATTTCAAGATAGCACAAAACCCCCCCAAATGACCCCATTTTGCAAAGTAGACACTCCAAGCTATTGGCTGAGAAGCATGGTGAGTCCATGGAATAGTTTATATTTTGCCACAAGTTTCGGGAAAATAATTTTTTTTTTTTTTTTTAACACAAAGTTGTCAGTAAATGATATAATGCTCACGCATGCCATGGGTATATGTGAAATGACACCCCAAAATACATTCTGCTGCTTCTCCTGAGTACAGGGATACCCCATGTGTGAGACTTTTTTGCAGTCTAGCCGAGTACAGGACCCCGAAAACCAACCTCCACTTTCAGGCTTTCCAAGGGCGTAAATTGTTGATTTCACTCCTGACTACCTATCACAGTTTCGGAGGCCCTAAAATTCCAAGATAGCACAAACCCCCCCCAAATGACCCAATTTTGCAAAGTAGACACTCCAATCTATTTGCTGAGAGGCATGGTGAGTATTTTGCAGCTCTCATTTTTTTTGGAAAATGAAGAAAAAACAGGAAAATGCATTTTTTTTCCTCTTTTTTCAATTTCCAAAACTTTGTGACAAAAAGTGAGATCTGCAAAACACTCAACATGCCTCTCTGCAAATAGCTCAGGGTGTCTACTTTCCAAAATGGGGTCATTTGGGGGGGTTTTGTGCTATCTTGGAATTTTAGGGCCTCCGAAACTGTGATAGGTAGTCAGGAGTGAAATCAACAATTTACGCCCTTGGAAAGCCTGAAAGTGGAGGTTGGTTTTCGGGGTCCTGTACTCGGCTAGACTGCAAAAAAGTCTCACACATGGGGTATCCCTGTACTCAGGAGAAGCAGCAGAATGTATTTTGGGGTGTCATTTCACATATACCCATGGCATGTGTGAGCAATATATCATTTACTGACAGCTTTGTGTAAAAAAAAAAAAAAAATATATATATATATATATATTTCCCGGAACTTGTGGCAAAATATAAAATATTCCATGGACTCACCATGCCTCTCAGCAAACAGCTTGGGGTGTCTACTTTCCAAAATGGGGTCATTTGGGGGGGTTTTGTGCTATCTTGGAATTTTAGGGCCTCCGAAACTGTGATAGGTAGTCAGGAGTGAAATCAACAATTTACGCCTTTGGAAAGCCTGAAAGTGGAGGTTGGTTTTCGGGGTCCTGTACTCGGCTAGACTGCAAAAAAGTCTCACACATGGGGTATCCCTGTACTCAGGAGAAGCAGCAGAATGTATTTTGGGGTGTCATTTCACATATACCCATGGCATGTGTGAGCAATATATCATTTACTGACAGCTTTGTGTAAAAAAAAAAATATATATATATATATATATATATTTCCCGGAACTTGTGGCAAAATATAAAATATTCCATGGACTCACCATGCCTCTCAGCAAATAGCTTGGGGTGTCTACTTTCCAAAATGGGGTCATTTGGGGGGGTTTTGTGCTATCTTGGAATTTTAGGGCCTCCGAAACTGCGACAGGTAGTGCAGAGGTGACATGAACAATTTACGCCATTAGAAAACCTGAGAGTGTTGATTGGTTTTCGCGGTCCTGTACACAGCTAGGCTCCCAAAAAGTCTCACACATGGGGCATCCCCATACTCAGGAGAAGCGGCAGAATGTATTTTGGGGTGTCATTCCACATATACCCATGTCATGTGTGAGAAATTTATCTTTTAGTGACAACGTTGTGTAAAAAAAAAAAATTAAAAAAAAAAATTGTAATTTTCCCGAAACTTGTGGCAAAATATAAAATATTCCATGGACTCACCATGCCTCTCAGCAAACAGCTTGGGGTGTCTACTTTCCAAAATGGGGTCATTTGGGGGGGTTTTGTGGCATCTTGACATTTCAGGGCCTCCTAAACCGTTATAGGTAGTGAGAAAATGCAATGAAAAATGTACGCCCTTTGAAATTCTGATGGTGGTGATTTGTTTTCCGGCTCCCGTACACAGCTACGCTCCCAAAAAGTCTCACATATGTGGTATCCCTGTACTCAGGAGAAGCAGCAGAATATATTTTGGGGTGTAATTACACATATACCCATGGCATGTGTGAGCAATATATCATTTCAATGACAACTTTGTGTAAAAAAAAAAAAAAATTTTTTTAGTCATTTTTCAAACACCTGTGACAAAAAAATAAAATATTCAATGAGCTCAACATGCCTCTCAGAACATTCCTTAGGATGTCTACTTTCCAAAAAGTGGTAGTTTGGGGGGGTTTTGTACTGCCCCGCCATTTTAGCACTTCATGAAATGAGATAGGCAGTCAGAAATTAAAGCTTCGTAAATTTCAGTATTTACACCATAGTTTGTAGACGCTATAACTTTTGCGCAAACCAATAAAAATACGCTCATTGATTTTTTTTTTGTCAAAGACATGTAGCTAAATATATTTTGGCCAAAAAAAATGACATAAATTGAGTATATTGGATATTTTTTAAAAGACAAAGTTGAAAATGTCATTTTTTTGCAAAATTTTCGCTCTTTTTTTATTAATATCGCAAAAAATAAAAAGCGCAGAGGTGATCAAATGCCACCAAAAGAAAGCTCTGTTTGTGGGAAAAAAAGGACGTAAATTTCGTTTAGGTACAGCATTGCATGACCGAGCAATTATCAGTTAAAGTCACGAAGTGCCAAGTTGAAAAAAGGGGTCTGGTCCTTTAGCAGCCAAATCCTCCGGGGCTTAAGTGGTTAAAATGGCTTTTACCAATGGAAACTTTTTTTTTTTTTTTTTTTGCTAGTAAATACCTTAATTTCGGCTTTATTCCTCCTCTCCTCACTTCCTGGTCCGATCGGCGATGACGTCATTCGGCGATCCGCAGTGTCTGCTGGGATGTATTCTATTCCAGAAATCTCAGTAGCTGTATCTGTACTGAGCCGTGCCTGCCCCGCCTCCACCCCGCCTCCTCTCATTCAGTTGCATTGTATGAATGTATTAAGGCCGTTCTCTGCCCCGCCTCCACCCCGCCTCCTCTCATTGAGTTGTATTGAGAGGAGGCGGGGCGGAGGCTGGGCAGAGAACAGCCTTAATACATTCATACAATGCAATTCATTGAGAGGAGGCGGGGCGGAGGCGGGGCAGGCACGGCTCAGTACAGCTACAGCTACTGAGATTTCTGGAATAGAATACATCCCAGCAGACACTGCGGATCGCCGAATGACGTCATCGCCGATCGGACCAGGAAGTGAGGAGAGGAGGAATAAATCCGAAATTAAGGTATTTACTAGCAAAAAAAAAAAAAAAAGTTTCCATTGGTAAAAGCCATTTTAAAGGGGATTACAAAGATCTAAAGTTCCAAAAATGGGTGGAACTCCACTTTAACTATTTGGTTTGTGTTCTTCCCACCCCTCATGCCTACACTGCTTTGGGACGTCCCAATGGTATAAGAAGCATAAGAGATGCGTCTGTCAATGGCCATCTAGATAAAGGAAGGCCTGTGGATGTGGTGTATCTGGATTTTGCAAAGTCATTTGATAAGTTTTACCACAAATGCCCACTGTACAAACTAAGGTATGTAGGTATGTCCATAGAGTGAGTACCTGGATTAAAAGCTGGCTGCAGGGGAGAGTCCAAAGGGTGGTAATAAGTGGGGAGTACTCACTTCTCCGTATACTCACACAATCTCCGTATTTGTGGATGATACTAAATTAAGCATGGCAATAACTTCTACGCAGGATGTGGAAACCTTACAAGAAGACCTGAACAAAATAATGGGGTGGGCATCTACATGGCAAATGAGTTTTAATGTTGAAAAATGTAAGATTACCTTTTGTGCCAGAAATACGAGAGCAAAATTCTCACTAGGGGGAGAGCCTTTGGGGGAATCTAAGATGGAAAAGGACCTGGGGGTCCTAGTAGACGACAAGCTCAGCAATGGCATGCAGTGTCAAGCTGCTGCAAGGAAAGCCAACAGAATATTGGCATGTATTAGAAAGGGAATTCACTCCAGAGATAAAACGATATTTCTCCCACCCTACAAGACTCTGGTCTGGCTGCATCTGGAGTATGCTGTCCAGTTCTGGGCACCAGTCCTCAGGAAGGATGTGCTGGAACTGGAGAGAGTCCAGAGAAGGGCAACAAAGCTAAAAAAGGGACCGGAGGATCTCTGCTATAAGGAAAGACTGCAGGCATTGAACCTATTCTCTCTGGAGAAGAGATGCTTGAGAGGGGATATAATATCAATGTGCGAATACCGTACTGGTGACCCTAGCATAGAGAACAAACTGTTCAGTGAAAGGGAATATAAAAGGCTTGCAGCCATTCACTAAAATTAGAAGAAAAGCGGTTTAATCTTAAACTGCGTAGAGGGTTCTATACCGTCAGAGCGGTAAGGATGTGGAATTCTCTTGCACAAGCAGTGGTATCCGCTAGGAGCATCAATAGTTTAAAAAAGCGATTAGATGGGCATCTTAACAATCACAACATATAGGGGTATACAATGTACTATTGACATAAACACACACACACATCATAGGTTGAACTGGATGGCCTCTTATCTTTTTTCAACCTCACTATGTAACGAAAAATTAATTTCTTTTCTCCAGTGTTTTGGAGCTTTAAGCTACAAAACGCTGAGGTATGAATGGAGCCATAAAGTGAGAATAATAAACAACTCAAAATTTACAAATTCACATTTCTGACATTTAAAAAAAAAAAAAAACTCTGTGACCAATATAGCCACCTTTCAATAACAGTCATAAGCCTTTCATGCATTGAGTCTGTCAGTTTCTTGATCTGTTGACGATCAACTTTGTGCAGCAGCAACCACAGCCTCCCAGACACTGTTCAGAGAGGTGTACTGTTTTCCTTTACCGTACATCTCCCGTTTAAAAAGGGCCCACAAGTGCTCAATAGGGTTTAGGTCAGATGAGGAAGGAGGTCATGTTATTCATTCATCTTTAAGGCGTTTGCTGGCTAGTCATGCAGTGGAGTACTTTGATGTATGCGATGAAGCATTGTCGTTCATAAAGGTCGTCTTGAAAGATGCAGACTTTTTCCTGTACCATTGCCTGAAGAAAGTGTCTTCTAAAAACTGGCAGTAGGTTTGAGAGTTGACTTTAAGTTCATCTTCAACCCGAAAAGCTCTGTGCACGTTACTGATCAAGCCACAGGCCCATCCATCTGGTCCATCATCTCATCAGTCCATAAAACCATTGAAAAATCTGCCTTCGGATATTTCTTGGCCCCACTCTTGCCGTTTCAATGTATGTGCCTTGTTCAGTAGTGGTTGGGATTCAGCCTTTCTTACCTTGGCCATGTCTCTGAGCACTGAACACCTTGTACTTCTGGGCAGTTCTGGAATATGACAGCACTGAAGGATAATGGATTCCTGGTAGCTTCATGTTTTATTTTTCTCAAATCTTTGGCAGTAATTTGTGTGTTTTTTTTTTTTCTCAACATGTTTCTTGCGACCCTGTTGACTATTTGCAACAGAATATTTGATGGTTCTGTGATCATGCCCCAATATCTTAGCAGTTTCAAGAGTGCTGCATCCCTCTGAAAGACTTTTTAAAATTTTTGACTTTTCAGAGTCAGTTAAATCTCTTTTTTTGGCCCATTTTGCTTAAGGAAAAGAAGCTGCCTAATAATTATGCACACCTTGATAAAGGGTGTTGATCTCCTTAGGCCACACCCTCCTCATTACACAAATACACATGCTTAAATCTAATAGGCTTTCAAGTTTATACAGCTTGGAGTTGAACGATATGCATACAAATGATGATTTGGTCAAAATACTTGCCTAATAATTGTGCACACAGTGTATACCACAATGTTTTTGTAAAATATGAAAGATGATGCACCGAGTATATAGATACCAAACATGCTGCGCATCTAAATTGCACACGCTCATGGAATGGCGTCAAACTACGGTACTTTAAAATCTCTATAGGTGACTTTTTGTGATCTTTTGCTTTTTTTAAAAAAAATGTTTACTTTAGCCCTAGACCATACTTGATGTCATGACGTCGCTACGGTCCTCCAAGGCCATAGAGACGATCAGAGACCAGATCTCTGTGACCACCTGGCCTATCCGTTGGATCCATTCTCGGGGTGCACAAGTGAAATTGGTAAGCCCGAGGAACACTGGCAAGTGGCAGGAGGGGGGCGTCCCTCCTGCCACTTTTGAAAGCCATCCAGCGCTGAGCTGCTCGGACCACTTTCATGAGAAAGCCGGCCGTCGGGTGATAGCTTCAGCCATCTCAATGGGGTTGGGATCAGGTGGTTGACTCGGCCATTGCAGAATATTCCACTTCTTTTCCTTTAAGAGCTCCTGGGTTGCTTTTGCAGTGTGTTTTGGATCATTGTCCAAATGTACTGTGAAGCTGTTTAATCAACTTGTCTGCATTTGGCTGAATCTGGGCTGACACTATATCTCTAAACTCTGCAGAATTCATCTGGCTGCTCCTGCCTTCTGTCACATTATCAATAAACACCTATGACCTAGTGCCACTGGAAGCCATGCATGCCCATGCCATCACACTGCCTCCACCATGTTTTACAGATGGCGTTGTGTGCTTTGGGTCATGAGCTGTACCAATCCTTCTCCACACTTTTTTCTTCCTGTCATTCTGGTACAGATTAATCTTAGTTTCATCCGTCCAAAGAATGCTTTTCCAGAACTGGTCTGGCTTTTTTGGATGTTTTTGTTGGCAAGGTCTAATCTGGCTTTTCTTCAGGCTTATGAATTGTTTGCACCTTGTGGTGAACCCTGTGTATTTGCTCTCCTGAAGTCTTCTCTTGATTGTAGACTTAGATAATGGTGCTCCAACCTCCTAGAGAGTGTCCTTCACATGTCTGGATGTTGTGAATGAATTTTTCTTTACCATAAAGAGATTTCTGCGATCATCCAGCACTGTTGTCGTACGTGGACGTCCAGGCCTTTTTATGTTGCTGAGCTCACCAGTTTGTTCTTACCTCAGAATGTACCAAACTGTTGATTTGGCCACTCTTAATGTTGCTGCCATCGCTCTGATTGATCTGTTTTGTTTTTGAAGCCTTACAATGGCCTGTTTCGCTTGCATGGACAGCTCCTTTGAATGCATGATGTAGGTTCACAGCAATATGCAAATTGCCATCCAAATGCAAATACCACAATTAGAATCAACTCCAGGCCTTTTACCTGCTTAATTGATGAAGAAATAGCGAAGGAGTAGCCCACAACTGGCCATAAAACCGCTTTTGATTCAAATGTCCAACTACTTTGGGTCCCTTGAAAAAAAGGGGGGGGGGGGCTATTCTTAAGAGCTGTAACTCCTAAACCCTTCCTCTGCTTTGGATGTACATACCCTCAAATTAAGTGTGCACTTGCAGCCCATATCCATTATTTAACTATAGTTTGAATAGTTTTTGGTAAATACCTGAAAAAGCTAAAATTGTGCCTGTGTCCAAAAATATATGGACCTTGTATACAGTGCCTTACGAAAGTATTCGGCCCCCCTTGAACTTTGCGACCTTTTGCCACATTTCAGGCTTCAAACATAAAGATATAAAACTGTAGTTTTCTGTGAAGAATCAACAACATGTGGGACACAATCATGAAGTGGACCGAAATTTATTGGATATTTCAAACTTTTTTAACAAATAAAAAACTGAAAAAATGGGCGTGAAAAATTATTCAGCCCCCTTAAGTTAATACTTTGTAGCGCCACCTTTTGCTGCGATTACAGCTGTAAGTCGGTTGGGGTATGTCTCTATCAGTTTTGCACATCGAGAGACTGAAATTTTTGACCATTCCTCCTTGCAACAGCTCAAGCTCAGTGAGGTTGGATGGAGAGCGTTTGTGAACAGCAGTTTTCAGTTCTTTCCACAGATTCTCGATTGGATTCAGGTCTGGACTTTGACTTGGCCATTCTAACACCTGGATATGTTTATTTGTGAACCATTCCATTGTAGATTTTGCTTTATGTTTTGCATCATTGTCTTGTTGGAAGACAAATCTCCGTTCCAGTCTCAGGTCTTTTGCAGACTCCCATCAGGTTTTCTTCCAGAATGGTCCTGTATTTGGCTCCATCTATCTTCCCATCAATTTTAACCATCTTCCCTGTCCCTGCTGAAGAAAAGCAGGCTCAAACCATGATGCTGCCACCACCATGTTTGATAGTGGGGATGGTGAGTTCAGGGTGATGAGCTGTGTTGATTTTACGCCAAACATACCATTTTGCATTGTTGCCAAAAAGTTCGATTTTGGTTTCATCTGACCAGAGCACCTTCTTCCACATGTTTGGTGTGTCTCCCAGATGGCTTGTGGCAAACTTTAAACAACACTTTTTATGGATATCTTTAAGAAATGGCTTTCTTCTTGCCACTCTTCCATAAAGGCCAGATTTGTGCAGTATACGACTGATTGTTGTCCTATGGACAGAGTCTCCCACCTCAGCTGTAGATCTCTGCAGTTCATCCAAAGTGATCATGGGCCTCTTGGTTGCATCACTGATCAGTCTTCTCCTTGTATGAGCTGACAGTTTAGAGGGACGGCCAGGTCTTTGTAGATTTGCAGTGGTCTGATACTCCTTCCATTTCAATATTATCGCTTGCACAGTGCTCCTTGGGATGTTTAAAGCTTGGGAAATATTTTTGTATCCAAATCTGGCTTTAAACTTCTCCACAACAGTATCTCGGACCTGCCTGGTGTGTTCCTTGTTCTTCATGATCCTTTCTGCGCTTTAAACGGACCTCTGAGACTATCACAGTGCAGGTGCATTTATACGGAGACTTGATTACACACAGGTGGATTCTATTTATCATCATTTGTCATTTAGGTCAACATTGGATCATTCAGATGTCCTCACTGAACTTCTGGAGAGAGTTTGCTGCACTGAAAGTAAAGGGGCTGAATAATTTTGCACGCCCAATTTTTGAGTTTATTTGAAATATCCAATAAATTTCGTTCCACTTCATGATTGTGTCCCACTTGTTGATTCTTCACAAAAAATTACAGTTTTATACCTTTATGTTTGAAGCCTGAAATGTGGCAAAAGGTTGCAAAGTTCAAGGGGGCCGAATACTTTCGCAAGGCACTGTATATACATATTGTGATCAGCAAGTGGTTAATATGTATCAACTGTGTTTTATTGCCATCTGTGTCTCCATTAGGGAGATTTACTCTCTTAAATAGTCCTGATAACGAATGTCATGGGCAATGAAAATGAAGGAAAATCCAAAATTTTGAGTTGCCCCCAGAATAGGATTAGAGGGTAAACTTCAAAGGGAACACTGGTTCCTGAGATAGCTGTGGAAAGGGGGATTTCTCTCATAATGTCTATGGCAAATCTCCCAAATGAGACACAGATGGCAAAGACGGAGGTTTTAACAATCCCCTGCTCTATCCAAAATAAATAAAAACATTTTGGCTTTAGTTATACTTTCAGCTGACAGCATGCATTTCCTTTGGATTTAGTTTAGCAATGTAGTTTGAGGACCCATCCTAAAAACCCATTTCATTTGTATCTAATATGGCAAGCTCTTGCACTATATTGTTTTTAAATGTAAAGGATTTTGTACAATCACATTGCAACAAATCTGGTTAGGTTATGATTAATGTAGGTTTCTCAGTTACATGGAACCTTTGGTGTAATGTAAAAAAATAAACCTATTTGGAGCCAATTTTTTTGAAATTGCAAACTGATTCCTTAATATAATCAATAGGACAGCAAGAAGATGAAGAAGTCTTTAGATGAAGAACAGCGAGCTAGAAAGGAACTTGAGAAGCTCATCAGAAAAGTCCTAAAGAATATGAACGACCCCTCATGGGATGAAACCAACTTGTAATGCAGCACTCAGTGTCTTCTTATTCCATACCAGGGATCAAAAATATTTGGACTTTTGTTATGTGTGTGTCCATGTGAAAACAGAAGCACTGCAGTTTAAGATGTAACTGGATTGTAATATGACTCTGTTGTACTGTACAGAATGCATTATCTAACTGACTGTCTTCAGACACTCCTTTCAGCAGTTGCAAAGTGTGAAGTTGGTAAACGTTAAATAGCACCAAATCCAAACTGTATCAACTTTACACGTTAATTACCTCATTTTGCAGAAAGAGCAGTTGCTAAGAGTCTGACTTTTTTTTTTTTTTGTACCGGTGTTTTTTAAACTGGTAGAGAACTGTATTGCTCCTTTTATGTATATAATGTTTTGAATGCGTATGTAAAAGGCACTAAATCATCCTTTTGACTTGTTTTTTTGTTAGTTTTGCATAACAGTCAAGTGTAAATATTTCCAAAACAAGTCTACCTTTAAAAAAAAAAAAAAGAGAAAAAAACACATTGACATGAGATAAACTGGCAAAGTCTCATAGTACATGTTCTCATAGGCCGTGTATTTAATTTAATTGCCTTATTTATGTTATATGTCAACAACATGCATTTTTAAAACGGTCAAGGGAAGCTAAATCTCCTGAACGATAAACTTGTCACTAACAACTTATGATTATGTGTTTATACAAATATATATAAATATATTTATTATGTTTACTTTTAATGTGTTTGGGGGGGGGGAGGCATATAAAATTGTATATATCTACATGTATTTTTGTTCCAGTTTATATCATTACTGCTAAACCTAATGAAAAGTATACATATTTGCGACTTGAGTTTTTCACCTGCATCCAATTAAATATGAAATATAACCAGATATTTAGTTGGGCTGAATTCTCCCTTTTGTAATGTACTGTAGTTGAGTTTATTGAATTATTCCTAAATCATTCAAAGTAGTTTCTGAACAACATTTAGCATTTGTCACCAATCCCTACCAGTTTAATGATATAACCCCAGGAACCAATAATAGTGCATGTTTTTCCCACACATCCAGGTCTTAAGTCCCTTTTTCGAAGACTACATGCACTATTTAGTTCTGGATATTTGAGGAGACATGAAACGTAAGGGCTGGCCATAAGGACTGCAGTTGAAAAGCAGTGACTTACACTTGAGGACAGATAGAAGTATGGGAGCATAGCTAGATCACTTGTGTCAATGGCAAATAAAATTAGAGATCAAGTTCTGCTGAAGAAGTCTGTTAGCACCCCCTTTTTGTTTTAAAGCAGAAAATTATTTTACTCTACTGTTTTACAATGGTTCAGCAAAGTAAATATTGTGGATACAAATCTACTGAAGGGAGAACTCCTGCTTTTTTTTTTTTTTAAGTACGTATATTATTTATGCTGCAAAACTGTTTTTACTTTACAGGTTTCTTTTTTTATTAAATTGCAGAAATGACCCATTTTGTTTGATTGTCACCTTGCCCCCTGTTTTACTGACCACAACATATACATTTAATGGTACAGCAGCTTGCATATAAGGGAACTGCAATGATACATCAACATGTTCCACTCTGCTTATTTAGAAATGACAATCCATCCCAGGCAATGGCATTTCTTTGTGAAAATATTAATTCTATTCACTTTTATATAAGATCAGATATAGCCACTCTGCTGATTTTAAAAATCAACTTCTTTCATTCTCAGGACATTTTTCTCTACTAGATATCCAAGCTGCCTAAAGTCTTTTCTGCTACCAGCAAATCAATATATATAACAGTAGTCAGAGCTGTTGTTACAAAATGTTCTTATCTCAGTGCATTGGAAGCCATATAGGGAATTGCTATGATTGTAAAAAATAAAATAAAAAAATCTTTAAAAGTATAAAAGCAGTGGCGGTGCCACTGACTGCAGTTTTATTTTCTATTTTATTTTAAACTGTGACCAAGTTGGGTGGATTATTTCTTACTGAACTTAAAAATATTGTGATGAAATGCTGTTAGTTAAAAGCAAGTTATGAGAAAGGGTCCCTTGATATACAGCAGTAACATGTAGCCTTTTATTTCAGCTAATAAAAGTGTTGTTTTTATATCTTGCTGAGTGGTCTGGGATCATGTTGTGCAGCTTTATTTTGTGAGTACAGACTGAAAATATAATCATACACTGGCAACTATAGCCATGCCATTTAAAAGTGGAAATGGAAACAGATACAGACTTTTTTCATTTTGGATGCCCTCATGAAATGTTTATTTGTATGAATAATAATTAGCGGCCTGTCAAAATTTTTGAGCATGCTTTTTATATAGGCCAGAGTCTCAGCTTTTGCATGCAGGCATCAATAAGTACCACTGGTATGGTGAATGGAGGGCATACTGGAGTCTACCTGTATTTTTACACAGTGAAAAGTAATTGGTTTGATTTGTTTCATATATATTGGGAAAAGATATATATATGTATATATGTATATGTATATGTATATATATATATATATATATATATAGTGGGTAAACTATTGAACACTTCACCACTTTTCTAGGTAAAAATATTTCTAAAGGTGCTATTGACATGAAATCTCCACCACATGTTGATAACAACCAACGCAATCCATACATATAAGGAAACCAAAACAAATACTTGCAGAAGTAACGTTATATGTAGTAAAAGGGAAAAATATTGCACACATGAAGAAAGGGAGGCATTGGCAAATGGCATTGAAAGCCAAGACACCAGCTGAAATCTATCAGTACTTGGAAAGCAATCCTGCCCCTTGTCAGTGCAAAATAATATCCACTGGTTAAGTCTCAACTGAGGCCCTATAAAAAGATGTCTCATTGCCTAGGTGTCACACAACCATCTCATAATGGGTAAACGCAAAGAACACTCTCAAGACCTTCCTGAAGAAAAAGCATGTTGACGCTTGTTTAAAGTTTGCTATACAACATTTAGACAAGCCTGTGAAATATTGGGAGAATATAGTCTGGCCAAATGAGACCAAAATTTAACTCTTTGGATGCCATAATACACACCATGTTTGGAGGTCAAATGGCATTGCGCATCACCCCAAAACCACCATACAACAGTGAAGTTTGGAAATGGGAACATCATGGTGTGGGGCTGTTTATCAGCATACAGTTCTGCCAAAATGTTTCTCATTGAAGGAAAGAGAAATGGAAAAATGTACCAAGGCATTCTTGATAAAAATCTGCTGTCATCTACCAGGATGATGAAGATGAAACAAGGGTGGACATTTTAGAATAACAATGATCCCAAACACAAAGCCAAGGAAACTCTCAATTTCAAAGAGAAAATAAAGCTGCTAGAATAGCCCGGCAAATCACCTGACTTGAATCCAAACGAAAATCTATGGAAAGAACTAAAGGTCAGAGTTCATTGAAGAGGCCCAAGGAATCTTCAAGATTTGAAGACTGTGTGGAAGAATGGACAAAAATCACACCTGAGCAATAAATGCGACTAGTTTCTCCATATAGGAGGCGTCTTGAAGCTATCATTACCATCAAAGGATTTTTCCCTGTGTCATTCCATGTTACACATAACCTAATTTCTGAACCTATTTTTGTTTTGGTTTTCTTTGTTTCTTTCTATGTATGGATTGCATGGGTTTTTTAACCAACGTGAAAATTTAATGTCAACAGCACCTTTAGAAAGATGTATACCTAGAAAAATGGTGACATGTTCAATACATTTTTTACCCGCTGCATATATGTATGTATGTATGTGTGTGTGTGTGTGTGTATATATATATATATATATATATATATATATATATATCTTATATAAACAGGTGCATCTCAAAAAATGTATTCAATTCAAAAAGTGAAACTTCTATATTATATAGATTCATTACACACAGGGTGCTATATTTCAAGCTTTTTTCTTTTAATTTTTATGAATATGGCTTACAGCTAGTGAAAACCCAAAATTCAGTATCTCAGAAAATTTGAATATTTTGAAGAAGTTAAATAGTGCAGACTCACGTGTGTCACGCTCTAATCAGCTAACTAGCGCAAAACAACACCTGTAAAGCTTTCCTGAGCCTTAAATGGTCTCTCAGCCTGGTTCTGTTAGAGAAACATTGGAAAGACTGCTGACTTGACAGTTGTTCAGAAGCCACTGATATCCTCCACAAGGAGGGTAAGTCACAAAAGGTCATTGTTAACCACTTCTGGACCGGAAGGATTTGCCCCCTTAATGACCAGGCCATTTTATGCGATTTGGCACTGCGTTACTTTAACGGACAATTGCGTGGTCGTGCGATGCTGTTCCTAAATAAAATTGATGTCCTTTTTTTCCCACAAATAGAGCTTTCTTTTGGTGGCATTTGATCACCTGTGTGATTTTTTTTTTTTTATAAACAAAAAAAGAGCGACAATTCTGAAAAAAAAAAAAAAAACAATATTTTTTCACATTCTGCTATATAACATTCCCAAAAAAATTAAATTAAAAATCAAATTTTTAAATTTGTTTTCTGCTACATATAAATCGTAATAACCGTATTTTCTTGGTTTCAGCAAAAGTTATCGCGTTTACTAACTACGGGTTTTATACAATAAATATATTTTTTAAAACTATATCACACTTTCGGAGCCCTGTCTCCCCTATACACTTGCCCTGAGTGATCTATCTGGACCAAGCACCAGCGCTAGGACCAAAGAAGGATACACCTGCCCCGGTGAGCAATCCCGAGGAGACTGCAGTGCAAGGAGGAGGATTCCCTTCTACAGACCTGCCTAACAGCTGTAAGGTAAGGAGCTAGTACAGCCATAGGCACCACGGATTCCTTGCCCTTTCCAGCTAATTAATCTCTGCCAGCTTGGGAGGTCCCTCACTGGAGATAAAACTACTGGAGGGTGCATTACTGCATCATTTGTGTGTCATTTTCGCGGACTGTATCACCCAGTGTTATTGCATATTGCAACAGATCATCAGCCTGCGGGCTCACATCTTTGAGACATTTTTTGTGCTAATATTTTTGGAGTGTATATTCATTAGAACTGCACTTTGCAATATATTTTCAGCCTGCTGGCTTACATATCTGTGTAATTGCATATTGCAACATACCTTCAGCCTGTGGGCTTACACTTTTGTCTATCTGAGACATAAGTGTGCTAATATTGTCGGAGTTTATATTCATTAGAACTGCACTTTGCAACATATTTTCAGCCTGCTGGCCAACATCTCTGTGTAATTGTACATTGCAACATATCATCAGCCTGCAGGCTTACACCTTTGTTTTTTGGGACACCTTTTTGCCAACATTTTCGGAGTACATATCTATTGGAACTGCACTTTGCAACATAGTTTCAGCCTGCTGGCTCACATTGCAAAATACCATTAACCTGCGGGCTCACACCATTGTTTATTTATGACATTTTTGTGCTAGTATCTGGAGTTCTATTACACCTTCCCTATCTGGGTTTTCAATAATCTGTCACCCTAGTTATCAAGCATCTAGGATATATGCATGTATTTATATTAAGGTTACTATATAGATTTTTCTAGATCATCGATTGCATGTAAAGTAATTTGGATCTACTCTTCATACATGTAGAACTCAGCCATAGTACTTTTTTTCTACCAATTATTTGGAATAGCGCAGCACTACCTATCTTCTATTATTCCACTTTAGAAAACATTAGGAATTTGTCGTCTTTGGTGTCTGCGGCTTTTCTTTCTTATTTTTTGTAAGAGTGATAGATTGGGGGGTACCCACGCGCTATTACAGAATCCAAGTTGCATGGGGTCCAGTGTGAAGTTTCCATAGTCAGTGATGACTTGGAGAGCCATGTCACCTGCTGGTGTTGGTCCCCTGTATTTGATCAAGTCCAAAGTCAGCACAGCCCATTACCAAGGAATTCTGGAGCACTTCTTGCTTCCCTCTGCTGACCAGCTTTATTGAGATGCTGATTTCATTTTCCAGCAGGACTTGGCACCTGCCCACACTGCCAAAAGTACCAATATCTGGTTTAGTGATCATGGTATCACTGTGCTTGATTGGTCAGAAAAACGGAATTTTTGTAAAATCTTACCTGTAAAATTCCTTTCTCTGAGTCCTCCGACAGTCGCCGCCTCTTCATATTCGTCACATATGGGGTATTAGACTTTGCTCCGAAGGAGTAGCTAGGCAACAGAATATGTTAACAATAAAGCTTTAACATATCCCACCCTCAAGGGGTGGTCCCCTCAGTCAATACCCTCCTACTTCCTGCAACCATATCTCAGTTTTAGTGGAATAGCAGTAGAGTATACATTCAAACCCCAAAAGAGGGGCGGGGGCGGCGACTGTCGGAGGACTCAGAGAAAGGAATTTTACAGGTAAGATTTTACAAAAATTCCGTTTTCTCTTACGTCCTCCGACAGTCGCCGCCTCTTCATATTCGTCACATATGGGGACGTCCCAAAGCAGTGCAAACATGAGGGGTGGGAAACGCATCCGCGCCGAAAGGCAACGCAGTCTCCACATCAAAGAAAGGAACCTTACCAAAGGAAGGAAACCAGCTGGGCAACAGCAAAAATAAGTGCTCAACAGGAGCAACAACCCAGGAAAAGACAAAAAAACCAGGGGATACAAAAAAACTATCCCAACAGCCAGGAGTCCCCAACAAGGGACCCTATGGAACAGCCGCACTAAGAACCTTGCGGCCAAAGGAAGCATCCGCCGATGCCTGAACATCTACTTTGTAGAATTTTGTGAAAGTGTGTACGGTCGACCAAGTCGCCGCCTTACACACCTGGGCTACAGAAGCCCCATGACGGCAGGCCCAAGACGTACTCAGTGATCTAGTAGAGTGCGCCTTCACAGGCACAGGGGGAACCTTCCCCTGCAAGGCATAGGCCTGTTCAATGGTCTGCCTGATCCATTTGGCAATGGTAGAGGCGGAAGCCGCCATGCCCTTCCGAGGACCCTCTGGAAGAACAAACAAGGAGTCAGTCTTACGAAAAGACTCAGTCGATTTAAGGTAAACCCTTATCGCCCGAACAACATCCAGAGAGTGCAATCTCGCCTCCTTCGGATGTTTAGGCTTCGTGCACAACGAAGGCAAAACAATATCCTCGTTAAGATGGAATTCCGAAACTCGTTTCGGTAGAAAAGAAGGATTAGGTCGCAAGACCACCTTATCCAAATGAACAACCAGGTACGGAGACTTGCAGGACAAAGCCGCCAGTTCCGACACTCTGCAAGCCGAAGTGATCGCCACCAAAAAGGCGACCTTTTTGGACAACATAGACAACGAGATCTCCCTGATCTGTTCAAAAGGAGCACGTCGTAACACAGATAGAACTAGATTCAAGTCCCAAGGGGGCAAAGGATCCCTCCTAGGAGGAACCAGATGCCGCACACCCTGAATAAAAGTGCCAACCAAGGAGTTGGAAGCCACAGGACGTTGAAACAGAACGGCCAGCGCCGACACCTGACCCTTAATCGTAGCCAGCGCCAAACGCTGATCGACACCCGTCTGAAGGAAAGACAGCACACGGGAAACCGAGTACGTGCGGGGTGAAAACCCCCTGGACTCACACCAGGCAAAATAGGCCTTCCAAGTACGGTAATAAACCTTCCCCGAGGAAGACTTCCTCGCGTTGATCAAAGTATGAACGACCTCTGGAGAGAGACCCTTCTCCTTCAGGACCTCGGTCTCAACAGCCAGGCCGTCAAAGCCAGCGACTGTAAAGCAGGATGGTAAATCGGTCCTTGAGACAGTAGATCGTCTCGAAGAGGCAGACGCCAAGGAGCGTCGACCGCCAGATTCACGAGGTCTGCGTACCAGGACCGGCGAGGCCAGTCCGGTGCCACAAGAATCACCGTGCTGCGTTCCGAGTGCAACCTGCGAAGGAACCTGGACAGCAACTGAATCGGTGGAAACGCGTACATCAGCCTGTACTGATGCCACGGGGCCACTAACGCGTCCGACGCGTCTGCCCGAGGGTCGCGCGTCCTTGCCACGAACCTCTTCACCTTGTAGTTGAGGCGAGACGCGAACAGGTCCACATCTGGAAGACCCCACTTCGCGCACAACATCTGGAAGACAGCCGGGTGGAGAGACCATTCCCCCTGATCCAGGGTCTGGCGACTCAGATAGTCCGCCTGCCAGTTCTCCACTCCCGGAATGTGAACCGCCGTTATCGCCGGGACATGAGTCTCGGCCCAAGACAGAATGTCGGCCACTTCTCGAGCCGCTCGGGCACTCCTGGTGCCCCCTTGGTGGTTGATGTAGGCCACCGCCGTGGCATTGTCCGTCTGCACCCGAACCGGGCAGCCCTGCAGCCGGTCCGTCCAGCGATGAAGACAGAGCCTTATCGCACGCAATTCCAGAATGTTGATCGGAAGGGAAGACTCCCCCTCCGACCAGGTCCCCTGGGCGGACAGAACGCCCAGAACACCACCCCAGCCCGACAGGCTGGCATCCGTGGTGATTATCGTCCACGAGATCGGACGAAACGACTTGCCCCCGGACACCAACGGGGACTGGAGCCACCACAGAAGGTTTTCCCTGGTGCGATGACTCAACGAGATCTGAAGATCCAGAGATTGAGGTCGCCCGTCCCACCTGGACAGGATCTCCGCTTGGAGACCCCGCGTGTGAAACTGCGCGAAAGGAATCGCCTCGAAGGCCGAGACCATCAATCCCAGACATCTCATACCCGTCCGCAGAGACGAGTGTGGAACGTCCCTGAGGGACCTGACTTCCTCCTGAAGAGTCCTGAGTTTGTCTTCCGGCAGGAAGACCTTCGCCTGCACCGAGTCCAGTATCATTCCCAGATAGGGGAGACGAACCGACGGACTCAGTGTCGACTTTGGAACATTTATCGTCCAACCGAACTCCTGCAGAGTTTGCATTGTGACAGACAGGTCCTTCTCCAGACCCTGTCAGGTCGCAGACCGAACCAGAATGTCGTCCAGATACCCCAGGACAGAAATGCCCTGGGCTCTCAATAATGCCAGAACCGGTGCAAGCACCTTGGTGAAGACCCGCGGAGCCGAGGCGAGCCCAAAGGGCAACGCCACAAACTGGTAGTGATCCTCCGCAATGGCAAATCGAAGGTACTTCTGATGACCCTCGAATATGGGGATGTGAAGGTACGCATCCTTCAAATCGATGGAGGCCATGAATTCCCCCGGAACCAGGGCAGCCACCACCGAGCGCAGGGATTCCATGCGGAACTTGCGAACTCGCACAGAGCGGTTCAGAGCTTTCAAGTCCAGAATCGGACGAACCTTGCCCTCCTTCCTGGGCACGGTGAACAGATTGGAATAAAACCCCCGAAATCTGTCCCGATGAGGCACCGGAACCACCACTCCCTGAGCCCTCAGGTCCCGCACCGCCAGGCGCAGATCCCGCAGGCGCTCTGGAGACAGTTGAAGATTTGAGGGAAAAAATCTGCTCTCCGGCCGAGAGAGAAACTCGATCTTGTAACCAGATCGAACGATTTCCAGAACCCATCTGTCCCTCACACGGGCCAACCAGGGCTGAAGAAAACCGAGCAAGCGTCCCCCCACCCCAAAACTGGGTGAGGGCGCCCCTTCAGGCCGAACTGTTATGGGCCGCAGGTCCGGATTGACCGGACTTCTGTTTCCCAGACCAGGGCTTCTTCTGAGAGCCTTGGCCCTTGAACGGTTTGCCCTTGTAGTGCGGCCGAAAGGCACGAAAGGACCCCTGAGGGGGCCGAAAATGAGCATGCTTCTTCCCAGAAGCCCCCTTAGCCTTGGGGAAATGGGGCAAGAGAGTGCTCTTACCCCCGGTAATCCCCTTAATCAACACATCCAGGGACTCCCCAAAAAGGCGAGACCCATCATAAGGCAGATTGGCTAAGGTTTTACGTGAAGATTGGTCCACCGACCAACATTTCAACCAAACCAGGCGGCGAGACAACACCGCCACGCTGTGCACACGCGCGGCCAACGGAATCAGGTCCAGGTCCGCATCACACAGATACATGACACCCTGGTGGATCTGATCCACCATATCCAGGGTCGCCGCCGAGGCCGAATCGGCCACTAGGACGCGCCTAAGCATCTGCGTCCAACTTGCGATCGCCTGGGCCGCCATGAGAGAAGCAAACAGAGCCTTAAGCATAGAACCCGTAACAGAATAAGTATGACGGGCAAGAGACTCCAGTCTCCTATCCGTGGCATCACGGAAAACAGGGGATCCCTCTGCAGGGATCGCAGTGGCTTTGTTCAAAACCGCAATAGCATGATCCACTGGCGGAGGCACACACCACCGTTCATCAGTGGCAGGCGAGAAAGGATAACGCAGCTTAAATTTACTTGGTACCGCAAAAGGCTTGCGCAAATCGCGCCATTGGTCCTTAACAGCGCGCTGAAAATCAGCATTGCAGGGAAAAACCTGCGGCGTCCTGCGTTTTCTCTGCGTCCCATAAGCCGCCAAGGCAGCTGGGGGACACACCTCGTCCTGCAAATGTAGCGTCTGCTTAATGGAAGCAATCAACTCATCCATGATTGCAAGCTCTTCAGGCGAGCCAGGGGGAGAATTATCAACCCCCTCAACTTCAGCCTCTACCTCAGACCCCACTAGATCAAGAGAGGAGCGGGACCCCGATAGGGGGGTCCCCGCCAGAACAGCCCCATCACCTTCACCCTCAGAATCAGAGGACAGAGCAACTCTGGGCCGTTTAGTAGATTGAGCAGCCACCAGCATTTGCACCTGTGCAGCAAGGCCAGCCACAATAGTGGCTAAATCCCCCCCTGGGGGGGAAACAGCGGTCCCCTGGCTTTCCACCAATACTGTGGGAAACTTGCCCTCCTGAGAATCCATTGCCCCTGTATGCCAGACAACCAAGGGTTAACTGCCCCCTTACAGCAAGCGCGGCAAGCGCAGCCCACCGCACCACACTCAGGCACAATGAGACCCCCACAGGGAATATACAGACTGAATACAGGCAATGGAACACAGGAATAGAAGGATAAAACCTGAGGAGACTCCGCTGCTGCTGCTGCCTCGATCGGTGCTTCCAGGAGAGAGGAAGTGATGCTGCCAGGGCGCTCTATGTAAGCCTATGGAGGCTACAAGAAAATGGCCGCCGTGCATGTAAACCATGCGGCCGGAGCGGGCGCCGGTAAAATGGCATCGTTTGGCGCCGAAATCGCCGCTCCACAGTGCATAAAATCACACACAATATTATCCCATTATATGGATACATGTTAGATCGCCGCAGCGATCGCTGTATATGCCCCAACATGCCATTAAAAACATGCCCCACAGAACACAGCTCCTCACACTGCCCAGCCTGACATACTCAGTGTCATACAGCTCCCCCCCCCCCCTTGCAGCCCACAGCATGCAGCCGAGAGATAGGGAGACAAGCAGTGTGATTAAAGGCAGGTTACACAGTCCCAGACTGAGACCCCCCCCAGACAGACAGGTCCCCACATAGATACACTTACCTCACATGGCGTGGGGAACCCGCACAGGCGAACAAGCCGCTGCACATGAGGCAGGGAGAGTCGCAATTCAAGACGCACACAATGGCGGTTCAGAAACCGCACAGCGTCCGGTGAGGTAGCCACCTCACCAATCATCCCTGCACCGAACAGGGATGGGTCGTTCACTGTGCCAGGAGCGTTACCTGGCTGAACGCTCGATGGCAGACTGGGAAGCCACTGACCCACGACCTGCGACCAGGGGGATCAGCCCGAGACCCAGTCCGCATGATCCTCTTCGTCCGAAGAACTAACTAATGCTGACAAAAATAACAGCTAAGTAAAGGTAGAGAGAAAACTCAAACAAAATATCAAAAAGAAGAAAGAGTCTGGGACAAAAAGTCCCAGCACAGAGAGAGCCAGCCACTCCTGACAAGCTAGACATTAAAACTGAGATATGGTTGCAGGAAGTAGGAGGGTATTGACTGAGGGGACCACCCCTTGAGGGTGGGATATGTTAAAGCTTTATTGTTAACATATTCTGTTGCCTAGCTACTCCTTCGGAGCAAAGTCTAATACCCCATATGTGACGAATATGAAGAGGCGGCGACTGTCGGAGGACGTAAGAGAAACTCACCTGACCTAGCCTAGCCGTAGAGAATCTGTGGGGTATTGTCAAGAGGAAGATGAGAGACAGCAGACACAACAATGCTGATGAGCTGAAGGCTGTTATCAAAGCAACCTGGGCTTCCATAACACCTCAGCTGTGCCACAGGCTGATCGCCTCCATGCCACACCACATTGATGCAGTAATTCATGCAAAAGGACCCCCGACCAAGTATTGAGTGCATACTATTTGTACACGGACATACTTTTCAGTAAACCAATATTTCTGTATTAAAAATTTATTTTTTTGGTCTTATGGAATATTCTAGTTTTCCGAGATACTGAATTTTGGGTTTTCACTAGCTGTAAGCCATATTCATCAAAATTAAAAGAAAGAAATGCTTGAAATATATTTACTTGCACGTGTGTGTGTTTTTACATGCAATTGACTATAATGTGCCATTTGCAGACTACAGCTGCAAACATAGGCTTAAAGTATAATTCCACTTCAAAATATTACTCCACTGGTCAGTTATATACACTTCAGTTTTTCACAAACATCATTGTAAATTCTGATTATTTTTTTATTTTTATTTTTTGCTGGAATTCTCAGTGAGATTTCACCAACATCCTTCTACTGAAGCTACTTCTTAAATTGAAAAGTCTTCCTGTTATAATCAAATGAATAGGCTCAGTGATGTAATAAAACACAGTGTTTGGAACAGCAGTAAGCCAACCACATTAACAGGAAATTGCATCTTCAAGGGAAATCACCAAAAGTGTACAGACCACCCCCCTATATTAAGAAGCCATGTACAAGCTTGTACTATTTTTGTAGTTGTGTATAGTTATATGCACCTTAAATTGATATTGTATCTGCAGCATGTTTATTCACAAGGACACACATAATTACAAGAAGGAATATTTCTGGTTGAGGCTATCATGTAGAATAATAATAGAAATGTAAAAAAAAAAATGAAATGTAAATGTTGATAAGAATGCAAGTGAACATATCCTGAGTTAAAAGCTCCACACCAGGAAGATCCAAGTTAAAACAGTTTATTGGATAAAATGATAGACATCAAATAGTATAATACTGGATGACAATTGTTAGAGTGTCAGGCTGAGCCTGTGTACTTGCCCTACAGCTGCCAGATCCTGCAAAGCCGTAATATCGTAGAGGGCAGACACCAGCACCTCAGCTGGGATGATGGTCAGAACAGTGTGTGATCCGGGAGATGGAGGGATGCAATGTGCATCAGCGTGTGGCTGAATGGAGACAGTAGAGGCACAGGCGATGATGTCAATCAACCGCACACGAAGAGCAGGCTCAGACCGACAACCCCTTCAGTGTGGAAGAGAATGGTCCCGTCACAATGACGACATGTTTTGCAAGGACGTCAATTTCATTTGCACAATTGTCCGTTAAAGTCATGCATTGCCGAATCGCAAAATAGGGCCTGGTCTTTGAGCAGCCAAATCCTCAGGGGCTTAAGTGGTTAATGTATCGATTAAGAAGTCAAGGGGCAATTTCTTTGCAACAGAAATTGTAACTATTGTAACTGTAATTATAACATTCTCATGACTTCTTTCAGCATTAAGCATTTTGAGGGGGTGTAAGTACTTTTCCTTTTTCTAGGGGATTTATTAGCCTCCTTGTGGTGTCAATAAAAAAAAAAAAAAAAAAGGCTTGAGAAAGGGGGACCTACCCCCAAAACACATCATCATAGAAATCCACCACCTGTTGGAAGGATAAATTTGTATGCGTTTGTGAGCTGTTCAGCTGATTCCAGCATGTGGGGATAATCCATCTGCTTTCTCTCAGGAGACTTTGTTGGCAATTTTACTTAGGGAACCTTGTAAATGGGGGAGCCCACGTCATTTTGGCGCGCTTTGGATGAGTAAATGGTTGGGGAGAGAACCTGCTTGTGAAGAACAGAACTTGGATTGAGAGGTTCCAGGCGAGTAGGGATAGCTCAGCAATAGCTTCCTCATCATTTAATATACTCTGGTAATTGGTACAGGGTCATGGAGCTGATGTTGGCTACGGAAATTACACCTCATGTATTCTGAAAAGAGACACTATCCCAAGTAACTGGAAGCTGCCCTCTGGCAACACATCTGGTCAAACAATGAGCTTATTCATTGGACCCGTGTATATCAGTGCCAAAGACTTGTCTATCAGTTGTAATGATGAGCCTGCTCAAGGTCAATAGAAAATATACCAATGCACCATACACTGTTTGTTCAATGCCTCCCAAAAAGGGTACTTAAATTAGGCCCCACCGTCACATAGAAATAGAGACAGAAGTTTTAAACAGATGCAACCAAAACATTTAATACATGATTTCAAGCATCTACGCAAAAATGTTTGAAGCAGATTTACTTACAGTCCATGTGCCCTCACTGAACATAGGAGAGGAATTCTGGATTCCTCTGCTTGGTATCGCTCCAGCTATAGCACTGTTGCACGAAGCTGAAATAGCCTCCATAACTGCTCACAGAGGTCCTCTGCTATACTTGGTGAAAGTTGACTGTTGCTGGTTATAGCAGTGATGGAGGCGAAACTAAAAACAAAGAAAAATTAGATTGATAACACAGGACATCTCATTAAACAAAAAACTCAAGGTCAGTGCGTCTGGATATTAAACTAAACTGAACGTGTAACAATTACCTAAACAAAGAATACATATGGATTTTGAACTAACACTTCCCAGTAAGACATAGCATTTCATAAAAAAAAAATGTGCTGCCATGTAGAAAAAAAAAGGTCTGTAATACTGCGAGTGATTAATCAGCCCCATAGAATCAGATGATTAACAAACCCAGTTATAATCTTGCATTAGTGCTCCTGTGTGCCATCCCACTCCAGCCTACAGATGGTCCCATGGAGGATACTCAGGGGGATACATATCATCTAGAGATGTGCTTTATAAAATAATGTGTAAAAGCCATGCCTCTTTTTTGGACCACACACTACATTTAGTCTGTGAAGTATATTCTTTGGTAATCAGTACCTACCACCTAGCTCTGTTGTTGAAAAAATGCATATTACAAAGAACTTCTATGTGGAGGGTCTTGCAAGATATTGTGTATAATGGAACTAACCTCTGTAGGTAGGGAGAGAAAATATGTTAGATAAAATAGTCCTAAATAAAGTTTTCTACAAATTTCTCCATTGTGTAAATGTTCTTAAAGTGTTACTAAGCCCAGGAGCCTGCATTCACTACATCTGGCCTCCCACAGAACATGGAAATGCAATTATTTTAGTAAATATAAATTGCTAAATAGGGTTTTCTCATCAGCAGTATATAGCAGTTTCATGACTTCTAGCAGTGTTTGGCCAAGTACTGGTTACAGCTTGTAGGAGGAGTTTTCATACTCCTCTGACTGTCCTATGAGGCTAGGTAAAGTTAAATATCCACGCTCAGAAGAAATAAAATAAAAGAGCAGCTATTAAAAAAAAAAATGTGATACCAGTTCAAAAATTATAAGTACATAAAGAAGCAGTGCTGACGTGCCCTAAATAAGGTCAATGCAACAACATATGAACATTGCAAAATGAAAAAAGGTGCGCTGACTAAATGATAAATCTACCAAAATCCAATAACTGAATTAGACAAATAAATATATGTGAAGAAGGTCTGGTGCGCTAAATACAATAAATTATCCTGATGTACAAGTGTAAATTATAAATGTGTATAAAAACACAGTGATAACAAGCGTAAAAAGTGAATATGTGACGAATTCCAAAAACAAAATGATGCTCTAGAACTTCAAAGTGAATATATCTACACGTGATATAATCAGAAATAAAAGTCAATTTATCCACGTGACCAGGGCATGTGATCAAAAAACGTGATGTGTTTCATTGATGAGGGTCCATTTATCCCCGTGGTTGGTGCAAAATCCCACCACCTTGTAAGTTATATTCTTACCAGACGGATATGGTTAAGTGCATAACAGCTCCTCTCAAGTGATTTCCTATGATGTGACAGTGATAGGTGTTCCACTGCACACAGGTGAAGCATATACTCAATCAAGCCTCTTACCAGATGGAAATAGGTTTTGAGCAAATGTAGAGCTCCTTAACCACCTCCCACCCGGCCATAGTACATATACGGCCGGGTGGGAGTCTCGTCCTTCTGAATGGACGTTCCGGGTGATGTGCCTGTGTCCCTAGGACACAGAGAAACAAGCCTCGGCAGGAGGGCCCTGTGATTGGCCCTCTTGATCACATGACGGCTGTGACCAATCACAGCCGTCATGTAATGTCAATACAGCCGTTGTAACGGCTTCGATCTCTTCTCCTCCTGACAGATCCTGTCAGTGAGGAGAAGAGAAGAGGATCAATTCTGCAGCTGGGGTGATCAGTGAGTATTTCTAATTACTCACTGATCACAGGGGGGGTCTGTGCTGGTAATCAGATGATTGATTACCAGTGCAGCCCTGGGGGGAGGGGATGCCACTAGAGCCACCAGGGATGCCCACCCATGACCACCAGGGATGCCCACCATGGCCACCAGGGATGGCAAACAGGGCTCAGAGAGCCTGCCAGTGGTGCCCCCCTATCAGTGCTGCTCACCAATGCCATCTATCAGTGCTGCCCACCAGTGCCCGTTATTGCCATCTATCAGTGCCGCCCACCAGTGCCCATTATTGCCCACCAGTGCTGCCTATCAGTGCCCATCAGTGCCGATCAGTGCCGCCCATCAGTGCCACCCATCAGTGCCGCCTATCAGTGCCCATCAGTGCCGCCGATCAGTGCCCATCAGTGCTGCCTATCAGTGCCCATCAGCGCTGCCTACCAGTGCCCACCAATGCTGCATATCAGTGCTATCTATCAGTGCCACATATCAGTGCCCATCAGTGCTGCATATCAGTGCTACCTATCAGTGCTGCATATCAGTGCCACCCATCAGTGCCACCCCATCAGTGCCACCCCATCAGTGTCTCCTCATCAGTGCCTGTCAGTGCGGCGTCATCAGTGCTCATCAGTGCAGGAAAAAACGTATCTATTTACAAAATTTTATAACCTAAACAAAAAACTTTTTTTTTTTTTCAAACTTTTCGTCATTTTTTTATTTGTGCACCAAAAAAGAAAAAACCTGGCGGTGATCAAATACCACCAAAAGAAAGCTCTATTTGTGGGGAAAAAATGACATAAATTTGGTTTAGGTACAGTGTTGCATGACCGCGCAATTGTCATTCAAAATGCAACAGTGCTAAAAGCTGAAAATTGGTCTGGGAAGGAAGGGGGTTAAGTGCCCTGTATTGAGGTGGTTAAAGGAAATGACACCTGCATAGGTTAAGACTTGAAGAGTTAATGAGCAATCCTGTACCTCCTCTATTCTCCTGAAGGCAGCACCTCTCGGATGACCCCCAAGAAAAATGAGAGTGGCAGACAATAGTGCAATACCTCACAGACTTTATTAGAATAAAAAACATAAGTGCACTTACATTGTCCCATATAACATTAGCAGTATGCGATAACTTGTGTTAGACCGCGGCCACCTGCAGCGCGGACGTAGAACGTGGCGCCTCCCTGATGATGCGTTTCCTTCTAAAAAGCTTCAACTTTCAACTCCCCTTTCAGTTGAAGCTTTTTACAAGGAAACGCGTCATCAGGGAGGCACCACGCCTTTTTTTTTTACATTTAGGTACATTTTTTATATTGATTCTTAGTTTACATCCTATATGGGAGTGTGCAATATATTTAGTTATCATAATCTCGGGCCACTTACCATCTAGTTTTGAAAGTAACTGGTGGTACATTGGGATGAGTGACACGGGATCTCGTATAGATATATTTAGATAGTGGGGACACTCCCGCATCCTAATTACCTCCCGGAATCAATCTAGCAGGGTGGAGTGAGGTGCGGTGTTAGCCGTATATAAGATCACCGCGCACTGTGCTTTCCTATCTCTAAAGACGTCACCGGATGTGAAAAAACACGTTAGCTTGGAACACACGGCCTGACATGTGACGGCAGGTGGAACGCAAGTCGGAACACTCCCGCTCGCCACTCTGCAGCTAGCTGATACTAGCACGCACACTGTCACAGACGGCCCACAATTCTTATTTGCCATTTATTTGTATTTGCTTTTATCATTTACCCATGGAATGGGAATAAAATACATTTTAACTACTACACTATCCGGAGCACCTTTTCTTTTTTCTACATCCTGGTCCCATATCTGATGAGGTGAGAGGAGAGGAGGAAATTCACCACCCCATCCATCCCACGATTGGAGAGCCACGAGAGGATTCCCATTAGCCTGGAGGCTATTTAAGCATTACTGGTCTTGATGCTATAAGGCACACAAGACCCACTTTATCTGGTAAGTGACCCACCCTTACCTTACCATGGTGGAGAGGAATCAGAGTCACACTATTGTCACAGAGTGGACCAGAAAATTTCCACATTGAGCACTTGCACCTTTATGCGTTGGATGAGCATTATTTGCACAAGAAATCTACTATTTGAACTTTGTCGCTACAGTCACAATATATGGACTTGATTTAGCAATTTTGAGCCACAAGCACTTTAAAACACCACTATTATAAATATTTATTTATTATTTGCACTATTGTATGGAATTTATATAGATTTTATATTATTTATATCAATATTTCCCGTTAATGAATCATATGTATTATATGATGTGAAATAGTTATTATATTGTTTACAAAGCACAAGCCTTAAAGGTTGCACCTCGATAGATTCCAGTGTGGGAATTGAGGTAAAAATAACACAAACCATTATTAATATTAGAGAATACTGAGATACCCTTTTGAGATTCATATGTTTTTCCTTTGCCCCATATATATAGGTGGCCTACTCCACCAGTTTTTTGGGCCTTGGCTCTCTCCCTCTTCACTTCCCATTTTTATTATTCTATGATCAATATGATATACTGATACTGATGACCACGGATCACATGGTTTTCTGCATTTTGAGAGGTGTGTTGTTTTTGATTAACAATCTAATACAAGATATGAAATAATAATGTAATATAAAATGCTTTGTACTAATTGTATGTTTCTGTTTTCTACTAAAAGAGATAAATTGTATATTTGCGTCTGAGGTCCAGAAGAAGCTAAGGCGAAACGCGTTGACCTCTTCAGACCACTATTCTAATACTCACAAAGTGTAACTACTACAATATCTGTATATCTAATATTTTGACCTATAGATAGGATAAATGTTCTTATTTCAAAAAATACGTATGTCATTGTATAATTCTGTGTTTTTGAACTTTTGTTCTTTTTAAAAAACTTTGGTTAAATAAAAGAATATATGTTTTTTATATCTATGGTAGTCTTTTGCCTACTTAATATGTGCCTTTAAAGTCCACCAAATCTTTATCTCCCTGAGCAAAACTTGTTTTGTATCATGGAGTTCCTTTTTTTCTCTAATTAATAGGATTATGGCACACAAGGGTCAGCTCAACCAAAAAAACCCCCTCTTTTCTATAGGGCTTTTATTGCTCACAAATTTTGCCACAGACGCATATATATATTTTTTTGCACAAAGATCCCTGCCAAGGTTGTGTACATACCAGCAAGCGCTATAGGTAGCCTCACTACAATGCTACTATTGCCAAACATTTCAAACAGGAATAGTATATTTATCGTCACTTCTGTGGCAAGGTGCTCAGCTGCCTTGAGATCATTGACAAGATTCTCCTGTGTAGTTCTGGGCTGATTCCTCACTGTTCTCATAATCATTGAAACTCCAATGAGGTGAGACCTTGCATGGAGCCCCAGACCGAGGGAGATTGACAGTTATTTTGTGTTTCTTCCATTTCCTGCTTGGCGATAGTCTTGCAGCCCATTCCAGCCTTGTGTAGGTCTACAATTTTGTCCCTGACATCCTTGGACAGCTTGTTGGTCGTGGCCACGGTGGAGAGACTTGAGTCTGATTGATTAATTGCTTCTGTGGACAGGTGTCCTCTATACAGCTAACAAGCTGAGATTAGGAGCACTCCCTTAAAGAGGGTGCTCCTAATCTCAGCTCATTACCTGTATAGAAGACACCTGGGAGCCAGAAATCTTGCTGATCGATAGGGGATCAAATACTTACTTCACTCATTAAAATGCAAATCAATTTATAACTTTTTTGAAATGCGTTTTTCTGGATATTATTGTTTTTATTCTGTCTCTCACTGTTAAAATAAACCTACCATTAAAATTATAGACTGAATATTTATTTTGCCAGTGGGCAAACATACAAAATCAGCAGGGGATCAGATACTTTTTTCCCTCACTGTATCTGTGATGACTACAGAGGATGGACAGGAAGTCAGGGAAAGTTTCACTAATAGACACAAGAATTTAAATCTGACAGTGATCCTAATGCTCACCATATACACACTGATAAACAACTAATCAGTAATAAATTTACTTTTCTTAAATGATTTTTCAGACTGAAAATTGTTAGACTTCCTCAATTACTCACAGAATGCATTTAAAAAACATTAAAAAAGTAGGGGAAAAGGGTTATTCTACATTATTTTATTTCCCATCGGGGTATTTCTACAAATGTGGCAGCACTAAAGGGATATAAAACTCACTATAATCACCTTCATATAATATATCCTACCAATTGCACATATAGTTATCAATTCCAGTTGTTAGGAGCTAAAAAAAAAGACTCTTAAATACCTTTCCAGATCCCTTATATTACAGCAATGGGACATTTCAGCAACCCAGAAACCAATTACGCATGTATGCTATGTCATATAAGGAAGTCTGAAGAGTTTTCCTGTGTTAGATATGCCCCTCCAGCTTCTAGAACTTATGTCATGTGAGGCAACTAGTAGGGAGAAGAAGCCTCCATCAATCATCTCTGCTAGATTCGCCTGACTACATGACAATGATGATGTGGGCGCGGAGGAGGAGAGAGAGAGAGGGGTTGCTAATCAACCTTCTGCAAGGTTCCTGAAATAGTTACACAGAACCGTTATAACAGAAGAAAAAGCAAGAACAGGGTTTCCCTTATACATCCAAGGAGCATGCACAGTAAAGGTGACAAAGCAACAGCCAGAGGATCGACTGCAATTGTATTGCTACAGAAAAGAAAGAAGGAAAACGAAATGGCAGGACAAGGTATTTGGTACCTTGTAGAACCTAAATATGCTATAGCAGGATAGGTAACCTCTGAGAGGTAGAGATCTACCTGAACAACATGAACGAGTTCAAGGATCACTGGGGTGCTGTGCCCTTTTTTTTTTTTTTTTTTTTTTAATTAGCTAGCAAGGCCAAACTAAATAATAAGGAAAACTTAGACAGATATAATAAAACAAATATTATTGTAAAAATATAAACTTAGCCTACCTTAAAAGTGGACAGTATTCATAGGGCAGGGGACTGTGTCAGTAGGGCAGTGAATAGTGTATGGATATTGTCAGAAGGGCAGTGGATGCTGTCAGTAGAGCGGTGGACTTTGTCAGTAGAGCAGAGGTTGGTGTCAGTAGGGAAGTGAATGGTATCAGTAGTTTTTTATTTTTGCTATCTTTTTAATTATTTTTTACAATGATATTTTTTTTTATTGTTTTTAAAAAATTTTTATTTTAGCAGCGCTGTCTATACAGACCCCTGGTTTCTCACTTTTGAGACCGAGAAAGTGATTGAGGACACAATTACTAAACATTATATAACATAATATTGAAAATATTTATGTTGCACCCTCCTAGACAGGTGCTAGGTAAAAGCATATTTTTGCTCCTGCTGCTTATCAGGGGAACTTGATCTGTTAGTATTTCCTGTCACATGTTTCCAGGTGGGATTTACTGGGTCTAAGGGAGTGTCCCCACTGGTATCCAATGAGGGAGCTTGTTGGACAGTGGAGGAGACCTAGCCAGTAGCACACCAGGGTTTATGGCTGTCTCAGTGTGTGGGCATTGTTGCAATGCATCCTGGGGTTGGCAATACATCCGGAGGGAGCATGTGACAGGGCGTTATTGGAGGGAAGCAGATTCCCAGGAGGAGGTGGACAGCTATCTCTCCTCCTACAGGTGTGAGGAAGGTGGTTCAGGCAGTCGGCCAATTGAACCAGGTGTGGAGCTGAGCGGCAGAAGATCCAGAGTGCTGACAAGTGGAATTGCTGGCAGAATCATCTTGGGAAAAGCAGTATCGTGAGTACCAGGAGATCTGCCTAAGGGTCTGCCTAGGAGAGGGGACTACTCCATAGAAGTCAGGGGATCAAGGACCTACCTCACACAAGGAGTGTATCAGTAAAGGGGGTGCCGTGTAGTTGACACTGAAGATTAGGAACAAAACGGGGTGGCAGAAAGGGCCCTGAAATTGTTCTGCAGTACAGTACAGTTTACCTCAGGATACAGTTTACCTCAGAAAGCTCATTTAAATATTCTTCACAGCTAAGGGCAAAGTGAAACAGCAGCCTAGCCGTGACTAGCGTTACTCAGCATTACTCAGCATTTTCAAGTCATCCAAGCATATTGTGCATAGTGTATAAAGTTGGAGTATCCCACTCATTCCCTTCTCCTATCCAAGTTTTTTTTTGGGGTTGTAATTTTGGGTTAATTTGGTTAGTATATATATAAAAATAGAAAAGATAGGGTGGGTAGAGGTTGTCCAGACTGAGAGGAGAAGATTATAGTGAGGGTAAGAGGTAGAGATTGACTTGACGAAGGTTAAGAGGAGAAAGGAGACCCCGATTGTTAGATATATGTATTAGTTATGATGAAATAAGAACTGTATGCTGATTGTTAAATCATATGATTATATGGTGTTTTGTTCTTGTTTCTTATCTCCTGTTGTTTGTACAGCCTTATTACAAACCCTTAATAAAAGTTATATTTGAAAAAAAAAAAAAAAACACAAAAACCAAAGCTACCGGACTGTTTCCTGACTGAGCTAAAACACTTGGGAAAAATGTCAAACTGTCATGTTGTTGCTAATGGCAACCCAGGGGAAACCATAACCAGGAGCTCCCAAGGGAGTAGTGCTACGTATATATCCTTTAAATTACATGTTAGGGGATGCATTAAAGCTATATGTGTTGTTATGGAACAGCAAGGATTTCATGGACAGCCTCAGAGGCAAAGTGTACTCTGGCAGCACATATTTAAATGGGGAATAGTTTTTGTTGCTTTTAGAAGTGGTTTAGATACAGCAGCATTCCTGTGTGATTTTTTTCCAATAAAAAAGGGCTTTTTTCAGGAAGTGACATGTGTCCAACTGTTTGCCCAACCCATGTCTAACACCTAGTTTTAAGGAAGGGTTAAAGTCAAGGAGAGGTTGCACAACTTGATTAAAGATGATCTACGTAACAGTTTATGCAACAGCTTATGTCAGCTGCAAGACACAGTAAAAAAGAGCCACACTTCAGAGGAGGCTGGACTGGCCATGGAGGTACAGCAGCTTTTGCCTTTGAGGTAGTGCTACCAGAAGGATTTAAATAGCTGTTGCCTGCTCTTCTTCAACCTCCCCCTCTAAACTTTCTTCCTTTTGCCTTTGTGGCACTCACACGTGATCTGTCACCTCTTCCTCCACTGCCTCCATTGCCACTGGAGATTACTTTTTTGAGGTTCAAGCTGCTGCAAAATTTGCAGTTTGTTGCTGCTCCTGCTTGCTGTTCCTGGTGTCTACCATTATTGAGCTACTTTTTTCTTCAATGGTCACCCCACTATCTTCCCTTATGTTGGAAAAGAGTATGACTTGTACACCACTAAAATCTTTCTCCTGTTGCAAGTCTGGTAGGATATAATCAAATACGGACTTTTCAGTTTGTGGGGCTTTGTTGGAATTAAAAAAGGAGGAGGAGGAGACGAAGGTGCATCGGTAATGCTGCCAGACAACTGGCTGCTCTACATCTAGGAGGATGTAAGTGTGAAAGGTTTTGTCAGCAAGTCAGCTATTCATTGGGTACACTGTGGCTGTATTGGTTGTCCACTTTGGGGAAAAAGGCAGATATGCCCTACCTGCAATTTGTGCAGACTGTTTTGTCCTGCACTACCTGCTTGCTCCATATCGCATCCACCTGCAGCACCTCTGCTTGTTTTTGTTAGGTCTGCCTTTTATTTGGAGAGCTAAATGGAATTCCCAGCTTTTTTAAAAACTATGACAATAGGAAGGTGAATGTGTTGTGGTTTTGGTGCTCATTAGTCAACACACAGCAGTGCGATGGCATGCTGAATACATAGGACAGCGTCAAAAACAGAAACAAGGGTATGCTACATACCCCAAACTAAAAAAAGGCCCTAGCAAGACAAAATCAAGTAAAATAGTATTACCACCAACAAAAAATAAAAAATAAATAAATGAAATAAAGCCTCAAAGTCTAACTCCCCCTCCACCCAAACAGCAAACATGGGAGTAAGTCACACATGTGCAAGTCACAAGCAAGTCTCAAGTCTTAACCTTCAAGTCTCAAGCAAGTCCCAAGTTACTGTGGCGAAAAGCAAGCAAGTCAAGTCGAGTCCCTGCTAGAAGTCAAGCAAGTTTAGTCAAGTCATTTATTTTGGTCAAGTCACAAATCAAGTCAAAATACTGATCTACCCCAATTTTCACCTTTAAATGAGTTAAAAGTCAGTGGTCAGGAAAGGGTTTGTTTTATTTTCAACATTAACAAAACTGCTTAGTGCTTTTTTCTTGGCCTATTAAAGAAATGCTTTGAATGCCCAAACAGCTCAAAATCCTTCGTCCGGTCATGTTTCAACACCACAGTCACTACAAACATGTTAAGTATTTCCATTGTTAAACAGCCAGTGTCCTAAAAATCAGAACACACTGAGGTGTTTTAAGTGACTGTGGTGTCAGAAACATAACAGGCACATTCATTTTGCTTTAACACATCTTGAGAAAATGCAAATATTTAATAACTTAAAAAAGTAAAGTCATTTCGAGTCATATGTCTCAAGTCAAAGTCAAGTCTCAAGTCATGAATACCAAGTCAAAGTCAAGTCGAGTCTTTTATTAATTTTAGTCAAGCAAGTCTCTAGTCCTTAAACTGGTGACTTAAGTCTGACTTAAGTCAAGTCATGTGACTCAAGTCCCCCACCTCTGCCAAACAGAAGCCCACCCATTGTTCTTTTTTTAACTCCTGCAGAAAATAAAATTGAAAAACATAAAATAAAAGAAAAAACACCCTAATAAATCACAAAAGAAAAAAGGGGTGGCACAGAGGGTAGCAGGCAAGCACATTGCCAATACAGAAAAAAAGGACTGTTGGATCTGCAAGGTGAAAAGGTATGCACTTCATTATGGGTTCAGGGGCAAAGGTTTCGTTCATTAATTCGATTTTTTGCCAAACTACTAAATTGGTAGACCCACATTGACCCAAAATAGCTTTAAACCTTGTCCTTAGTTTTAACATTAAGTGGGATATTTTGACAACATGTAGATAAGGTCAGATGTGATAACTGTATTTGTAATGAGGGTGGTAAATAATTTGTGTGGCTAATTACTTTACAGATAAAAACTGCCTATTTGCTTTTGTCCCCTAAAGACATCTGCCTACTGTTCTTATTATCCCTGGTTCCATTATTGTCTAATACTAGTTTGGTCACAATAGACAGACACAGGAGTAGGGAGTGTAGTTATTAAAGGAATTATTAGTTGTTATGCTTCTATCCCGGCAAGAGCTTTAAGGTGATTGTAAATGCAATTTTATTTACAAATACTTCAATGTCATAGCCAAGCTCAGTGAGTCCATTGACACCAACAGTGCCGCTTGGCCCCACTCTGCGCTCCCTCCTCACTGGCTGTGATTGACAGCAGCAGGAAAGAGGAGAGAGAGAGAAAGCAGCTCACGTGACTATTGGGGTAAGGTGGGGGGGGGGGGGAGCTGTTGGGATGTACACAGCAGGATTTTTTACCTTAATTTAGAGAATGCATTTATGTAAAAAATAACTTTTAGGCTTTCGAACCACTTTTGGTACACCGTCTGGGGGACAGAAGACTTTAAAACCCAATCTGCTAATCATATTCGGCGTACATCAAATCCAAAGGAATTCAAAGTGTTACAGTTTGCTGAAGAGAGGAAATGTTGCTCATGTTCCCTTCATGAGCTAGAGCTTTCCAATCAGCAGGGAGCATGATTTTTGTGAATTGGAGTGATCTATCAGAGGGTGTATTGGACTATTGCAGAGAGACCACTTAAACCCCAGCCCTATTTCGGACACTTTTTGTTTACAAGTTAAAACCAGTATTTTTTCCTAGAACCCCCAAACATTATATATATTTTTTTAGCAAAGACTCTGGAGAATAAAATGTCGGTCATTGCAATATTTTTTGTCACGCGGTATTTGTGCAGCGGTCTTTAAAACACCATTTTTTTGGGAAAAATTTTGAAAAATCACATTTCACTGCATTTAAAAAATGCTAAACAGTAAAGTTAGCCCAATTTTTTGTATATTGTGAAAGATGATGTCACGCCGAGTAAATAGATATCCAACATGTTACGGTTTAAAATTGCGCACACCCGTGGGATGGCGACAAACTACAGTCAATAGAGATCTCAATAGGCGACGCTTTAAATTTTTTTAACGGTTACCAGTTTAGAGAGAGTGTAGCTCTTTTTTTTAATTATTGCTCACGCTCTGGTGATCGCGGCGATACCTCACATGTGTGGTTTGAACAGCAATTTAATTTGCGGCTCAACTTCCGTATACGTTTTTTTTGTGCGCGAGCTAACGGTGACAGGGGCGGCTAAAAATTTTTTTTTCCTATTTATTTTATTTATTTTTTAACTTTATTACAGCTTTTTTAAAAAAAAAAAAATCTGATCACTTTTATTGCTGTCACAAGCAATGTAAACATCCCTTGTGATACCAATATGTAGTGATAGGTACTCTTTATGGAGGGATCGAGGGTCTAAAAGACCCTAGACCCCTCCAATACACTTCCATGTATGCAAAACGCCGAAAACTGCGTTTTTGCATACAGCCGTTTTTTAAATTTGCTGCCTTTTGCAGCACAGTGACCCGGAAGTGACGTCATGGACGCCGCCTCCGGGTTACATCATAGGAGACCCGATCGAAGCCATTTCCAGCTTTGATCGGGACTCCATCCAGCCGGCGGACGTGCCGGCTGGGTGCTCGGGTCTCCCGGTGGGACGGGAGGCCCGCTGAAAGTCACGGAAGGCGGCGGGAGGGGGGGGGTACGTCCCCTCCCGCTCACCCGGGTGACGATCGAGCGGCTCCCAAGCCGCATCGGTCATTACTGATGGAAAGCTGACCACGGTACCGGGATGGTGCCTCTAGCTAGAGGCATCATCCCGGTATAACACTGCAAAGTTTGCCGACGTAGTCCTACGTCACTTTGCGGTAAGTGGTTAAATGTATTTACTGAATGTAAACTGACATAGTGAAGCTAGAGCCTGGAGAAATGTCTACTCATCTAATGGTATTGGTAGCCATTAACCACTTACCCACCAGGCCTATTTTTTGACACTTGGTGTTTACAAGCTAAAATTAGATTTTTTTGCTAGAAAACTACTTAGAACCCCCAAACATTATTTTTTTTCATAGACCCTATAGAATAAAATGGAGATCGTTGCAATATTTTTTATCACACCATATTTGCGCAGCGGTCTTCCAAACGCAATTTTTTTTTTAAAAAATTCTCTTTTTTTGAATTAAAAAATAAGAACAGCAAAGTTAGGCAAATTTTTTTCCATAATGTGAAAGATAATGTTACGCGAGTGAATAGATACCCAACATGTCATGCTTCAAAATTGCGCACGGTCGCGGAATG
Source organism: Pelophylax lessonae (assembly GCF_965119305.1). Taxonomy (NCBI): domain Eukaryota; kingdom Metazoa; phylum Chordata; class Amphibia; order Anura; family Ranidae; genus Pelophylax; species Pelophylax lessonae. The sequence goes on along the minus strand of NC_138769.1, from coordinate 470,350,254 downwards.
GGGACAAACTTTGGTACTTAAAAATCCCCATAGGCGGCAATTTAAAAATTTCTATAGGTTACCAGCTTAGAGTTACAGAGGAGGTCTAGGGCTCAAATTATTGCTCTCGCTCTAACGATCGCGGCGATACCTCACATGTGTGGTTTGAACACCGTTTACATATGTGGGCGGGACTTGCGTATGCGCTCACTTCTGCGTGCAAGCTTTTTTTCCCCTATTTATTTAATTTATTATTGTTGATTTTTACACAGTTTTTTTTTTTTTTTTTAAATGTGATCATTTTTATTCCTATTACAAGGAATGTAAACATTCCTTGTAATAGAAATAGCCATGACAGGACCTCTTTATTGTGAGATCTGGGGTCAAAAAGTCCTCAGATCTCACAAGGACACTAAAAAAAAAAGGGTTTAAAAAAAAAAAAAATCGGCTCTTTAAGCCTGTTGCTAGGCAAGGACGTTGGACGTCGCTCCGGTCCTCCAAGACCATAGAGTCGAGTGAGGGCCATCTTGCCCTCACTCGACTTCCTGTCTGTGTGGAGAGAGGACCGGATCGTTTTCCCCACTGCCGGCGGGTCTGGTAAGCGGGGAAAATGGCTGGGGCGCGGTGGGAGGGGGGGGGCACCTCTTCCGCCGCACCGTTAGGGTGATCTTGTGAACAATCTGCCACTGGGACCACCCTTAGCTGAAAGCCGATCTCCCGCAGTTTTCAAAAATACCGGGGTTATGGCAGTTATATGCTGCCATAACCCCGGTATTTTGCGTCAAAGTACCGACGTACAACTGCGGCGGGCAGTCGGTAAGTGGTTAAAATAAATATAACTTGATGTTACTTCATCTAAAATTGAAATTGAAAGTGGAACTTCACTCTCTCAATCAACATGGACTATTTCTGCTCCTGCTAGCATTAGTAAATAGATAGGAGCGTATATAATACTTATTTATTTGTTTTAACCTTTTTTGTGTGCATTTCTTTTTTTACTTCATGATTTCCAATGCCTAGGCAAATGGTGTCATACATCCCAGAAGTCTTCAGGAGGGGAGGGAGGGTTTTCAGTTTAGCCCATGCCTGAGCTAAGGGTAGCTGGTTTCCAGGAAGTAAATGCTAGATGAATCATCTGCCCTTACTCAAGATGGCCACTGCCAGAAATGCCAGTGGGTGTTTTTCAAAATTATTTCTCTGCAAAATAAAGCATGGAGACATAAATGGATGGAGGAGTTTGCTTTAAATATTTAAAAAAATGTATATGGCATTTTTGATTTGGGGTGCACAGATGCAGTGCAGTTCCACTTTAGGCTATAGGTGGATGCTGGTGAGCTAATTCGCCTATTGTTTTGTCAAATGTACAACATCAAGTCTGAGATTGTGTGGGCTATATCAACTAGACAAATCTAGTGACTCAAGTGAGGCGATCTTGCCAGTACAGTTCATAAGCTGTTTAAACTTACCATCAAGGATACAGCCCACCTGACAGGGCCCCTCCGGCCAACTGTGACTAAGGACATAGATTCATCAGTCCCTTTCTCTGCAACATCAGCTGCACAGATGAAAGAATAGGAAGCGATCTGATGCTTACTGCTCATTCACAAACTGAAGCATAGTAAATACTGTTTACTATGCTTTAGTGATGAATGGACACAGGAGTGAATAATACAGACCACTCACTGTGTTCATTCAGGAAAGGAAGGGGCCAGAAAATAACATATTTACTGTCCCTGTCCCCCCACTCTACATCTTGAAACATCCATATGTATGCCTGCAGCAGCTGCCGAAGGGAGAGTAGAGGGGGGAAGCTGGAAGCACTACCAGGGGAAAGGGGCACACAGGTGGGGGTCTGGAGAGCAGATGAAAGCATTGTATGTACTAGAACCAATCCGCCTGCAGTGCAGTGAACAAGCATGCTGTTGGTCATGTGAAACACATCTACCATTTCCAGTCTGTTGTACCTTGTATCCAGATTTGTACAAATAAATCTTTGCTACTATCAAGTCATCGTCTTGGTGTGCGGCCACTTTCTCTTCATGTTCCAGTGCAGCCGGAAGGACAAAGAGGAGGAGAAGCTTGCAGGACTACAGGGGGAGGCATAAGAGGATTGGTGTCTGCAATAAGACAGTACAGCCTGCCCTCCTACTCAGTAGGTTCCCCGGGGCCCCCCTTTTGAACTGATGGGGCCCGGGCCCAGTACAGGAGGGCTGGCTGTACTGTCTTATCAGTGGCCCTGCTTACCATCATCCACCTGCTGGAATCCAAACACAGGTGGACCGCTCTAGGTGAGATATAATTCAGGTGCAGGTCGGATCCGCCATCCGGATAGATAGTCAAACATAGAAGAAAGTGACCGCACTCCGAAAATCCACATTGGTTATGAGCAGGGCCGGAGTGGGACTCATTTTCAGCCCTGGAGTTTCATGCCTTAGACCGGCCCATTTTAGTTCACCTGACTGAAAAACTCCCACACATGGTATCATCCCATCCTACCTTGTTGCTAAGACTTTGCTACAACACTCCCAGCTGTTCACCTCCACCATCATAATGGTGAGCTCCGTCTCCGCGCTTTTTCTCCCCTAGTGCAGTAGGTGTGAGCTAAAAGGTCACATGTGATGGTGGAAGTGAACAGTAACAGCTGGGCGTGTCTTACCAACAAGGCGGCATGGGATACCATCTCTGGGATTTTTTAGTCAGGTTTTAAGAGGTATATAAATGGCCTTTACCTATAACAAGGTCTTTATTCATCTTTTAGTCAGAGCCAGTCTACTTTACCACCAATGTTAGTCCCGGTTCACATTAGTGCGATGACAGACATTGCATGTGATTCGCAGCGCACTGCGCTGAAGATCACGTGATGTCTGTGCAATGCAAATTCAGCCATACTGACTGTATGGCTAAATTTGTGTCGCATTTGGACACATGTCGCACAGGACCCTTTTTTGGGTGCACAGCAGAATTGGATTGCATGGGTGTTCACACCTATGCAATCCGATTCATGTCTGAACTGACAGTTGCCACTGCGATATGCAAACTGATCTGGGGGTGTTGGTAACTTCGTATTGACAGCCCCCAGCGATTAGCATATCGCAGTGTGAACTGCCTGCGATTTGAATGCGATGCGGGAACCTGCAGTGAATTCGCAGGGTTCCCGCATCGCATATGTGTGAACCAGCACTAACAGACATTCTTCCAGCTGAAGTGTACAGATGTCAGTGTTAGGGAAAAGCCCTTAGTGTACAGATATCAGAGATATATATATATATATAGGGAATAACTCATTAGGTGCTATTCCCTATAGATAACACTGATATCTGTACACTAAGGGCTTTTCCCTAACACTGTACACTGATATAGTGGCACTCACTATACTGGGGAATGGCACTGGGGAAGAAGGAAGGAACACTCCTGCTGGTGATTAGACACACAGAACACCTTAAACTTCTGTCATTATTACACACTGACCTGCTGCTACACACACTGCAGGTCAGGCTGCTTAGCTCCGAGGTGACTCTGCTCCACTCTGCACTCTATAGCCTCCATCTCCCTCACCCGAGGCAGTGATGTGTAGCCCCGCCCCCCACAGCTGAATTCCCCAGAGGGAGGAGTGGCCAGAGCTCCTGTCCCTGCTATTATCTCCACACGGCTGACAGCTCCGTGATCACTCTCTGATCCATGCTGTGATAGGGTGCCATCTCTTCTTCCACGCCTCCTACAAGAAGTGTATCGCCTGCAAGCCAATTATCGGCAGCGCTGAGCGGCCCGGGGGCGTGTTTTTGTAGTAGGACGAGGCATGGAACGCAGCATGTCCTGGAAGTGAGTTTAATAAGTGACTTCCTCTTCACCAAGGAATGACAACGGCCCTCGACCAATCCAGCCCACCGGGAATTCTCCCGGTGCTCCCGATTGGCCAATCCGGGCCTGGTTATGAGTAAGCGTCCCCTTGTGTCGTGAAACGCGTCAACCTTTTATTGTCCCATGTCTCACCAGTCTTATTTTTGATGCCTGTGATGAGGAATAAAACTACTCCTTTTTGATTTGAATTTTCGGAGTGCGGTCACTTTCTTCTATGTTTGACTACCATCATCCACCTGTTCACTTAAAATTGCTCGAATTATTGGAACGTGGCACTTCATACATCCACAGTACCATCCTGTGATGATGTAATCAATCTTATTTTTCTATCATCCTCCTAAGACTGTAATATGACTTAATGACTCATTCTTTAATATTTGGTAAAAATAGAACCTGATCCACCATATTTATACTATTTCATTGAGTTTACAAAATATAGATCTGATTTATTTCTCAAAGCATGGGACGTTTAGGTGAGTTAATCCTCTGTAATGCATGCATACAGTTGATAGCAACTTATGCCTGTGACATTCTGACACTGGCGCTCAATAGAAAGAAAGTGAAGTGAAAGACTTAGACGACGTTCATTTAATTGGAAAGCCAACTGAGATCTAAGGCAGCTGAAGCAGAGGAAGCACCCTTTCTCTGCACAATGGCATTGGTTGAAGGTTGTATATAAGTTGGCCTTATTAAAGTGACAAGGCAATTTATTTCTATTGAACAGAATGATTCTACTTCATTGATTTACAATAGGAAGGATATAATTTTGCTAGTGTTGGCAAAAAGCTCAAATGTCAAGCTTTTCAAATTGCCACACTTGCCTTGTTTGGGATGAATAATGAATAAGTCACCTTTTGTCTACTGTTAAATATTCTTGAATAAATACAAAGAACATAGAAGGCAGAAATGATTGTCTGATTTATATTTAAAATTAAGATCAACATGGTGATAAATGCGCTCTGAAAAGTAATATGACTCTGCAGGTAATTGAATCACTCCTTAATTAACAGCTCACAATAATAAAATTCAGGAATATATAAAACCTACTTATTGTTATTTCACAAAATAAAGGTAATCTGAAATACATAACTTTTCAAGCGTACATTTCTGTTCATGCATACATGTTTTTTTTTGTTGTTTTTTTATAATATATGTGTATGTTTAGGTTTACAGATCTTCATACACATTTGAGGAATTATACAGACTTGATAACTGATATCTAATTGATTATGTCATACTTACAATGACTAAATATTCTCTTTTAAATCAGCAGGGTAATCCTTTTGTAACTAAAGAAACATAAATTTTCATTTTGCTAACCACAGTAAACTGTTTATAATGAGTATCCAAAACCACATATTTATATTCTTACCATATTATTGAATAATCCTCATTATGAAACTTATCCATACTAACTCAGATCTTCACAAATCCGTACATTATAGGTTATAAAAAACTAATATGTTTTTAAATAACTATCAACTAAGAATTGAGATGATATAAAACTAACATGACCTATACAATCATATCAATAAAAGAAGCAGTTTTGATATTAACAGTGGCAGCTAATGTCATCACACTTTTTCACTTAAAAGTCAACAGTAGCATCAGCAGACAGTAATGGACAGAGTATTCCTCTTACAAAAAACTTTAAAACTATACAAAAAGTACTACACTCCAGATAGAAATCTACATTTTAAAGTGACAGTTTGATACTTGTTATCCAGGTATCACTGTATAACACATTCTTTCAGAAGTTTTATCCCCCGTTCACACCGGGCTGTGATTTTTCGTGCAATTTGACAGTTCTAAATCGCATGACAAGTCGCACCCCATTTTCAGCAATGGTACTATTCAAATTGGCACCATACATGTCGCAGCAACTTTGGAAAAAGTTCCTGCACTACTTTTTTGCCTTTTGTGACTTGCATTGACTTCTGTTAAATGAAGTCGCAAACCTCAATGAGATTGGAGGTGAAAATCGTACTGATCTGCGGCTTTGAAGTAGCCGCATCAGTGTGAACCAGGACTAACTCCATGAAAAACTTTTGGTGATTGTCATAGGTCCCATCAAACTGAAAACAAATATAATTTTAGAATGAATGCATCATGTAGGAATCATGAATTATATGAAATTAACTTGAAATGACTCTAATTTTATTTAATCACATCATGTTTATGACACTCTGCTTGCTGCTGATTTTCATTCGTACTGATGTCTGGTGCATCTTGCCTCAGTGTCCAACAATCATCAATGAGCATTGATGAATTCCAGTAGGTCTGATACTGTTTTTTCGTGGTGGCAAGGTCATGCAATTGATAACTGAGTGCTCCTACATTTTCAGGAAAGAAGTAGAAGTGTGAATTCAGAAAACGAATCATCAGTGAAAAGCTGCACTTCATGGTCTTGTATGCTATAAGAAGTTTGTCAACCAGCTAAATGTAGTTTGGCGCTCTGTAGTTGCCAAGAAAATTCCCAGCGACATCCTTGAATGCTTTTCAGGTGATTTTCTCTGGCCCCACTAACAGATATTCAAACCACTTGTCACTGATGACATATCTGATCTGTGGACCAACAAAAATGCCTTCCATAACCTTGGCATTAGTTATTTTTGGAAACATCTGTGTTGGATAATGAAAACCGTCATCATCCTTGTTCAGTGCTTTCACATTTTTATCAATCCCTGTTTTATGTCAAGCGTAAGCAAAAATATCTTTATTGGTTCAGTTAGTGGTTCGTAGCCTTTACAGAAGGCATCCATTCAGTCTAAGCATGCCCAGGTGTACCAGTTTCACAAATGTTATGCCTGGACATGCAAGATCTACACAAAGCATCTTACAATTCAAGCAACATTTCTTTAAATTGGCATGTGATAGGTTAAAGAGTAAGTCCAGGCAAAACCTAACTAACGCTAATCCTGCTCTGTGGCACATTCCAAACATATTCTATCTATCCCTGTAAAGCAAAAATCACTGTACTTGCCTATTCTGCAGCCTATCCGGTCCGGTCTCCAGCGACGGAAGCTCTGTGCAGGAGAAACTGCTGTGAAATGAATGGGAAGGGACATCACCCATAGCCTTACTGTGGGGTTTCAGTTGTCGGGTGCCTCTCCTGCACCCGCCTCCACGCTGAAGCCGCCACTGACAACTCAGCGTGGGACCGGACCGGCTGCAGAATAGGTACTTAAGGTGATTTTTGCTTTACAGGGTTACATGGAATAGGTTTAGAATGTGGTACAGGGCATGTTTAGAGTTAGTTAGGTTTTGCTTGTAGTTATCCTTTAAATTACAGTTTACTTTCATGATTAGCAGCACAAAAAGTATAAATTATATACCAAAAAGTGTTTAGGAAGAGAGATCTTTGTTGTCCAGGGTATTTTTTTTTTTTTTTTTTACAATAACTAGTTTATTGATTTTTAAAACATGAACATTTACAGTGATATAAAACCAATTGAACAGTGCTGGACAAGTAAAAGAGATCAACAAAAAACAAAGTTGTAACATTGTAGATTACATGTCAAAGACAGGTTGAATAGTATTACATTATAACTTTATGGTAAGGGTCTAAAGTAAAAAAAAAAAAAAAATAGAATTAAACAGAATTATACAAAATGGGGGAAAGAGAGTAGGTTTCTTTTTCATACTCTAGTAGGGGGTAGGAAGTGTGGGTCTAGCTAGCCCACAATCAAGGGGTTGCGTACGCAGAAAATTAAGGATTTAAATAATCTCTTGAGTAGGAGTTAAAAGATCATTTAAATAAATGAGTGGTAACTATAGTATAAAATATTGTTTTATTTTGGTGATACAGTTGCAAAAAATGAAAAAAAAAAGAAATTCAAAGATTACATGCATGTCAATGGTATTTATTGCAGTGAGCTATAACAATATTTTAAAGCAGTCCAAACCTGAAGGTCTTCACTACTACTACTTTACAACTACTACTTCAGCTCTCGCACCTGTACATCCCCAATGGACCAGAGACATTTTTACATTTTCTATGAGCCTGTTTATTTAGCAAGAATTTAGTCGTTACTTAAAAAAATAAAGCAATTAATATATACTTAAATATTTTATGGACAGACAAGGCATTCTTTGTTGATACTGTCTTGCAAAAAAATATTTTATTTTCAATGTAAACCAGATACATAAATCATAACAAAACTGGAAAAAAAAATTTATTTACAGATTTATTAGAGGTTGCGCTACACTGTATAGTTTTCTTTATGTGTTGAGAAATCACTTTTTTGTGGCAGCAGCAATCTCAAAAGTGGAGGGTATTTAGAGAGAAATTGCACTGATTGTTTTTGTTTTATCGATAAATCATAACAAAACTGAAAAAAAAAATACTTTTTATCTACTTTGATCAGTGTTAGTTTTATAAATAGTGCTACTATACATAAAACAGTATACATTATACTATACTTTGTTCTGTTTAAAATTACACTAAAATTATGATTTTATGATTTACAAATGGATTTTTAAAAAAATAATGCTACACTAAAGCTATTGCTTAAATATGAATAAATGAAGAAATAAACAAATAAGAATGAAAAAGAAGTTTAAATATTAATGGTTTTAAAAATATAAATAAAAAAGGCAATCAGCAGGAAAATAATAGCTAAGGAAAGGAGGGGAAGAGGGAGTTAATTAGGCATAAGTAGGGTAAACTAAGGGTTAACAAGGGGTTTGAAAAGACCCACATTTTAAAAGGAAAGCAAAAAACAAACTTTTTTTTCTGATTTGTCTGGATGCTTTATTTGACATCAAATAAAACCTAATCTCTTTACTATGCAGATGAATAGAACAGACTAAATACAAAGGTAACATTGTTACTTTGTATCTCTCTATCTTGCATCTAAACATTGTTTATAAACACTGTATTAGAAGGTCCATACAACAGCTGCACAATTTACTCAGCAACTTCCAACTGTCATTTTGACAGCCAGGATTTGAGGGTGGAAGCAACAATGGGGAGAAGGACTGGTCATACTTCACATGTTCTGTGTATTTCAATAATTTCTTGGGGGCATGTATAGCACACTCAATGTCTACAAATGGTAATGGCCAGTGGTGGCATTTTGATGACAAGTTAAGTAACATAGCAACATAGTTGGTAAGGTTTAATAAAGACACAAGTTTATCCAGTTCAATTTGTATATGTATATATATATATATATATATATATATATATATATATATATATGTGTGTGTGTGTGTTTGCGGTATGCATACATGCTGCTATAGATTCCTATACTCCTGTATATTTTCATCACTGAGAAACTCTTTTTTTTTGGGAAGATAACTATGCTCTCATCTGATACCACTAACTGTGAAAGGGCGATCCACATTTTTACTGCTTTGACAGTAAAGAACCTCGTACACAATTTAAGATTAATCCTCTTTTCATCCAACTTCTTGTTTTGGTCACTTATCTTCTTTAGAGTCCTTAGAATAAACAGTTTATTCCAAATACTGTAGCCATCATTGAAAAATCAATATATTAGATCATATCCTCTCTTAACCACATGCTACCCGCCCACCGTCAAATGATGGCGGAGCGGTGCATCTATTGTTCTGGGGTGCCATCATATGATGGCGCTCCAGAACTGCCTCTCTCTCGCTAGGACATGGCACGACCCCAATCTCGGTAAAGAGTCAATGATATGACTCTTTACCCATATGATCGGCTGTGTCCAATCACAGCCGGTCACATGTAAATGAGGAAGTGGTGTTATTTGGCTCTCCTCGCCTCACACAGTCAGAGTGTGAGGTGAGGAGAGCCGATCAGCAGTTTCTCCTCATAGGGGAGAAAAGACATGTAATCAGGGCACTGATCATCAGTGCCCTGATTACACAAATGTGAAATCAAGTGCCAATCAGTGCCCACAGTGCCCACCATTAGTGCCCACCATCAGTGCCCATAGTGCTGCCAGTCAGTTCCCATCAGTGCCTGCTCATCTAGGCACTGACTGGCAGCACTATGGGCACTGATTGTGGGCACTGATGGTGCTACCCATCAGTGTCCATCAGTGCCACCCGTCAGTGCTCATCAGTGCCACCCGTCAGTGCCCATCAGTGCAGACCGTCAGTGCTGCCTCTCAGTGCCTCCCAGTGCCACCTGTCAGTGCTCATCAGTGCCGTCTGTCAGTGCCACCTCATCAGTGCCCATAAGTGCCACCTCAATAGTGCCGCCTATCAGTGCCCATCAGCGCATATCAGTGAAAGAGAAAAATGATTTATTTTCAAAATTTACTCACAGAAAATAAGAAAAACTTTTTTTTTTCAAAATTTTCTGGATTTTTTCTTTTTTTTGTAAGAAATAAAAAACCCAGTGGTGATTAAATACCACTAAAATAAAGCTCTATTTGTGTGAAAAAAAATGATAAAAATGTCATATGGGTACAGTGCAGCATGATCGCACAATTGTCATTCAAAGTGTGAGAGCGCTGAAAGCTAAAAATTGGCCTGGGCAGGAAGGGGGTGAAAGTGCCCTGTAGGCAAGTGATTAAGCACCTCTTTTCTATGTAGAATATGATTAATATCTTTAATCTCTCATCATAACTTAGGTCCTCCAACCTCTTACTAATTTCTTTGCACTTCTCTCAACTCTTCCTAGTTCAATGCCATCTTTTCGAAGGATTGGGGTTAAAAACTGAATTGAATAATAAAGATGAGGCTGAAACAGTGTTTTGTAAACTAGTACATTTTGAGTTTTATCTCTTCAGTAAATGCCTTTATTAATGCATGATAGTAGCCACTGCCTTTGATAAGTGCAGTTTGGTATTGCCGACTCTATGGCCTACAAGGAACCCCAGATCTTTTTCTATCCCTGATTCCATCAGATGAGCACCTCCTAATGAATAGCTTGCATACATATTTTTAGCTCTTAAGTGCTTTATATTTTTCAGTATTGACCTACTGTACATCTGCCATCTAAATGCCAAACCCTTAATTTTTATCAAGATCGTCTTGTAAAGCGTCTACATCCTGTTGTGAAGTTATTGCTCTACATTGTATTATTAGCAAACACTGGTATTGAGCTATTAGTTCCAACTTCTATATCATTTATAAAAAAGGATTTGCCTTAGACCATTTAGAAAATGTGTAATTTATCAATACCCTCTGCACACATTTATGTAATCATTTTTCTATCCATGTACATACAAATAGACCTTAAATCATAACTTAACTGTATCTGAGCACAACAATCTGAAAAAACTATTTAAATATATTCTATTATTTAAAGCAAAATCCCCCATCTATCTATCTATCTATCTATCTATCTATCTATCTATCTATCTATCTATCTATCTATCTATCTATCTATCTATCTATCTATCTATCTATCTATCTATCTTTCCATACTTTATTTAATAAAAAAATAACTTTAAAAAAACACCCCCCTAGGACACTTCAATGGTTACTATGATTTTAAATTATGTATGTATGCTGACAACATCATGTTATTTTTTTTCCAAAGTTTGATTTCCCTCCTAAATCTTCTTCCTGTCTTGTCTTCCTGTCACTTCTGTTTTGGGTTTGGCAGTTAACCTTTCTAAATCTACTACACTGCATATTAACATACCCCAGCCCATCGGGAACAACTCAAAACGTCTGAAAGGGATGTTCCCCTGTGGGCGCTGTTCCATATGCAAGTCAATAATTAAATCTAAATCCTTTAAGAGTTGCGATGGACAAAAGGAATTTACAATTAACAGTTTCATCAATTGCCAGACTGAACGAGTGATATATCAGCTAATCTGTCCCTGCAATAAGTCTTATATTGGTAAGACCAAACGCCAATTGAAGACACGTATTGCGGAACATATCGCTGACATCAAAAAGAAAGTGGACAACAGGACTGTGCCCCTACATTTCCTTGAGCACCATGACGCCAACCCCGAGGGCCTAAGGGTAAGAGGCATTTATGCCTTAAAATTGCCAGCCAGACGAGGGGACTTCGATAATGTCCTTCTACAAAAATAAAAAATGTGGATCTACAAAATGGGATCCTTGGTACCCCAAGGACTAAACGTTGAGTTTAGTTTACAACCCTTCTTAGTCTCGTAACTCTCGGGGTTGGCGTTATGTTTGCTGCATTGAAAATGAAGAAATGAGGGGGTACAACCTGTACCATCCAACATCAAGGGGTCTCTCTTACAGTATATTATTTCTATGGAACCCCTGGTCCATACTGCAATGTACTTCCCTTTTATGTTATCTTTATCTGTCCTCTTGGTCAAAATATACCCCTGTAACATCTTTTGGGCATATGGCATACAAGCAACAAGTTCCCATTCCCCATTGGGGGAACTCTGGGACCCTTGTCTTTCTCTGTTCCGACCTACTATGCTCTGACTTCTGTTTTTCTGGGTCGTTCTTATGAAATGTGTCCATTTAGGGCTTCCAATAACTAGGGACTCTCCGGAGGCCTCTATTGTCCTATTTGCTGTCCCTCTACATTTATATTTATATCTATAGGGAATAACTGGTTCTGATTTAAATTTAAGGAATATAGAGCCTTGATGGAAACAGCGATGTACTTTGGTATATATTCTTCTTTTTATGTACATATGTATCATGTTTTGTCACTGTTGCAGCGTTTTTAACTCATACTGTTTTTTATTCAACATTATGGTCACCCTTCCGTATGGTAGATTGTGATCACAGTGGTAAGATGATCCTCCTCTTCTTGTCTACCTCTGTGGAGTAAACAATTCTTTACACTGCTGTAAGCCATGGGGAAATGTGGCCATGACGCTGGTGGAATGGATGACGCCATAAAGATATATCTGCATGTTGTGCCAATACTGCGACATCTGGTGGAGTAAGGGTGTTTCTGCAGCTCCATCAGATCTGTCTGACATGCACACCGGTATCAAATGAAGTAATTCTAACCAATTATTGTTGGTATAAAATATGGCGCCACCTAGTCCCACATCAGCTCTGAGGAAACCGACGTTGTAGTCGGTGAAACGCGTCAGCGCCCAGCGTTCATCACATCGCACATTGTGTGACTGCTTGCCCCTGTGACTGAGGATTTCCATCTATTCATTACTTGGCTGTTCCCCTGCATGCACCCGGCAGACCGACAAACCGGATGTGACGCCAGCTGGTTACCTCCAACCTGGAAGTCCATCCTGAGGTTCCGGAGTAGCTCAACGCATGGGTTGAACGCCCGACTGACGGCATCACGGACCGGACAACTCGGGCAACCGGACCATATCACGGACCTCCATAGCCTCTATCCCCGACCTAACGGCTAGACACATCTGATTCACCGAACCATCACTGCTGCAGGTAACCGCCGCTTATGAACCTTCACTCTGGTGATTGGGTCCCGCCACTGGGATCATCACGGCTCCCCTGCTAGTAGGTGAATCTGTGCTAATTGAAGTTTGCCAAGTACTTGACCCAGCCACTACATGATCTATATTGACTCTTCTGAAGCCCTTAACAGAAACGGTATATTTAATGGTGATCTGTGACTTTCACAGAGAGGTCTTTATGCTATGGACTAGTGGCGTCTTATATACACTTCATCTTTATCCATCACAGATCTCCTTTGCCCTAGCACCAAATATCATCATTTTTCTTCATTAGAGCCATTCATTTCCTTCATCCTACGGAACCTGCATCTTGGTATCAGCCAGCGGTATAGTGGGACATTGAGCTCATAGGTCATCTCTGCGAGGTCCTCTCACATCACCGAACACGGTAACCAACTTACATGGTATGTTGGTACCTGGTCGGTCCTGTGCCATCATATCTTTTACACCTTGGGTTATTATACAAATAGCTGTGCCTACTGGCTTCTGAGCCGCTTTGAGCCACTTTTGCACTAATCAGCTTTCCCTCTAATGTGTTTAGATATTGTGTTTTGAGTCCCCACAGCACATGTGCTTTTGTGTATTTTAATGTTTTTATATTGTATTGTCATCCAGTGTCCCCCATGCCACCCTGATTTGTTCTCACCCACTTTTGCTTTTTCAGGCATACGTGCCGAATAAAATTCAATCTATACACTTATCTTGAGTCTGGAGTGCCCATAGTTGGTTCCTCTTTTTTGAGATTGACAGACTGTGTCCTGTCTTCTCAAATTTCTTTTTTTTTTTTTTTTTATTGACCTACTGTACATCTGCCATCTAAATGTCAATCCCTTAATTTTTATCAAGATCGTCTTGTAAAGCTTCTACATCCTGTTGTGAAGTTATTCCTCTACATGGTATTATTAGCAAACACTGGTATTGAGCTATTAGTTCCAACTTCTATATCATTTATAAAAAAGGATTTGCCTTAGACCATTTAGAAAATGTGTAATTTATCAATACCCTCTGCACACATTTCTGTAATCATTTTTCTATCCATGTACATACAAATAGACCTTAAATCATAACTTAACTGTATCTGAGCACCACAATCTGAAAAACTATTTAAATATATTCTATTATTTAAAGCAAAATCACCCATCTATCTATCCATACTTTATTTAATAAAAGGACACTTCAATGGTTACTATGATTTTAACCACTTGCCGACCGCCGCACGACTATCTACGTGGGCGGTCAGCCCCTCACAGGCAAAGTGACGTAGGTCTACGTCGCTCGCCTGTGAGGGTTTAGGGAGCGAGCGCGCGCCGCCGGAGGCGCGCTCCCGCTCCCGCGTGGTCACGGACCCCCCCGCGCGCGTGACCGGCGGACCCGATCGCCGCCGGCCACTCTGCGATCGGCGGGGGAGAGGGAGATAGTCAGGCAGCTTGTGTAAACAAGCTGCCTGTCATTCTCCTCTCTGTATGAGAGCTGATCACATGGATCTACTATGTAGATCCATTGATCACTCCTCATACAGTTGAAGCCACAGCCAATCACAGTTAGAATCACGCCCCTAGGGACACACACAGCCCCTCCCTCTCAAATAAAGTTAACCCCTTCACTACCAGTGCATTTTTACAGTAATAGTGCATATGTATAGCACTGATTACTGTAGAAATGTCACTGGTAACCCCAAAAGTGTCAAAAATGTCAGTCAAGGGTCCGATCTGTCCGCCGCAATGTCGCAGTACCGCAAAAAAAATCGCAGATCGCCGCCATTACGCGTTAAAAAAAAAAACAACAAAAATGACAAAAATCTTTCCCTTTGTTAGTAAACGCAATAACTTTTGCGCAAACCAATCAAAATACGCTTTTTGCGATTTTTTTTACCAAACATAGGTAGCATAAAACAAATTGGCCGAAAATATTAAAAAATTTTGATTTTTACATTTTTTTTTGGGGGAATTTCATATAAAAAAAAGGGAAAAATATTGCTATTTTTGCAAAATTTACGCTCTTTTTTTGTTTATAGCGCGTGATCAAAAAATCGCACAGGTGATCAAATACCACCAAAAGAAAGCTCTGTTTGTGGGAAAAAAAGGACGCCAAATTCGTTTCGGTACAGCGTCGCACGACCGCGCAATTGTCCGTTAAAGTCACGCAGTGCCGAATCGCAAAATGCCCTCTGGTCGTTTAGCAGCCAAATCCTCCGGGGCTTAAGTGGTTAAATGATGTATGTATGCTGACAACATCATGTTATTTTTTTCCCAAAGTTTGATTTCCCTCCTAAATCTTCTTCCTGTCTTGTCTTCCTGTCTTCCTTCACTTCTGTTTTGGGTTTGGCACTTAACCTTTCTAAATCTACTACACTGCGTATTAACATACCCCAGCCCATCCGGAACAACTCAAAACATCATTCCTCTCTTTAGTTACCTGGTATCCATATTGAGCCTTTCTTGAATAATGATACTATGTTTGCTTTTCACAAAATGTTGGTACCATCTAGCCAGTAAGGTGTCCTTAAAAACTAGTAACAATGGCCTGGCTATAACTTGGCTAAGCTCTTTGAAGACTCTTGGAAGCAAGCCATCTGGTCCTGTGATTTGTTTGCATAAACCCCTTTAGTCTTTTTTTCTACCTGCATTATTGTCAGCCATAGAGGTGCCTTATGTCAGTTGTTATTATCATTACTGTCTTGATTATTAAACCGTTCCTTTTCATCTTTAGAAACTGAAGAGAAAAATGTATTTCCCTGTTTATCTTTCATGGGGCCCAATAGTAATAGTATTCTGTCCTTATCTATTTACCAATGATATACCTAATTAGACATTTTTTATAATTTGCCTTCTGTAGAAGCATATTCATATTTTCGTACTCTTTTTTAGCTGCATGATTAGGCTCAGGTATTTACTGTTGTATTCCTTGTAGTTTTAAAATGAAAATGATGACCCTCCTATTTTATATTTTTAAAAGGACAGCTTTTTCTCATGTATATGTTTTTTTCCCTAGAATGTAGCCACCCTGGTATAATTGCTGTTGTTTCATATTTAGTTGAGTGTGCGTTTTTTGATTTGCTCAGTCAATATCAGGATAGTTAAAATCTGTCCCAATAATGCCCTGCTTCCTCGCCATTCCTGTATAGGAGAGCAGTGAAATGCTCTCATTGATTGCTGGCGGGAGCATCACCCAGCAACTAAAGACTATACTTTTTATTCCTACTTGCACAACTTGTTCTCTCTCATCAATCACATTTTCATGTCATACTTGGCTAACCTTGGTGGTAGACGTATGTCTTTTACCAGTTTCATAGACAGAGCATTTGGCAGTGCGTGTTATGCTTTCCTCTCTGCTGTCTACAGGTACTGATCCCACATGGTCTTTAAACAAATCCCTACTCTCTGATAACCTCAACAAAACTTTTTCCGATCTCACATCTTGGATTATTTAACAAATAATGTAACCCCTGATGTCTCAGCGCTCACCCTTTGAGAAGCCCACAAGGTTATTATACGGTGTCACTGCATAAAGCTGGCCTTCTTGCTTGAAAGGAACGTAGAGGCCAGCTCATCCAATTGGAATGCGATTACTCAATGACTGCATGTCATTTCAATCTGACCCTTCAAGGGCCCAGAAACTGGACATATACAACGCAAAACGAGCCTTAGAAACATAGAAACATAGAATGTGTCGGCAGATAAGAACCATTTGGCCCATCTAGTCTGCCCAATATAGTCTGCCCAATATATCTGAATCCTATGAATAGTCCCTGGCCCTATCTTATATGAAGGATAGCCTTATGCCTATCCCATGCATGCTTAAACTCCTTCACTGTATTTGCAGCTACCACTTCTGCAGGAAGGTTATTCCATGCATCCACTACTCTCTCAGTAAAGTAATACTTCCTCATATTACTTTTAAACCTTTACCCCTCTAATTTAAAACTGTGTCCTCTTGTGGTAGTTTTTCTTCTTTTAAATATGCTCTCCTCCTTTACCGAGTTGATTCCCTTTATGTATTTAAAAGTTTCTATCATATCCCCTCTGTCTCTTCTTTCTTCCAAGCTATACATGTTAAGGTCCTTTAACCTTTCCTGGTAAGTTTTTTCCTGCAATCCATGTACTAGTTTAGTAGCTCTTCTCTGAACTCTCTCTAGAGTATCTATATCCTTCTGGAGATATGGCCTCCAGTACTGCGCACAATACTCCAAGTGAGGTCTCACCAGTGTTCTGTACAGCGGCATAAGCACTTCTCTCTTTCTACTGCTTATACCTCTCCCTATACATCCAAGCATTCTGCTGGCATTTCGTGCTGCTCTATGTCAGTGGATGGTATTCCACTGACATCCGCAATGCCATTGACTTACATTATGTCCGTAAATCATCCGCAAAAAAATAGGATGATTTGCGGACATACGGAGCGCCCATGTGAAAGGGCCCTTAGAAAAGAGGAAGGAAGATCTCCATAGCGTAAAAGCATTTAAAATCACTGTGGTTTATTTAAAAATAAGACTCGCATTTTACAAGTCTCATCCCAACACTAGGGAACAAACGCTTTTGTTTTTGTATGCCTATCGCCTCCGGTTGTAAGTTCAAGGCCACAAGCACCACCCAGGCATGCGTGAATATGTCAGCGTCCTAGCCCTGCCTTACTAGTTTCATCATTCAACCTCCTCCGCTCCGTGTTTAGAAATCACAGGGCCCTGTACAGCCTACCTAAAAGATTGTTAATAATTAACTGGTTCCTGCCTGGCCACAGTACATTTACTGCAACAGGGCAACATGGGCAGGCTGGATCATGTATATATACATCATCTAGCTGAGGGCGCATGCAGTGGCCGGGGATCATGTGATCGCTATGCGATCACATGATCTCATAGCGATTACTTTGTGATCACGTGATCACAGTGTCAACAAAGCTGTTATGAATGAATTTCATTCATAACAGCTGTTATTCCTATAGTGATGCTGTGATTGGCCCACAGCTATCACATGGTGCTTGGGCCAATCACAACACCCTGTACAATGTGACAGCTGTCTGCCAATCACAGCACATATGAATGTAACACATTCATAACAGTTCAAAACAATGCTGTTACAGTGTTCATCACAGTAACAGCAAAGTAAAAAAAAATAAAAGAAAATCCCAGACTATACCCCCTGTGACACTGGAACTACTCTACTGGAAACTGTTGAAAGTTTGAAAAAAGAAAAAAAGTAAAAAAAAAAAAAAATGTTAAAAACATTGAAAAACATTATTTATTTATTTATTTTTTTAACATTGTCACCAGTCAGGATCTCTGATATTAGCCACACAAGTCATATGGGGATGCTGTACTGCACTGGTGACAGTATATAAAAAACAATTTTATTTACTTTCCTAATTTTCCCAAAAATTGTGAAAAAAATGACTATTTCAAAAAACTTGCCATGCTAAATTCCTCAGACTTTTCTACTTTCTAAAAAGGGGCCATGGGGGGGGGGGGGGGTGTATTTGTACTGTTCTGGCATTTTAAGGACCTCAAGAAACTAGATAGGCTGTCAGTATATCAGGATTGATCAATTTTCAAATATATATATACCATAGTTTGTAGATGCTATAACTTTCACACAAACCAATTAATATACACTTATTGGGATTTTTGTTACCAAAGGCATGTAACAGAATACAAGTTGGCCTCAATTTTTGAAATTAGATTTTTTTTCGGATGTGTTTTATCAGAAAGGAGAAAATATTGTTTTCTTTTCAAAATTTTCACTTTTTTTTGTTTATATAGCAAAAAAATAAAAAACCCAGTGGTGATCAAATACCACCAAAAGAAAGTTCTATTTGTGTTAAAAAATTATATAAATTTCATTAGTGTACAATTTTGCATGATCGTACAATTGTCAGTTAAAATAGTGCAGGGCTGAATAGCAAAAAATTGCCTGGTCATGAAGGGGGTAAAACCTTCCACAGATCAAGTAGTTAAGATTGACCCGAACAGTAATATGAACTTAACCCCTAATACTAACTTACCTGCTTACCTTTGCTTACTTTAAGGCCCCTTACACACATACGGTCCGTTTGTCTGTTTTTCATCCATCCGTTGACGGATGAAAAATGGACATCAATGCATCTCTATGTAAAAACAGATGACAACGGATGATCATCCGTTAACATCCGTTTTCATCCGCATCTGTCACTGTCCGTGTTTTGGAACGGATGAATGCCCTATTTTTCCTCCGTCAAAAGAACGGATCGGACGAAAAACGGATGTAAACGGGCAAACGGTCCATTTTTCATCCGTTTTTGCATTGGTAGTGAATGTAAAAAAAATCGGATGAAAAAGGGATGAAAAATGAATGAAAAATTGATAAAAAAGGGATGGAAAACTGACACATTTTGACATGACTGAACTGATGAACTGAATGGACTGTATGTGTGAAAGGGGCCTAAAAGGCACCAAAAGGTTTGCACCAATAGCTACTTAATCTGTGCTCCATGAGGAAGCTGAAATCCTAGACCAAAAACAACTGATTTGCTATATACTGTATCTCAGTAAAAGGAGGAGCTGAAATGTGTATAAGAGTTGCTGTTATTATAACTGGTTGCCCAGTCCTTACCAGGCCAAGTTCCTCATCTAGCAGATAATAAAGTGTTACTAAACCCAGGACCCTGCATTCACTATTCCTGGTCTCCCACAGTACACAGAACATGGAAATGCATTATTGTAGTAAATATAAACTGCTAAATACTTTTTCTCATCAGCAGGTATAAAGTAGTATTATGACTTCTATCAGTACCTGGTAAAGCTTGTAGGAGTTTTCATTTTACTCTGACTGTCCTATGAATCTGCATTACTCCTGACCCTCTGTCTGGACAATGCTGATTGGCCCTGTGCTGATCACATGCACCTCCCAAGAAAAAAAAAAAACTCTCTAGCAATACACACCGAACTGAACATGTGCAGAGTGCCCCCAAAGGCTCTGTTCTATCAGGAGATGGATTGAGGACTTTGGAAGAAGGGGAGGATAAGAGAAGACAGGATCATACAGCTTTTTTTTTTTTTTTTTTACACAATGCACAGGATTAACCCCCTATGTTCCACAGTGATTATACCAAGCATGCTTTACTGCATATACACGCTGATTTTACTGTTGTGGGTTTAGTAATACTTTAACCTTTCACATAAGACAATTCAACCAGTTGGGACGTTTCTTATGATATTTAGTAAATATTTGACTCACTCTGAATGTATTTGCAGTCATGGAAAATTGTGGGTATGCTGGAAAATCTCTTTCAGATGTTCAGTGATCCCTTTCTTCTCCACAGGAAAAGGGATCAGTTGTTTTTCTGTATATGCACTGGGCATAATGTTACAACGCTTCATAAGTGACTTTAGGAAAAGGCAGTGACTTATATTCGATTAAAAGGTCTGCCCCGATGACCTTATCAAGCTGCTGCATACTTTCTAATATACTTTCTAATATGTAACTGAGTTAGAGAAAAAAAAATATAGCACTTAATAGTAGTTAACTAACTAACGGGGCACCTGCTGAGGCCCTGGCTCAGAGTGTTATTTTGGAGGCAAGCCACTGTGATATTGAGTCTCATTTTTTATGATAATTCACAGTAAATTGTAGTGCAATAAACTCTTCAGGCCCACTTTTCTTTTCAAAGCCATGAATCAATCAGCTGCAGACCCTTTTGGTTCCTTTCAATGTATAGTGATCATTTAGATTTGACATGTATTGTGAAAACTAAGCTTGGCTTCTGGAACTAGCCTATCATTAATTCTAGCCTTTACTGTTCTGAAGTACATTGGAGGATGACTGAAAAATCATTGGCCCTCTTCAGCTCAGTTATGGTACAAAATAGCAGTGCCATATTTTTTGTCAGTTTTTTTTTTTTCTTCCTTACTCCAAGTGCTTCCTGCGTCAGGTTTCAAAAGGAAGCAATAAAGCCCATTGAATAGTATGAATAAAAATCCTTTGAGGTTTTCTGCATAGACTTCTTTTCTTCAGCTAGTAATCAAATTGGAGCTGAAATGAAATTGAGTTTTCTTATGAAAATAGCCTTTGTTGCAGGGAAGGCTGGTAATTTATAAACAATAACCTACTCTTTTGTGTGGATAATAATATATTCATGTTCTTTCTAAGGGGGGAAAAAAGCCAGTCCTAGAGCATTGTAGTACGGTGAAGAACTAGAGGAAGGAGCTCTGTTAGAACAATTCTACAAGGGCTTTCTCTTTCCTGATGAAATTGTACTTTTCTTTCATTTGAAGCCTGGGGTTTAGCTGTTGATGTATCGCTGGTATACAATATTTGGTTAATTAGTGAAGATTTCAAGCTGTGTTCATCACTGGATCTGGATAGACTACTGCCAGCTGCTGGAAATGGGATGATGCTACATGTTTTTATCATGCACCAAAGCTCCAGCAGCTTCAGAGCACATCCTTGCTACACAACCGGACAATACAGCACTTGCAATCACGAGCTCCCTTTATCAGGAACTAACTGAAAGGCTTCCCTTACCTACCTGTCAACCTACTGCTTGGATACCGGACTGGGGACTGGAAACAACCATGTGAGTTCTCCTCAATATTTTATCATTTATCTACCTAAGGTTTTGTATGCACTTTACAACAGAACTTTAACAAAATGTTGCTGGTTATACATTGGTTATCCTGCATGAAATAGTTGTATTATTATTCATTTTTAGAATGCTATTTAATGGTATTACATGGTTTAATATTATTTTTGCTCTATGCATTATCTAATTTAATGTGACTTTGTTTTGGAATAGTTTTAGTGTTGTGTGCATGTAGCTAAAAAACTGTAAGTAAAGAATGTGGCAGTTCAATGTTGCCCTGTTTCCGGGTTTTATGGTTTTTCTTCTGCAATTTGTATATTTGCATCTTTTGTGACAACTTGGGGCTGCGACCCCTCGTTGTCTTGCTACGCCATGAGGTTTGTTAATTTGAGTTTAAAACTATAAAAATATTGAAATGAAAAGAACTTTATGTAAACTAGTGCCATGGTGTTTTTAGAGGTGGCAGTCTTCAGATTAGAAGTAGCTCTTGTTTAATTTTAATGCTTGACATTGTTCATTTTTGGGGCTTTGGTATTTTCTTGCAGATGGTTACTTTTTAAACTTTCTTAGCAAATTGTGCTTCAGGAATCTGCATTCTGTATTGTTTAGGAGGTTTAACAACACTTTTATAAATGATGTCATGTTGTTGAATTTCATTACATAATCTAAAATGGTTTAAAATGTAAAGGTACAGTTATCAAATGTTTTGGCTAACGGGTTATTGGTTATGTTATGGTGCAAGACCTTAATAGACCGAGATTGCAAAATATAAGGTTTATTGAATTTTAAGATTGTTTTACTATTTTCCTTATATAATCTAAAGGCATGGATCTGTGTAATAATACACTAGTGGACGTTGGTGAATACTATTCTGCATGGCAGTTTAGAGAGCGGTGATGATGTGACCATCAGCAACCTATCAGAAATCTTTTTTCAGTACTCTGAAATCTAATTACTACTATTTACTGTACCATACACATAATTCCCACAGTGTCCCCATCGTATTGGATAGGCCTGTGTATGCTTATGATTTCTTCATGTGATACTTTTTGTGTTGAAATTCTTTTGGATAAAAATGATGCTTTTCTGGGTTTCACATTGTGTTTAGCTTTACTGTGTGAAACAATTCGAAACAACATGCAAACATAGACAGACCAACGGTGGTAAAATATATCTGTGCATTCCAAGTGAATAGTTTGAAACATTACTATATATTATCTGTCTTAACTATGCATATTTAATCCCACAATCTACTGGACTGGAAAAGGCTGCAATAATTGCAAACAATGTAAAGTAGTTGGGTTTGGAAGCTTGATGGTTGGGATGTAAATGTCTTACAAAGCACTGACTTCCTACAAATAGGAACTTACCTTCTATCCCTATCATCTATACATGCTCAGTCATGGCAGCAGAAAATGAGTGGTAACTGTCATTTCTAGGCAGTTTGAGACAAGGATATGTCAGTCTGTGGTCATGATGTGTTTTTTCTAGTTTTACCTCTGACAAACATTGTGATTAAAAATTGTTCATTTGAGCATTTCTTTAACTGCATGGCTATAAGGTAAACCTAAAGGTAAACAAATCACCACTATATGTAAGAAACCACTATGGACTATGAAATCATGCAGGATGTTACAGTTTGAAGTAGAATGTAATATTACATCAGAAAATGGAAATAAACCAATTGCTGTGTTCCATGCTAATCCCCAAGTCATTTTTTTTGGTTCTCAGTATGTTTTAAAAGCATGTGCATTCCATATGAAGAGGAGTAAGCTAAGTAAGCTATATATGTATTATAAGTTAGTATTGTCACAGATGATCATAAACGGTCCAGAACAAACGTAAAAACAAAGTCATTATTTTCTTCTTTGGTCAATATGTAAAATTGAAAAGAATATCAAACAGCTGAAATATATAAATAATAATATAACTGGGTATATATACTGTGTATCTATCTATCTATCTATCTATCTATCTATCTATCTATCTATCTATCTATCTATCTATCTATCTATCTATCTATCTATCTATCTATCTATCTATCTATCTATCTATCTATCTATCTATCTATCTATCTATCTATCTATCTATCTATCTATCTATCTATATATATATGTATGTATATACGTGTGTGTGTGTATAATGTGTGTGTGCATTTGTGAATGTTTCTACGTTGATTCAAATTTAAAGGATCAACAGAGAAACACTAAATACGTCACAAGTTTTGTGAAAAGTAAATGATAGTAAATTTAGGGACAGAGAACATGTGAAAATAATAATTGACTAGAGAATATATACATTTCAGGACAAGAGCAATAACTGAAGCAGGAAAATGTAGTAGGCTTTTGAAAATGTTGAGGATTGTACCTAATATGAAGCAAAGTAAAAGCAACAGTTAGATAAAAAAGAAGGTCTTGGAGTCTAGTATAGCTCTCTTATTAAGATAATTGATTAATGCATCCAATTAAAATTTTCTTGGATGATTTCAGGTTGT
This sequence comes from Pelophylax lessonae, assembly GCF_965119305.1. Taxonomy (NCBI): domain Eukaryota; kingdom Metazoa; phylum Chordata; class Amphibia; order Anura; family Ranidae; genus Pelophylax; species Pelophylax lessonae. The sequence continues at coordinate 470,326,041 of NC_138769.1, read as the reverse complement.
CTACTGGGTTACTAAAGACAATGTGTTTTGCCTATTGTAGCAAACATTACAGTAATATAGTTATACTTTTGTGTACAGACAGTTTTTCAGTACAAGCTCCTCAGAAATATTGCATGTCTTGCTTAAACAAATACATTATTTATCAAATTATTGAAGTGTTTTTGTCTAGAATATAGAGCTCCTTTGCAAGATGTCTAATATAACAGTAATATAACAATGATGCTGACTGTCAGTTTGCAAACTATCTGCCTGACAGTTGAAGGCTGAATTCTTTAGGAGTGTCTTTTTAATCCTTTCTAGTTTAAAGAAATTCAAGAACACTAGTTGAGATCCCTAAAATGTCTTTAGGTTTGGTAATATTGCAGTTAAACAGCATAGTTAAAGCGGTAGTAAGCCACGACATTAAAAAAAAATCCCCTGCAAGGCAATGACATAATGTGCTAGTATGTATTGCATACTAGCACATTATGATTTACTTACTTTAGAATGAAGCACTCCAGCGGTGCGCTGTCTATGCTGACAGGGCTTCCATCTTCACCATGGTCTTCCTTTCAGTTTTGCAGGCTCCAGCAGCTTAAATTGCCGAACCACAATAATGTCACTCCTGCACATGCGCGAGGGAGTCACGGCCACGGCACAATGCTCTGAAGTAATGGAACAGGTATGTTGTTCCTTTAGAGCGCATTCACCGGTGACACCACCGACTGCCAAAAGATTGAAGATCACCTAAATGGTGCATATTTAAGAGATATTTATTTTACCTACAGGTAAGCTTTATTTTAAAGTGGAGTTCCACCCTCAAAATGTACTTTTCCCTGTCCGCTTGCTTTTTTCCACCTGAAAAACAATTGGATAATTACAATTTTTTTTTCATTCACTTACCTTGTTTTTAAAGAAAATATACTTATCTTCTTTCCTCTTCCTCCCTCTGTGGACATGACTGCCGACGTCACTTCCTGCTTGCATTGACTCCTGGGAGGTGAATGTCATCGATCCCAGGAGTCAATGGGCCTGCACCGGCCCTGCTCGTCACTTCCAGTGCAGGCGTGTTAATGCCCAGAAGCTGTGCAGGGATGACGCGCCTGCACCGGAAGTGACGAGCAGGGCCGGTGCAGGGCATCCTGGGACTCCGACATCACCAAAGAGGACACCGAAGAGGACGCTCCGGCTTCAGCTGCCCACACTTGAGATTTTCAAGGTTAAGTATTTCTTCTAAAAGGTAAGTGAAACAGGGACAGTTCAGAGGCTATCGTTGCTTAAATGCACTAGCTCTGACTGTACCGAGGGTATTTTTATCTAAAAATCTTTTCAGGGTGGAACTCCGCTTTAAGCTTACCTTTAAGTAAAAATCACAAAGCGGACTTTGCTACTACTGTTGTAAACAAATGTTAAGCAAGGCAGAGCATGTCAAACTCATCTCTGAATTACTTTAAACACTCCTGTCAGAAGTGTTGTAACCATTGTTGGGTTTAAAGTGATCTCTGTGTCCATTACATTAGATCAGTGGTTCTTAACCTGGGTTCGATCGAACCCCAGGGGTTCGGTGAGTCAGTCTCGTGGGTTTGGCGGGGGGGCAACAGGGCAATTGCTCCCCCCCCCCCCCGAGAAAATATTACTGATTGTGAGGCTGAGCGCACCCCGGGAAATCAGAGCTGCAGTCGGGACAACTCACAGCCATTACACATAGACACTTGACGCTGTACCTCCCCCAGCATGTTTCCAGCCTATCTCCTGAAGGCTGCTTGATTGGGCGGGATGGGGATGTACCTGACCACGGAGATCGCACTCGCCTGAAAGAGGGAAGTGTGAGCAACTGAGCAGAGGGAGCCGAGTGAATGTTCCTAGAGGTAGGCTCAGCTAGCTGTACATGGTGGATTAGTTTACAAGCACCTCTATGCTATGTCTGCTGAGTTACTCCAGCATAGAGGTGCTGTTAGCTGACAAATGGAAATGCATCTCCTTTTCATTTAGCTTAATAAAGCATTGGTATCAGTGCCCTCCTGATACCCCATGGTATGCCCTCCCAACACCTCCCCCCAGTGTGTTCCCTCCTGACACCCCATTGTATGTCCTCCCAACCCCCCCCCCCCAGTGTGTTCCCTCCTGATACCCCATGGTATGCCCTCCCAACACCTCCCCCCCCCAGTGTGTGCCCTCCTGACACCCCATGGTATGCCCTCCAAACACCTCCCCCCAGTGTGTTCCCTCCTGACCCCTTATGGTATGTCCTCCCAACTCCCCCAGTGTGTGCCCTCCTGATACCCCATGGTATGCCCTCCCAACACCTCCCCCCAGTGTGTGCCCTCCTGGCACCCCATGGTATGCCCTCCAAACCCCCCCCCCCCCACCCCAGTGTGTGCCCTCCTGACACCCCATGTTTTAATGGTTTTGTTCTTTGTTCTTAATGGTTTTGTTCTTTAATGGTTTTGTTCATTTTGTACACCTATGTATAAATATATACCTAAATATATACCTATGTTTTGATTGAATTTGAAAAAATCATATTTTATTTTTCCAATTAAGAAGGATTCAGTGAATGCGCATATGAAACTGGTGGGGTTCAGTACCTCCAACAAGGTTAAGAACCACTGCATTAGATCAAATAAATAGTTGATGCATTTTGATTGGAGAACACCAATCTTTGTCAAGAAAGCCTGTTGGCTGGTGTAAGTGATCCAAAAAATCCTAGTGATTTCTACTCTCGTGTGAATTCTTCAACCATTTAAAGCTCATAGTAACAAAAAAGGGACCTTATTCAGAATACACAATGAAAAAATTAAAAGGAATATACCATATAAAAATGTAAAGTACCGGTATATAAAAAGTGAAAACCTATATAAACAGTATTTTGTGTATACCTTTTCTTTTATTTTTATTAGCCATTCTGTGTAACTAAAGTTGTGTAAATTTTTAAAAGGATATAGAAGGTGGTACATATTTTACAATCTATATATTGTATATTCTGCTGCAAAAGATGCCCATTGAGTTACTATGGGCTTTAAATGGTTTAGGAATTTGGGCGGGAGTAGGAAACATACTTTGGATCTCTTCACTTACCAATAGCCTTCCTTGAACAAAGATTGGCATTCTCTAATCAAAATGCATCTGAACTAGGCTTGGATGACATCACCAGGTTAGCTTTCTCTCCAAGCAGTCCACTACCCACCAAAATGACCACTACCCACTCTCCAAGCATTCCACTACCCACCGCCTACTCCTTATGCCAACATTCCCCATTTGAAGCTCTAAAAGTGGTATTACCTTACAGGCATCATGAACAGTGTGGCACTACAAGACACAGCACACTTGATCATCCCCACCTAGGGTTTTTTGGCTTGGTTCACACTACTGTGAGGCAATTTTGACTCAATTTGCAGTGCGATTATGTAGTGTGACTTGGTGGTTTCATTTTTAGATGCGGTTTGCATAGGCTATGGGGCCAAATCACACTGTAAATAGCATCAAAGTAACACAGGAACCTTTTCCAAATTCACATCACACATGAACAGACGCCATTGAAAATAATGTGATTTCTCTTGTTATGCAGTTCTGTGCGACTCAAGTCTCATCTGAAATCACACTACTGTGAACCAGGCTTAAGTGCTGTTGTTTTATTTGAGGAGCTGCATTGACACTTTGTTACAAGAATGTTGTTTTGCAGCTATTGTGTTGCGGATTAGAATACCTTGTCTGTATTGCAAGCACTACCTGAGTGCACCCTACTTGTTTTTAACACCCTCTGGAGGGTGATTTTGGGTGAGCTGCTGCATGCAATTGTGTTATCCTTATTTATGTTAAAAGACTTGGGAATTTGATTCAATGATATATTAATGACTATCTAGGGGGTGGTGATGGCAGGGGGAAGGGGGGTTAAGGATCAGAAAAGTATATGCCATATGGAGGTCCTAGTGGGTAAATGGGATATATAGTGGGGTGGAATATTTTGGGGAGGAGATGGTAGAGCAAATACATCACCTAGGTCCAATTAGAAAAGATTAGTAGAATTAAAGTACAGCTCAAATATTAGTAATAACAGAATATTAAATTGAAATAGAAAATAAAATATATGTCCCAGAATACGAGTCTGACAAACAAAGTAGATGAACTAGAACTTGAGGATTGTTATTATTGTTATTTGAGGATCACTTTGTGGGAATATCCGAAACCTGGTTGGTCAATATACACAACTGGTCTGCTAATATCGAATGGTACACTCAATTTTGGAGGGATAGAATTTTGCAGAAAAGGTGGAGGGATATGCATGTATGTGAAGAATGTACCTCTTTACCTGACAGAGAAAAGCAGAGACAAGAGAAGAAGAGAGGTTTAAAGGATAAGTTCACTTTTTTAAAAAAAGTAATAAATGCACATATTTTTTGCCGGTAAAACCGGCAAGCAGATAAAATATGACAGGAAGAATTAATGAATTATCACAGTGCTCCACAGCACCATGGTAGTTCATTGAGAACTACAAGCTGACAGCCACAAAAGATGTCAGGGCTTATAGTTCTTTCGCACACAGAGCTGTGTGGAAGCATAACGTTGCCATGACAGTTATTATGGGGAACTTCTCCCTGTACTGTTGTCACAGGGAACGGGGGGGATAGGGCAGAGGCTGCAGCATTGGGAACATATTAAACGTTCCACCTTAAAAACAGGTGGAACATATAAAATGTTCCCAAAGGTGAACTTATCCTTTAGGCCCCTTTCACACTTGTGCGACTTGTCATGCGATTTTGGACTGCAAAATCGCATGACAAGTCGTTCTCCATTATTTCCAATAAGCCCTATTCATATCTGTGCAACTTGAAGTCGCACCGACTTCAAAGTAGTCCCTGCACTACTTTTGGCATGATTTTGATGCGTTTTGAGGAAAAGACATTATAAGCCCAGTCAACCTCGCATCAAAATCGTGTCAAAATCGCGGCAAAAAAAAAAAGTTGCGCTAAAATCGTGTGACTTTGAAGTCGCACAAGTGTGAAAGGGGCCTAAATGTGAACAAATCATCAGGTCCAGATGGCTTACACCTGTGAACCCTTAGGGAATTTAGCTCAGTTTATAGCCAAGCGGCTAGACCTAAATTTTAAAGATACCTTCCTGATTGGATTTGTACCAACTGACTGGCATGAAAACAATTTACAAAAAGGGATAGAGAGGTAAAGCAGGAAACTACACACCCATCAGTCTAACATCAATAGCATATAAGGTATTTGAAGGAATGGTAAGAAACTCTATTCAGAAATGTGACAACCAGAATGGATTCATGAAAGACCGTTCAGACCAACCAGTTACTGTTCTATAGTAAAAGTCAAGTGGACATTTTTTATCTAGATGTTGCTATAGAATTTGATACCTTTCCTCGCAAATGTTTAATCTTATAAATATGGCCTGTTGGAGTTCATGAAAATTGTATGCACATAAATAGGAAACTGCCTAGAAGAATAAGTTCAGACATTAGGTGTGTCTTGGTGCCATTGATGTTCACTTTGTTTACTAATGATCTAGAGGTTGAAATTTAAGTGATAATAAACCCCAAAGCAAATATAATATATTTGTGTGGTTGATGGTGCGCTATATCAAAATAAACTGTGCAATAAATTGCAAACAATAGAAATTTGCAACCTCAAAATCAAACAAATAATAATGGTGCAAAAATTATATATAAAAAATTATATATAAAAGAAAAGAAAAAGTCCCAAGACACCAATGTGTCAATATTGAAACAATTTTCAGTGATGTGATTCGTGACAGATGGTGTTCAAAACAACTAGTGACTTGAATTCCCTCCACCTGTTGGAATTCCTCCTTACCGGACAGAATAAGGTAAGTGCTCTCCTTAGCAAAATCAAACAATCCCGGTGCTCTAAATCAAAATGGTGTTCCCCACCGTGCGTACAAAGTAGCCCGCTGGGCTTCTTACCAGATGGATATAGATAACATGCGTTGTTACACTCCTCTTAGACGAGTATGTCTCTGTATCCAGTTGGTACTGACAGCCTCTGATGGATATGGATACCAAATACTGTTACGCTGCTCTCAGGCGAGTATAACCCTGTATTCAGATGGCACTGACAGCCGCTTGTTGAAAGCGGTTGGAAGGATCGTTTCGTTCCAGCATAACATGTAAGAAGGAATAACTACTATAGTGCATTACCCTTGGTGTAAACTTTATTAAAATTAAAATTGCACTTACATGAAATGTAAAGGACTTCGCATGTGGTTGTATAAAGCGGTGAGGAATTCCAGTATAGCCTGGGTCCGGCTGCAGCCCGGGTCCCAAGCGCCGTGGTGACGGCACGCCTCCTGTCTGACGCGTTTCCGCCTATTGGCTATCTTCAGAGAAAGGAGGTTCTCGCGCGCCGTCACTTCCGTCCTATTTATTCTAAAGGGAGCCGCGTCACTTTCGGTGTCAGCAGAGGAGGCGCCGGAAGTCAATCGCGGGTCCTATGGCTTCAGTTTTCTAATGTATCTGCAAATATTAATGGTCCGATGTCGGGGTAGCCTCCTGTGTCTAATTAAAACTGGAATGGCATATTTTCGGCACTACAATACCTCACAGTATACCGTGCACCTGCCTTTTCCTGTGTCGGCTCCTCCCCATCGGCCACTCTTATTAAAAAGTGAAAAATATAAATGGATATTATACAAAACATAAACCATGAAGGGTAAAACCTCCTACATTGGGTTTAATTATCACTTGAGTTAAATAAAAAATTAATAAAAAATTCTCTTTATTTAAAAAAATAAAAAATCTATATGTAATTCCGACGGTGGCACCGGAAGTAACCTGCTGGATACTTTCATATTATGGTGACACTAATCGAATCACAATATGGATATATTAAAAAACTGAAACCTTAATTTCAGCATGTATAACATCTTAAATTGATATAACTTATGTCAATTTAAAAATTTAAAACCTAAATCATACATATATTCATATTACACAATGAAATAAAATCATAGAATTATAAAATTATACACCTATTAAAAACATTAACCACATGTATGTGTATAATGAACATATATATATTAAGATGTTCCATGCTCTTGAGTGAAAAAAGGGAGTATGTACTAGCTATATGTATTAACTGTTGTTGATGTGAGAATTGATATCCCAGTCTATGTTATGGCCTTTCGGTCTATAACATTTAAGCTCATAAATCCAAAAAGTCTCACGTCTCGAGATAGACCTCTGTAGGTTACTGCCTCTCCAGTGGGGGACATGTTTCTCAATCACTGTGATTTTTAATTTCTTGGAATCTTTATTATGACATGTAGCATAGTGTTGAGAAACACTGTGCCCTGGGAATCCATTATGGATATTGGTTAGATGTTCTCCAACGCGAATGCTTGCTGTTCTAATTGTTCTCCCTACATACTGTAGGTTACACTCGCATTGCAGCAAGTAAATGACCCCTTTGGTGTCACATGTGATGAACTCTCTGATGGGGTATTCCTTCCCTGTTACAGAGGAAAAAAATTTGTTGGTTCTCACTGTGGTGGCTTCTATGCATATACGACACCTTTTGCAAGGGTAGAAGCCCTTCATGTTTGGAAATATCTCTGTTTTAAATGGCCTTTCTACTGGGTTTCTGGCTATTAAGTCTTTCAGGTTTGTCGCCTTTCTGAAGATTATCTTAGGTTGGGTCGGTATAACAGGTCCCAAAACTTTGTCCTCTTGCAGGACACCCCAGTATTTCTTGAAAACGTAGTTAAGCCATTTATAGTTGCTGGAAAATTTTGTAGTAAATGCGTACTCAAAGTGAGGAGAAGTGGATTGAGTTATGCATTTTGGTTCCAAGAGGTTCTTCTGTTCCATAGGGGTGACATTTTCAATCTCTCTATCTAATTCGGAGATGTCATACCCTTTTTCAACAAACCTCTGCTTCAGAGTTCCCACTTGTTGCTGAAAATCTTCCTGTACAGTACAGTTCCTTCTGATCCTCCTAAATTGGCTTCTAGGTACCGAGCTGAGCCATTTGGGGTGATGGCAACTATCTGTGGCTATAAAGCCATTTTTATCAGTTGGTTTAAAGAAAGATCGGGTGGCAAAGCCCGAATTTTTTCGATAAATCACCAAATCTAGGAAGTTGATGGAGGTATTGCTGTATTGGTAGGTGAACCTGATACCCCAATTATTGCAATTTAGGTTATCCATAAAATTTTTCAATGATGTTTTGTCCCCTTGCCACACAAGCAATGTATCGTCTATATACCTCCTCCAGATAACCAGTTCTTTGACACGATTGGTAAAAATATTTCGGTCTTCCCAGAGAGCCATGAACAGGTTGGCCAAACTGGGGGCAAACTTTGCCCCCATGGCCACCCCTGTTCGCTGGCGGTAGAAATTCTGGTTATAATAAAAGTAGTTGTGATCCATCCCAAAAATTAGGAGATCCAAGATGAACTGCTTCTGTTTAAACGGAATTTCCTGATTAGCATCAAGGAATGTAGAGACGGTTTCGTAACCCATTTCATGTGGTATGATGGTGTACAATGAGGTTACGTCAGCCGTAACAAGCAATACATCCCCTTGAATCTCTACTTCCGTGATATCCTTGATGCATTGGGACGTGTCTTTGAGGAAGGCAGGTGTCTCTTGCACTAACGGCTGCAAAAAGTAGTCAACATACTTTCCTATCCTCAAAGTTATGGATTCAATTCCACTAACTATGGGCCTCCCGGGTGGATTATTCAGACTTTTATGAACCTTTGGGAGGTAGTAAATGGTTGGAATTCTAGGTGAGACTGGGACAAGGAATTCTTTTTCCTTCTCATTTAAAATCCCCATGTCGAAACCTTTGTGTATTACTTTTTCCAGCTTCTTCTTATATGTGAATGTAGGATCACCTCTCAAGATTTCATATGTGGTTGGGTCTGCTACCAATCGATCCATTTCCTGGATGTAGTCATCCTTATTCAGTAGCACGATCCCCCCACCTTTATCTGCTGGCCTGATCACAAGATTCTTCTTCTCACATAGGGATTTAATACCCTTTTGTAGATCTCCTTGAGGCTTAAATTCTAACTCTTTCTCCTCCAGTTCTTTAAGCACGAGGTCTCTAAATACAGTGACATGATGACTTGGGACTCCTGGAGGGTTAAATAGTGAGGCATTCTTCAGACCTGAAGGGATAATGGTGGAGGTTTGATAGGAGACATAGTTCCTCTCTCCAGCTTTTGACAAAAAATGTCTCTTCACATTGAGCTTCCTCACGTACTTGTGGATGTCCACGAATGTCTCAAATTTATTTAGAGGCTTTTTTGGGGCATATTTTAACCCTTTGCTCAGTGTATGTTTTTCGGAATCGGAAAGATCTACCTTGCTGAGGTTAAAGATCCCTTGAGTTTCATAGCTCTTAATTCTTTTCTTTGAACCTCCTCTACATCCTCTAGTTATTTTCTTCTTTTTTTGCCCTTCTTTGGGCCCTGCCCTAAAAAACTCTTCTTATTGGTTTTTATGGGTGTTCTGGTCTGTGGAGGTTCAAACACCTCTTCCCTTTCCTCATATCCATTGTGTTGTAAGGGTTCAAATCTATTTTGGGTGTATTGGGAATAGACCCGAGGCGTATGCAGAGAATCGTTATAATTCCCCATATAGTCCATTGGGACTCTTCTTGGTGACCGAGATCTCGGTCTTCTGGGCTGTCTCTCCCTCGAATTTGTTCGATATTCATGTTTACTTCTATAGGAGTCATGTCTGGGAGGTCTCGCTCTTTCTTTCTTGTTGTTGTTATTATTGTCTCCCCCATTCTGCTGTCTCATGTTCTGAACAGAACTGTTGTCTCTCAAGGGTTTAAATTTATCAGATCCTCTTTGCCCTTGTTGTTCGACATCTCTCTTGGGGGGTTCCCGTATTTTCACCTCTTTTCTAGGTACGTCCTTCGGTTCTTTAAAACCAAACGGTTCCGAACTCCTCTGGGAGGTCCCTTCTCCTGGTGAGTTTTGAATTTCCATGTTGCTTTCCTCTTCCACTATGAGATTTAACTGCCATTTAAATACCTTTGAAACTTGGTAATCTTCCAAGTCCCTCAGGTATTTTTTTCTTTTTTTTGGCTTTTTGTTCTTCGTCTTCCATAGCTAGTATCTCCCTTAATTCTTGGTTGTATACCTTGTATGCTTCTTCCTGCATGGACGGTATCAATTTCTCCTTTATTTCTAGTATTTCTTTGTTCAATTTTAAAACTTTCTTTCTCTTCCTATCAATGAGGAAATTCAATAGGCCCATGCCTGCTCCGTTGAAAAAATTGAACCATTCTTTGAGGTCTGGATCTCCTTGGTCTGGGTATAGACTCCACCTCAGACTTCTAGGGACCATTTTCTCCTGGACATATTTCTCAAGAAACGCTATGTCCCAGGAGGCATGTAATTCAGATATCATTACATTTTTTAATCTCATAAAGATTCCTCTCAAGTCTGTGGTCTCATGGGTGGTTTTAGTGAAGATATCTTCTACTAAAAGTTTACGTGTACTATAATATTCAAAGATATCCATAATGATCTGCCGCTACTTGAAGGTGTATATATATGTGTGAAAAGAAAAGTGCGCTGATCTGTGATATGCTGCTCCCAGATAAAAATTGTGATATATGTGTGGTTGATGGTGCGCTATATCAAAATAAACTGTGCAATAAATTGCAAACAATAGAAATTTGCAACCTCAAAATCAAACAAATAATAATGGTGCAAAAATTATATATAAAAAATTATATATAAAAGAAAAGAAAAAGTCCCAGGACACCAATGTGTCAATATTGAAACAATTTTCAGTGATGTGATTCGTGACAGATGGTGTTCAAAACAACTAGTGACTTGAATTCCCTCCACCTGTTGGAATTCCTCCTTACCGGACGGAATAAAGTGCTCTCCTTAGCAAAATCAAACAATCCTGGTGCTCTAAATCAAAATGGTGCTCCCCACCGTGCATACAAAGTAGCCCGCTGGGCTTCTTACCAGATGGATATAGATAACATGCGTTGTTACACTCCTCTTAGATGAGTATGTCTCTGTATCCAGTTGGTACTGACAGCCTCTGATGGATATGGATACCAAATACTGTTACGCTGCTCTCAGGCGAGTATAACCCTGTATTCAGATGGCACTGACAGCCGCTTGTTGAAAGCGATTGGAAGGATCGTTTCGTTCCAGCATAACATGTAAGAAGGAATAACTACTATAGTGCATTACCCTTGGTGTAAACTTTATTAAAATTAAAATTGCACTTACATGAAATGTAAAGGACTTCGCATGTGGTTGTATAAAGCGGTGAGGAATTCCTGTATAGCCTGGGTCCGGCTGCAGCCCGGGTCCCAAGCGACGTGGTGACGGCACGCCTCCTGGCTGACGCGTTTCCGCCTATTGGCTATCTTCAGAGAAAGGAGGTTCTCGCGCGCCGTCACTTCCGTCCTATTTATTCTAAAGGGAGCCGCGTCACTTCCGGTGTCAGCAGAGGAGGCGCCGGAAGTCAATCGTGGGTCCTATGGCTTCAGTTTTCTAATGTATCTGCAAATATTAATGGTCCGATGTCGGGGTAGTCTCCTGTGTCTAATTAAAACTGGAATGGCATATTTTCGGCACTACAATACCTCACAGTATACCGTGCACCTGCCTTTTCCTGTGTCGGCTCCTCCCCATCGGCCACTCTTATTAAAAAGTGAAAAATATAAATGGATATTATACAAAACATAAACCATGAAGGGTAAAACCTCCTACATTGGGTTTAATTATCACTTGAGTTAAATAAAAAATTAATAAAAAATTCTCTTTATTTAAAAAAATAAAAAATCTATATGTAATTCCGACGGTGGCACCGGAAGTAACCTGCTGGATACTTTCATATTATGGTGACATTAATCGAATCACAATATGGATATATTAAAAAACTGAAACCTTAATTTCAGCATGTATAACATCTTAAATTGATATAACTTATGTCAATTTATAAATTTTTAAATTGACATAAGTTATATCAATTTAAGATGTTATACATGCTGAAATTAAGGTTTCAGTTTTTTAATATATCCATATTGTGATTCGATTAGTGTCACCATAATATGAAAGTATCCAGCAGGTTACTTCCGGTGCCACCGTCGGAATTACATATAGATTTTTTATTTTTTTAAAAAGGGAGAATTTTTTATTAATTTTTTATTTAACTCAAGTGATAATTAAACCCAATGTAGGAGGTTTTACCCTTCATGGTTTATGTATTGTATAATATCCATTTATATTTTTCACTTTTTAATAAGAGTGGCCGATGGGGAGGAGCCGACACAGGAAAAGGCAGGTGCACGGTATACTGTGAGGTATTGTAGTGCCGAAAATATGCCATTCCAGTTTTAATTAGACACAGGAGGCTACCCCGACATCGGACCATTAATATTTGCAGATACATTAGAAAACTGAAGCCATAGGACCCGCGTTTGACTTCCGGCGCCTCCTCCGCTGACACCGGAAGTGACGCGGCTCCCTTTAGAATAAATAGGACGGAAGTGACGGCGCGCGAGAACCTCCTTTCTCTGAAGATAGCCAATAGGCGGAAACGCGTCAGCCAGGAGGCGTGCCGTCACCACGTCGCTTGGGACCCGGGCTGCAGCCGGACCCAGGCTATACAGGAATTCCTCACCGCTTTATACAACCACATGCGAAGTCCTTTACATTTCATGTAAGTGCAATTTTAAATTTAATAAAGTTTACACCAAGGGTAATGCACTATAGTAGTTATTCCTTCTTACATGTTATGCTGGAACGAAACGATCCTTCCAATCGCTTTCAACAAGCGGCTGTCAGTGCCATCTGAATACAGGGTTATACTCGCCTGAGAGCAGCGTAACAGTATTTGGTATCCATATCCATCAGAGGCTGTCAGTACCAACTGGATACAGAGACATACTCGTCTAAGAGGAGTGTAACAACGCATGTTATCTATATCCATCTGGTAAGAAGCCCAGCGGGCTACTTTGTATGCACGGTGGGAGCACCATTTTGATTTAGAGCACCGGGATTGTTTGATTTTGCTAAGGAGAGCACTTACCTTATTCCGGTAAGGAGGAATTCCAACAGGTGGAGGGAATTCAAGTCACTAGTTGTTTTGAACACCATCTGTCACGAATCACATCACTGAAAATTGTTTCAATATTGACACATTGGTGTCCTGGGACTTTTTCTTTTCTTTTATATATAATTTTTTATATATAATTTTTGCACCATTATTATTTGTTTGATTTTGAGGTTGCAAATTTCTATTGTTTGCAATTTATTGCACAGTTTATTTTGATATAGCGCACCATCAACCACACAAATATATCACAATTTTTATCTGGGAACAGCATATCACAGATCAGCGCACTTTTCTTTTCACACAAATATAATATATTGCAGCTTACCGTTTCTTAGTTGTGGTGGCTACATTTGTTTTCTTTTTTAGGCTTTCTTTTTTTTTTTATTTCATCTGGTGATCCTGCCAGTAGGAACGTTAGAGGGTTGTGACAAACCATTTAACACTGACAGGGGTGAGCTTTTGTTTACAGCTGTATTCAAAATAATAGCAGTCCAACATCACTAACAAGATCAATCACTGATTTTGGTATAAATTATATTTCTACATGGCAAATAATTTACTAGTAGGTGTAGTAGAGTAATAGAAGACCAGCAGACCCAAAAGTCGTGACTTGCATGCTGCTGATTCTGTGTAATTAAATATGTTAGTTGAAAAGGGCGTGTTCAAAATAATAGCAATGTGGCGTTCAATTCGTGAGGCTATTCAGTTCGTGAAAAAACAGGTGATAAATAATTCCCTTATTTAAGAATGAAGGCAGCAAATGATGTACATGCTGGGTATAGTGCATTTCTCTCTGAAAATCTGAGTAAAATTAGTCATTCCAGACATTGTTCAGAAGAACAGCGTACTTTTATTAAAAAGTTGATTGGAGAGGTGAAAACATATAAAGAAGTGCAGAAACTGATAGGCTGCTCAGATAAAATGATCTCAAATGCGTTAACCACTTCTGGACCAGAAGGATTTACCCCCTTATTGACCAGGCTATTTTTTGCGATACAGCACTGCTTTACTTTAACTGACAATTGCGCGTCATGCAAAACTGTACTCAAATAAAATTGATGTCCTTCCCACATATAGAGCTTTCTTTTGGTGGTATTTGATCACCTGTGCATTTTTTTTTTTTGCGCTATATACAAAAAAAAAGCGACAATTCTGAAAAAAACAAAAAAAACAATATTTTTTACTTTCTGCTATATAACATTCCCAATAAAAAAATGAAAAAATCTAATTTGTATTCTGCCACATATTTTATTATTATTATTATTATTATTATACAGGATTTATATAGCGCCAACAGTTTGCGCAGCACTTTACAATGTGAGGGAAGACAATACAGTTACAATACAATTCAAAACAGGAGGAACTAGAGAGCCCTGCTCGTTAGAGCTTACAATCTAGATGTTATTTTTGTTTTACTAGCAATGGTGGTGATCAGCGATTTTTAGCGGGACTGCGACATTGCGGTGGACAGATTGGACGCCTAACTGACATTTTTGACACTTTTGGGGGGACCAGTGACATTACTACAGTGATCAGTGCTAATAATATGCACTGTTACTGTAATAATGACACTGGCAGGGAAGGGCGTTTAAAGGGTTAATTGTGTCCCAAGGGGGTTCTTTATAACTGTGGGGGGGGGGGGGGGGGATGGGCTTTCTGCATGAACACAGAGACCTGTGTACCTAAATAAGAGGAACACAGGATCCGTGTTCATTACTGACAGAACAGCGCTCTGCCGTGTTTACAATGGCAGACCACCATTCTGTCTCCACAAGGAGCGATCGCGAGTGCCCGGCAGCAATTGCGGCCGCCGGACCCTACCCTGTGGCAGTCCCACGAAGCGACGTACAGGTACGTTAGTTCCCGGAACAGAGCTGACCTGCTGCAGTAAAACTGCGACGGGCGGGCTTTAAGTGGTTAAAATGGCAACCAAAACCAGAAAGACGTAGATGAAAACGGAAAACTACTATGGCAAAGACTCAACCAATGATCAGCTCCAGGGTGATCATAGAAGGTCTAAAGTTACCTCATGAGTACTGTAACAATTCGAAGACGCTGATGTGAAGCCAAACTATCGGCAAGAAGCCTCCACAAAATCCCATTGTTTAAAAAAAATCGATATGTGCTTAAGAGGTTACAAATTGCCAAAGAACACATTGACTGGCTTAAAGAGAAATGAAGCAAAATTTTGTGCACTGATGAAAGCAAGATTGTTCTTCTTGGATCTAGGGGCCGCAGGCAGTTTGTCCGATTAACCCCAAACACTGAATTCAAGCCACAGTACACTGTGAAGACAGTGAACCATGGTGACGCAAGCATCATGATGTGGGAATGTTTCTCATACTATGGTGTTGGGCCTATTTCTCAGATACCTGGGATCATCGATCAGTTTCAATACATCAAAATACTTGAAGAGGTCATGTTGCCTTATCCCAAAGAGGAAATGCCCTTGAAATGGGTGTTTCAACAAGACAATGACCCCAAACACACCAGTAAAGGAGCAGCGTCTTGGTTCCAGACCAACAATATTAACATTATGGAGTGGCCCAAACCCCAGACCTTAATCCAATAGAAAACTTGTGGGGTGACATCAAAAATATTTCTGAGGTAAAACCAAGAAATGCAGAGGAATCATGGAATGTAGTGCAATAGTCCTGGGCTGGAATACCTATTCACTGGTGCCAGAAGTTGGTCGACTGCATGCAACACAAATGTGAAGCAGTTCTCAGAAACAGTGGTTATACAACTAAATATTAGTTCAGTGACTCACAGGAAAGCTAAATCTTCAAGCATTTTTCAGTTCATACGGTAAATGTTAGAGCTTGTAAAGAAAAATGCTGACCCTGCTATTTTTTGGAAAAACCTAATATTCCTTTTTCTCCACTTTCTGTAAATTAATAACAAATTTGAAACATTTTTCTTCAAATTTTGATTCAAAAAATGCTGTGCAGTGTTCCAAATGCATTTGCGTGTAAAGAAATAAAAGCTATCATAAGGACTTTGAGCTTTACTCACTTTTTTTAAACACACTGCTATTATTTATAACACAACTGTATTTATTTATGTACTGGAGTTTGGCTTCAATGTGTTAGTGTATTTAAACCTGCTAAGGCATCTAACACTCCCAACCCCCCAGATTGACAATGTTGCAGTCCAAAGGTGTCTCTGTTGCTCCTTCATCCAGAGTGGTGGCACTCTTAATACAGAAGCTACTGGCCAAATCACCAGGTGAAACAGATGGAAAAAACTAAAAGAGAAAACAACTGCAGCCACCACATCTAATGATTGGTTAGCTGCAATATATTAAGTTTTTGGTTTTGGGTTTAATACCTTTTTAAGAGCTTAATTTCAGTGTTTGCTCATGTGACCAGATTATGTAGGGAAATACATTTAGCACAGAATGTAGTATAATTACAGGAATACCTTTATAAAACATGGAATAGGGGGTTACACTGAGAAAAAGTTAAACACTTGGGCAGGCCCAGGACAAGGGGTGGGCAGAAGAGATACATGCCCTAGATGCAGAGGTGCTATGTGGAGAGGGGACACTAACAGCCAATGAGCACTCCGTTTTCCAGATACCTGAATGACAGGAGTGATTGTAATGTCACTCTTGTCATTCAGAACAGAGTACAGTGTAAGGTTGTGAAAGCTGCTGGAGGGAGAATTCTGCTTCTTTCAGCTGCGGAACCAGAATTTCCTCCCCGTACCTCCTCCAGCAGTTTCAGGTGATCTGGTGCTGGGCCATCCTGAGGCTGAGCTTCCTCTTTGCTTGTTATCACTGCATTGCTGGGGGTTATTACTGCATCCACTGACTCCAATGCTTGTGGTTGTTCTTGTGTCCAGAAATGGGGGGCGCAATTTGGCATCTTCGCCCTGGGTACTGGTTGAGCTTGCCCGGCCCCTACACATGCAAAATACACAATAGGAGGGGTTTCTTGGGAGAATTGGTGATGCAAAAGTATCTGGTGGTGCTTGTAGATTGAAAACTTAGCAATAGTATGCAATGCAAAAGCAATAGCTAACAAAGCTTGCATGATTCTTTCATGTATTAACCACTTAAGCCCCGGAGGATTTGGCTGCCCAAAGACCAGGCCCTATTTTGCGATTCGACACTGCATGAATTTAACGGACAATTGCGCGGTCGTGCGACGCTGTACCCAAATAAAATTGATGTCCTTTTTTTCCCACAAATGGAGCTTTCTTTTGGTGGTATTTGATCACCTGTGCAATTTTTACTTTTTGCGCTATAAACAAAAAAAGAGCGACAATTTTGAAAAAATAACAATATTTTTCACATTTTTTTTTGGGGGGTACCAGTGACCTTACTACAGTAATCAGTGCTATACATATGCACTGTTACTGTAAAATGACACTGGCAGGGAAGGAGTTAACTTTATTAGTAATCAAGGGGTTAAGTGTGTCCCTAGGGGTGTGCTTCTAACTGTATAGGGGCGTGGCTAGTGATGTAACCACAGAGACATACGATCCTACATAGCAGGACCGTATGATCTCTGCAGTTAGATCAGGGAGAATGACAGGGGGCTTTGTTTACATCAGCCACCTGTCTTTCTCCAGGAGATCGCGAGTGACCGGCGGTCATCGGGTCCGCCGTTCACACGCGTGGACATGTCAGGGAACGAGCGGGGGTAGGAGCGCGGCTCCGGCGGCGCGCGCTCGCCCCCTAGAGGCTCTCAGGCGAGCGACGTAGTACTACGTTACTTTGCCTGTACGGGGCTGACTGCCGCAGTAAATATACAGTGGGCGGTCAGCAAGTGGTTAAAGAGGGCACACATTCAGGAGATAAATCAATAATTCTACCAATAATTCTACCCAATTCTACCCATTTACAAAAGGCTCTTTCTTGCATATGCAGTTCAGCTTTGGTCACCAATCCTCAGGAAAGATGCTGTGGAATTGGAAAGAGTTCACGAAAGGGCAACAAAATGAATAAAGGGGATGGAAGACCTCAATTATTGGGTTCCATTACATAGATTACAGTTATTAATTCTGGAGAAGAGGCACGTAAGAGGGGATATGATTAGAATGTACAAACTTACCAATGGTGTCTTCATTAACTGTAATAACCTGCTTACTCTAAGGGCCCTAAAAGAATATACAGCCACAATTTGAGGTTAGAAGAAACAAGGTTTAACCTTAGATTGCGGAAAGGTTTCTTTACTGTAGAAGCAGTAAAAATGTGGAACTCCCCCTCTAGGAAGTGTCAATAACGTAAAAAAAACATTTGAACGTCTTCCACAGGAATCAGAATTTTCAGGGCTATGGGAATAGTTAAAGAATAAAAATCACGCATACAGTATACACCCAAAGGTTTAACTGTATGGACCTGTCTTCTTTTAATCTTATAAACTATTGAAATGTGCATGTAGAGAGGTTAGTATTGAACTTATATGTAGTCGACAATTGTGCAAGGGATCACAGTGCAAATCTCCCTACATATTGGGAGGAGAGGATAAAACCTGGGGAGTGGAATTCACCAATCACAAAAACCTGTGTCAGCTTTATGGTTGTAAAGGAAATTTAATATCAGAATGTAATGCTCACAATGGCCACAACATAGTTCTATGTAAATAATCAGTAATATACCAAATTTACCTGTGGAATCAAACAGTATCAGGTTCAGTGGCGGCTGGTGCTCAAAAATTTTGGGGGGGGGGGGCGCAAAAAGAAAAATGTAATAGGTATTGCTTCGCGGCAAAAAACGCTGTAAAAAAATTGCGGGACTTTGAGGTCATGGTACAGGCATGGCACAGGTCAATGTACAGGCATGATGGCACAGGTCAATGTACAGGCATGATGGCACAGCTCAATGTACAGGAATGATGGCACAGGTCAATGTACAGGCATGATGGCACAGCTCAATGTACAGGCATGATGGCACAGGTTAATGTACAGGCATGATGGCACAGGTCAATGTACAGGCATGATGGCACAGCTCAATGTACAGGCATGATGGCACAGCTCAATGTACAGGCATGATGGCACAGGTCAATGTACAGGCATGATGGCACAGCTCAATGTACAGGCATGATGGCAAAGCTCAATGTACAGGCATGATGGCACAGGTCAATGTACATGCATGATGTCACAGGTCAATGTACAGGCATGATGGCACAGGCATCACGTTACCAGGTCCGATGTCCTCCTGTGATTGGTCCAGGCTGGACTCTGGGCCAATCACAGCCCGGACATTGTTAAAGCAATGTGCCCCGACACACCCCCAGAAGAGCGCCAATCGGCGCCTCTGCCAGGCAAGGGTGGGGTCAAAAACCCCACCCCCCCATACACAGCACTAAGTCCGGTGCCCCCAGTGGGCGAAAAATTTACTTTTTTTTTTATTTAATCTTTTTTTTTTCTGCTTTTGTTTGGGGGGGGGGGGGGGGCGGCGCCCCTGCGCCCTCTACGGGCAGGCCGCCACTGATCAGGTTCCTAAATAATGGCAATCCTATGCGGGATAATCTATTTTAAAATACAAGCACAGAGAGATGAATCCTATGAATATGGGATTACTTGTAAATTGCAGATGCAAAAATAGCTTATTATTAAGATATGGACTGTACCCAAATAGTGTGAATGCATGCACTAATGCTCTCTATCGCATCCAAAGAAAATTCCATTCAATCTACCAAGGTTACTGCAAAAAAGGCAAAAATTATGATTTATAGTGTGCTTTCTGAGAAGCAATAATGTTCTGATAGATATTGGTTATTTACTAAAGCTGGAGAGTACACAATCTGGTGCTACTCTGCATAGAAACCAATCAGTTTTAATGCAAAAGCTTAATTGAACAAGCTGAAGTTAGAAGCTGATTTGCTTCCATGCACAGCTGCACCAGATTCTGAGTGCACCAGGTTTCATAAATCTCCCATTGTATTGTAATTGAACAACTTCTAGTATCATGCATGAAGCAAGCATATATATGTAGTATAAACATTGGTGGCTGAAACTACCCTAAGCCTATAGAAGCATGATGATAATAAACTAGTATATGTACTGTATTTTCTGGCGTATAAGACTACTTTTGAACCTCAAAAAAATCCCCCAAAAATTGTGTATATTATCTCCAAGGTAACCTAAGTATTACCGGTAGATCATGTAATAGGGGGGTCGTCTTATACGCCCAGTCGTCTTATACGCCGGAAAATACGGTATATATAAATATACCAGCTCATGGGACAATCCTCCACAACCACATTCCAAGAATTACCTGGTGATAGAAAAAACGTGAGGGGGAACCCCCTACTACAATATGTGGGACTTTAATGGCTGTGGAGTTGTCAGTGAGGTAACACATTAATCAACTATTTTGTAAGAGTAAAAAATATACAGCTTTATTATACAAAGATAAAAACAACTATTGGGTCCAATTGACCATTCAAGTTTAAAAACATTCCTATGATGAGAATACAATTACGTTGAGCAGCTTAACAGGGTTGATATTCATAGTTCCGGATATTCTGTTCCAACGCGTTTCGCTGAATATATCTGCTTCCTCACGGAGAGAAACTTGAATGGTCAATTGAACCTAGTAGTTGTTTTTATCTTTGTATAATAAAGCTGTATGTTTTTTACTCTTCCAAAATAGTTGATTGATGCGTTCCCTCATTGATATTGAACTAGTAGTAAAACCCTTTGCGTCACAAACAATCAGCCTTTTTTTCAAGTAAAATACTGTTTTTCCCTTTTTTCAGCATTTGTTTCATATCAACACTGTTAATCTCTCGCAGCCTCTTTGCAAATGCTTTCTATTTATGTATATGTACTTCAGCAATGGTTTCATGGCATTTCTCAGGGTTTACTGATTTTTTCCAGTTTCCTAAAGGCTACAACAATGGAATGTGCCTGTGCCCTATAACAAGGAGTGCTTGAACAGGGACTTTCCTGACAGGATCATCACTTATATTTAAGAAACTGCAATCAAAAAATACTAAAATTAGTTTTAAAATTGCACTAACATTCTAAAGCAGAAACTAGTATATTAGTGACTGGGTCTAAACATGCTTTTTAATTCCACATACAGTATAATACCCAAAAAAAATTTCTGACCTTCCAAGCTGGTTGGCATTCATGTACCTACCATGCATGCTTGTGTGTAACATGCCTGTTTTTTTGTGTTAATGTGACATCTTACCAGAACCAGAAAATATTTGACATAATTCATACCATGTTCTTTTCATAAATACTCCACCTAGTGGGATAATTGTGCATATCGATTTCACTAATAACAAAGCACACCTAGAATTACATATGCCACTGATGCTGCTGGGAACAAATTACAAAGTTATTATTAAATTTAGTATAGCTGTTGAGATGTGACTTTGGTACTTTTCACTAAAGTCATGTGTAAACATGCTGTGTTAGACACAACATTGTCATGGATAATGCTGGAAACCAGGAAGCTAAATTACAGAAGCTAGATAGTACAGTAAAAACCATACTGCTCTGTTTTTTGGATTTAAATCACATGCAGAATGTTAAAAGAGAAGTATGGACCTTGAGGGGAAAAAAAAAACAAAAAAAACTCACCTAGTTGGATGCAGAATTTCCTACAGACCTACAAGAAAAGTAGAGCCAAAAAAGCTTTAAAGTATAACCAATGGGAAGGACAATAATAATCGGCATATAAAAATGACATGTGGAGCACTCATATAGACATAGAACAACGTTCACACTTTACAAAATATGCACGCTTAATTAGGAACTTCACTCTTTTAAAAAATTACAACAAAAACACTTACAATTTTAGTAATCTACAAACAGATATCTTCAGATAATTGCAGCCTTTTTATTCTTTGCATTCCTTACAGGCGCATTTCATACAATTAGAATATCATCAAAAAGTCAATTTATTTCAGTAATTCAATTCAAATGTGAAACTCATATATTATTTATAAATGCGTTGTCAAGCAGTGCCACAGGCTGATCACCTCCATGCAATGCCGCATTGATGCAGTAATTCATGCAAAAGGAGCCTTGACCAAGTACATGTAAGTACTGTACATGGACATACTTTTCATTCAGGCCAACATTTCTGTATTAAAAATCCTTTTTTTATTGGTCCTATGTAATATTCAAATTTTCTGAGATACAGAATTTTGGGTTTTCACTAACTGTAAGCCATAATCATCAAAATGAAAAGAAAGAAATGCTTGCCATGTATCACTCTGTGTAACACATCTACAGTCAGGTCCATAAATATTGGAACATCAACACAATTCTAATCTTTTTGGCTTTATACACCACCACAATGGATTTGTTTTAACTGCAGACTTTCAGCTTTAATTTGAGGGTATTTACATACAAATCAGGTGAACGGTGTAGGAATTACAACAGTTTGTATATGTGCCTCCCACTTTTTAAGGGACCAAAAGTAATGGGACAGATTAACAATCATAAATCAAACTTTCACTTTTTAATACTTGGTTGCAAATCCTTTGCAGTCAATTACAGCCTGTCTAGACATCACCAGATGCTGGGTTTCATCCCTGGTGATGCTCTGCCAGGCCTCTACTGCAACTGTCTTCAGTTCCTGCTTGTTTTTAGGGCATTTTCCCTTCAGTTTTGTTTTCAGCAAGTGAAATGCATGTTCAATCGGATTCAGGTCAGGTGATTGACTTGGCTATTGCAAACCATTCAACTTCTTTCCCTTAAAAAACTCTTTGGTTGCTTTCGCAGTATGCTTCGGATCATTGTCCATCTGCACTGTGAAGCACCGTCCAATGAGTTCTGAAGCATTTGGCTAAATATGAGCAGATAATATTCCCCGAAACACTTCAGAATTCATCCTGCTGCTTTTGTCAGCAGTCACATCATCAATAAATACAAGAGAACCAGTTCTATTGGCAGCCATACATGCCCACGCCATGACTCTACCACCACCATGCTTCACTGATGAGGTGGTATGCTTTGGATCATGAGCAGTTCCTTTCCTTCTCCATACTCTTCTCTTCCCATCACTCTGGCACAAGTTGATCTTGGTCTCATCTGTCCATAGGATATTGTTCCAGAACTGTGAAGGCTTTTTTTAGATGTTGTTTGGCAAACTCTAATCTGGCCTTCTTGTTTTTGAGGCTCACCAATGGTTTACATCTTGTGGTGAACCCTCTGTATTCACTCTGGTGAAGTCTTCTCTTGATTGTTGACTTTGACACACATACACCTACCTCCTGGAGAGTGTTCTTTATCTGGCCAACTGTTGTGAAGGGTGTTTTCTTCACCAGGGAAAAAATTCTTCGGTCATCCACCACAGTTGTTTTCTGTGGTCTTCCGGGTCTTTTGGTGTTGCTGAGCTCACCAGTGCATTCTTTCTTTTTAAGGATGTTCCAAACAGTTGATTTGGCCACACCTAATGTTTTTGCTATCTCTCTGATGGTTTTTTTTTTCATCAGCCTAATGATGGCTTGCTTCACTATTAGTGACAGCTCTTTGGATATCATATTGACAGTTGACAGCAACAGATTCCAAATGCAAATAGCCCACTTGAAATTAACTCTGGACCTTTTATCTGCTCCTTGTAAATGGGATAATGAGGGAATAACACACACCTGGCCATGGAACAGCTGAACAGCCAATTGTCCTATAACTTTTGGTCCCTTAAAAAGTGGGAGGCACATATACAAACTGTTGTAATTCCTACACCTTTCACCTGATTCGGATGTAAATACCCTCAAATTAAAGCTGACAGTCCTCAGTTAAAACACATCTTGTTTGTTTCATTTCAAATTCATTGTGGTGGTGTATAAAGCCAAAAAGATTAGAATTGTGTCGATGTCCCAATATTTATGGACCTGACTGTATATATAATATATGTTTCACTTTTTGAATTGGATTACTGAAATAAATAAACTTTTTGATGATATTCTAATTTTATGAGATGCACCTGTATTTTTCTTTTCTTCCCCAATTAACATAGAAACATGTGATGGAAGAAAAAAAGACCACATGGTCCAGGTAATCTGCACTCTTTTTTTTTTTTTTTAATGATACATGTTTTTTGTATTTTTTCTTTTGTTAACTTTTTGGTCTGAGTATAGTTCTATGTTTGTCCCAAGCATGTTTAAATCCACTTACTGTTACCTGGCTACCTCTCTCTTACTCCCTCTACTGGGAGTCTATTCCAAGCATACACTACCCTTTTGGTAAAATAAGACTTTCTAAGAATAGTTTTGAACTTTCCTCCTGCTAGTTTTTTTTTCCAATTTACATTTTTTTATTTTCATTGCGTATAAAATTTACAAATATCTCACATAGTAAAGACAATGGAAAAGAAAAAAAATTCAAATATAAATAAACTCTTAGGAAATAAGCAGCAGTCATTAATTGTAAACTTTATATTGCTTTATCCCCTTAGCTACCTCTAACCGCCCCTCTCCCTCCCATCTACTCCCATCCCTTCTCTACCCATATTGCCTTCTTCCTCCTGTTTCCCCGGCTATGACAATGTTTAGGGGTTAATTTCAGTATACTTCAATAATTTTTTAAAATGTATCCATTTTCCCCATTTTTCTTTCATATTTATTGGGATCTCCTCTTGGGAGTTACTTATATATTCCATATGAAAGATGTTATTTATTTTATCGCACCAATCCTTTAAATTTGGGCTGTCTACCTTTCTCCACTTTTTCGGTATTGTTCCCTTTGCTGCATTTAGTAAACTTGGAACCAGTGTTGTTTTATGTTTTTTTAGTGGCATTGTTGTTTTATGAAATAGACATACCCAGGGTTCGTTTGGGATCGTTATTCCTGTGATTTCGCCAATAAGTTGTATAACCCCAGTCCAAAATTCTCTAATCTTTGGGCAGTTCCAGAACATGTGATACATTGTTCCGGTTCTGCTGCATTCCCGCCAACATTTATCCGTTTTATCCGATTGATAATTTTTTATTAATTCTGGTGTTATATACCATCTTAACAGGCATTTATAATTTAATTCTGTTGTACTTACATCTATGGCTACGGATCCAACCGCCTTCAGTACTACATCAGATTCCTGTTTTGACAATTGTGTCCCTATTTCTTTCTCCCATTTTACCATGAATGGAGGGTTCTCCAAACTGTGCCACTCTGTCAGCATTTTATACACTTGTGATACTCCATGTTTTTGGGTGGTGGTATAACTTAATTTCTCAATAACATTAAACATTTTTTACGATCTAATCGGTTGTGGCAATGACTTTATAAAGTGGCTCAGTTGGAGATATCTCCATTCATCCAATTTCATATTTTTATTATTTTTTTTTAAATTTTGAAGTGTATTTATGTGACCTTTGTGAAGTACATCTTTTAATTGAGTGTTACCAATCCAATTTCCATATTTTTCCTCATTCCCTGGTGGGAAATATTTTGTGCCGTTTAGTGATATCATTGGTGAATTATATTCCCATTTTAATTGTTTATTTATCCTGTCCCATACTTTACTTCCTCCTGCTAGTTTGATGCCATGTCCCAGTGTTCTGGATCTTGGCTTCATATTAAAAATGTTGCTCTCCTGGCAACCAGTGCTTAACCACTTCCATACCGGGCCATTATAAATGACGCCAGCAGGAAGTCTTTGTCGATCCGGGCGGCCGTCATATGACATCCGCCCGCTCTCGCAGCTACTGCGCGCCCCCGGGGGTGCACAGCGCGGCGATCGCGGGTGAGGCTCGTCCCTTGGACTAAGCCCATCCATGATTAAGGTAAACAGCCAATGAAATTGGCTGTTTACCACGTGATCGGCTGTGTCAATCACAGCCGATCACATGAGCGGCTCCAGCGCGAGCCGCTCATTCCCTCTTCAATGCGCGCCCCCGGGGGGCGCGTAGCGCGGCGATCGGGGACGAGGCTCGTCCCTTGGACAGAGCCCATCCCCGATCTAGGTAAAGAGCCAATGAAAGTGGCTTTTTACCACGTCACCGGCTGTCAATCACAGCCAGTCACAGAATGTCAACAGAGAACACGGTAACTAGCTGTCACCGTGTTCTCCTCATCACACACTGATCCTGTGTGAGGAGGAGATTGTGGTAACAGCTAGTTACCTATCATAGTGCACCCCAAAACACACTGATTGCCTCCCCAATAAAGAGGACCTGTCACTAGCCCATTAAAGTACCTCTCATTAGCCCATCAAAGTACCTGTCACTAGCCCATTAAAGTACCCGAGTACCTGTCACCAACCCATCAGAGTACCCGAGTACTTGTCACCAGCCCATCAGGTACCCTGATGACAGGTACTCGGGTACTCTGATGGGCTGGTGACAGGTACTCGGGTACTCTGATGGGCTGGTGACAGGTATTCGGGTACTGTGATGAGGGGTACTCAAGTACTCGGGTACTCTGATAACAGGTACTCGGGTACTTTGAGTATCTGTCATCGGAGTACCCGAGTACCTGTCATCTGAGTACCCGAGTACCTGTCATCGGAGTACCCGAGTACCTGTCATTAGCCCATCAGGTACTCTGATGACAGGTACTCGGGTACTCTGATAGGCTGGTGATAGGTACTCGGGTACTCTGATGACAGGTACTTGGGTACTCTGATGACAGGTACTTGGGTACTCTGATGACAGGTACTCAGGTACTCTGATGGGCTGGTGACAGGTACTCGGGTACTCCGATGACAGGTACCCGGGTACTCTGATGACAGGTACTCGGGTACTTTGAGTACCTGTCATCGGAGTACCCGAGTACCTGTCATCAAAATACCCGAGTACCTATCATCAGAGTACCCAAGTACCTGTCTCCAGCCCAGAGTGCCCGAGTACCTATCTGCACCCCATCAGATTACCCGAGTACCTGTCTCTAGCCCATCAGAATACCCAAGTACCTCTCTGAAGCTCATCAGAGTACCCAAGTACCTTTCTGAAGCCGATCAGTGTACCTGAGTACCTGTCTGCAGCCCATGAGAGTACCTGAGTACCTATCTGCAGCCCATGCCTCCTAGATTATGTGTTGGGGTGTTTGCTTTCCAAAATGGGGTCATTTTGTGGGGGTTTCCATTGTCCTGGGGTTCCAGGACCTTCAAAAGTGTGATAGGTTGTAATGAAATTAGATGTGTAATTTATACTCCTAGAACACCCAATGGTGCTCCTTGGATGTTGGGCCTCTGTATGTGGCTATGCTGAGACAAAGTCCCACACATGTGGTATCGCCATACTCAGGAGGAGTAATAGAATGTATTTTGGGGTGTCATTTTTGCTATGTACATGCTATGTGTTAGAAATATCTTATAAATTGACAACTTTGTGTAAAAAAAATGCGTTTTCATTTTCTTTCCACATTTTCCAAAAACTTGTGGAAAAAAATGACATGTTCAAAAGACTCATTATGCCTCATAGAATATACGTTGGGGTGTTTGCTTTCCAAAATTGGGTAATTTTGTGGGTAATTCCATTGTTCTGGTGCTCCAGGGCCTTC
Source organism: Pelophylax lessonae (assembly GCF_965119305.1). NCBI lineage: Eukaryota > Metazoa > Chordata > Amphibia > Anura > Ranidae > Pelophylax > Pelophylax lessonae. The sequence continues at coordinate 470,298,563 of NC_138769.1, read as the reverse complement.
AAAAGTGTGATAGGTCGTTAGGAAATTATATGTGTAATTTATGCTCCTAGAACACCTGACGGTGCTCCTTGCACGTTGGGCCTCTGTATGTGGCCAGGCTGTTGAAAAGTCTCACACATGTGGTATCGCCATACTCAGGAGGAGTAGCAGAATGTATTTTGGGGTGTAATTGCAAGTATGCATATACTGTGTGTGAGAAATAACTTGTTATTATGACAATTCTGTGTAAAAAAAAAATATATATTATTTAATTTTCTCAAGAATTGTGGGAAAAAAATTACAACTTCAAAAAACTCACCATGCCGCTTACTAAATACCCTGGACTGTCAACTTTCCAAAAAGGGGTCATTTGGGGGGTATTTGTACTGTCCTGACATTTCAGGGCCTCAAGAAATGAGATAGGCCGTCGGTACATCAGGTGTGATCAATTTTCAATTATTGGCACCATAGCTTGTAGACTCTATAACTTTCACACAGACTAAACAATAACCACTAATTTGGGTTATTTTTACCAAAGATATGTAGAAGTATAAATTTTGGCCCAAATTTATGAAAAAAATTACTTATTTGCAAATTTTTATAATAGAAACTAAAACAAAATGTGTTTTTTTCAAAATGTTTGCTGTTTTTTCACTTATATCGCAAAAAATAAAAAACCCAGTGGTGATTAAATACTACCAAAAGAAAGCTCTATTTGTGTGAAAAAAAAGATAAAAAATTTGATTGGGTACAGCGTTGTATGACTGAGTAGTTATCATTCAAAGTGTGAGAGTGCCGAAAGCTGAAAATTGGTCTGGGCAGGAAGGGGGGTGTAACTGCTCTGTATGGAAGTGGTTAAGCTCATACATAAATTCACAGATATTTCCTTACAAGATAACCCAGCCACGGTCCTACTTAACCTTACCCCTTTTTCAAAGAAACATTATAATAAATCCCTTCTCAAACATCTCCTTAATGCTGCATGGGCCTGCATTCCACCCCTCTGGAAGCAACAGTCCGCACCAATGGTGGCCCAATGGCTTGCAAGAGTGATGGACATTGAACAAATGGAAGATTTGAGCTCTGCTCTACAGGATATGTCAGAGGAACATAAGTTCAGATGGTTTTATTGGACTTCTTCCGCTTCTCTGACAAATTCCTCCAATACACACAAATAGGATCCATTACCTGAGATTTCCAGTGCCTAATTAGTGCTGCTGACCTTGGCTCCCTGAGGGTGACACCACCATTCCCCTCCCCAATCCCCCCAGTTCTTCCCTTACACCCCCCTTTTTTTTCCCTCTTTGTTTTTTCCTCCTCCCCCTTCTCATTCTTCATCTGTTTCTTCTCAAATTCTTCTTTTATAAAAAACTAAAGATAAAAAAGTGGTGTGCACAGACCTGTGTTATTTACCCTGCTTTAGACTTCAGTTTGCAACGTGGCAGATCTTTTTGAAAATTGGAGGATATCCTCCACGGAACAAGTCTGCCTTCAACAAGACCTGATTGAAGAGTTCCTTTTATTTACAGTATTTACTATTCCATTTTATTTATTACATTTTGTATTTGACTTAGTATATTGCAATCCAGCACAGAGTATTGGTTGTGCTTATTGTGCTTAACACCATTTGTCTGCTAGGCGAAGTTGTCTTTATTGTGTCTGTGTCACATCTTTTAAAAATAAAATAAAAAAATGCTGCTCTCCTAAACCTCATTCACACAATAAATAAATTGAAAAGTTTCTCATGCCGGCCAATTTTACTAGGGGAAGGTGAATCCATCCCTCTTTATTTTCTGGAACTCTGGGTCTGCCTCCTGGAACATGTGATAGTTGCATCTGTGAGGCCAGGGTTACATCACCAGTGCCTCATTCAACTAGGAAGATGAAAAACAGTAAATGTAAGTAAAAGAAGAAAAAACACTTGTTTAGTTAATGAATATGAGATGATTTCATATCAGCATGAAGAGCTGAATGCTGATTTAATTTTAATGAATATGCTCAAATCCCCACATTTTATTTCACACTTAGAAATGTACAATATATGTTAAATTTTTAGAATATTTGAATCAACCTTATACTGTACATAGAGGTTTCAGCACCACAGACAGCTACTATCAATCAACCACTTGTCCTCCAAAAGATTTACCTTCTTTCATGACAGGCCATTTTTTGCAATACAACACTGCGGTACTTTAACTGACAATTGCGCGAACATGCAACATTGTACACAAATGAAATTTATATAATTTTAACCCACAGATATAGCTTTCATTTGGTGGTATTTTATCACCGCTGGGTTTCTTATTTTTTTGTGCTATAAACAAAAAAAGACTGACAATTTTGAAAAAAAAAACAAAACAATTTTTATTTTCTGCTGTAAAATATATCCAATAAAATGTTTTTTTTTTTTTAAATCTAATGTCTTCATTCTTCTTTAGTGCCAGTTCACATTTCTGCGATGTGGGAACGCTGTGAAAATACAGCATGTTCCCGCATCACATCCACACCCCTGGCAGTTCACACTGCCATATGCAATACGCTGGGGGGGGGGTGTCAATTAAAAGTTAACAACACCCGAGATCAGATTGAATATCGCAGTGCGATCTGAAAGTTTGCACGGAATCGGATCGCACTTGTGTGAACCACCATGCGATCCGATTCTGCTGCGGACCAAAAAAAGGGTCCTGTGCAAGTTAGGTGCGATTGCACCGCACAGAGATCGCATGTCATTTTAGGAGTAGTACGCTCCGAATTACATGCGATCTCTGTGATCGCAGAAATGTGAACCGGCACTCATATGTATTCTGCTACATATTTTTGGTAAAAAAAAAAAATCCCAATCTGTGCATATTGATTGGTTTGCACAAACGTTATATCATCTACAAACTATGGTATATATATATATATATAATGGAATTTTAATTTATCTATTTTTTTAATACTAGTAATGGTGGTGATCAGCGACTGCTATATTGCAGCAGACACAATTAGACACTTTTGACACTTTGTGGGAACCAGTGACATTAATACAGTGATCAGTGCTAAAAATATGCACTATACTAATGACACTGGCTGGGATGAGATTAAACATCTAGGGTTATCAGAGGGTTAACTGTGAGCCTAATTAGTGTTTTTGTGTACTATGTGTGCTGATTTTACTAAGGTATGTGATGGATTTAATTCCCTGCTTTGCAACATCCTATGGACAGATGAAACCAAGATCAACTTGTACCAGAGTGATGGGAAGAGAAGAGTATGGAGAAGGAAAGGAACTGCTCATGATACAAAACATACCACCTCATCAGTGAAGCATGGTGGTGGTAGTGTCATGGCGTGGGCATGTATGGCTGCCAATGGAACTGGTTCTCTTGTATTTATTGATGATGTGACTGCTGACAAAAGCAGCAGGAAGAATTCTGAAGGTAATATTATCTGCTCATATTCAGCCAAATGCTTCATCACTCATTGGACGGCGCTTCACAGTGCAGATGGACAATGACCCGAAGCATACTGCGAAAGCAAAGCGAGTTTTTTAAGAGAAAGAAGTGGAATGTTATGCAATGGCCAAGTCAATCACCTGACCTGAATGCGATTGAGCATGCATTTCACTTGCTGAAGACAAAGCTGCAGGGAAAATGCCCCAAGAACAAGCAGGAACTGAAGACAGTTGCAGTAGAAGCCTGGCAGAGCATCACCAGGGAGGAAACCCAGCGTCTGGTGATGTCTATGCGTTCCAGACTTCAGGCTGTAATTGACTGCAAAGGATTTGCAACCAAGTATTACAATGTGAAAGTTTGATTTATGATTGTTAATCTGTCCCATTACTTTTGGTCCCTTAAAAAGTGGGAGGCACATATACAAACCATTGTTATTCCTACACCGTTCACCTGATTTGGATGTAAATACCCTCAAATTGAAGCTGAAAGTCTGCAGTTAAAGCACATCTTGTTTGTTTCATTTCAAATCCATTGTGGTAGTGTATAGAGCCAAAAAGATTAGAATTGTGTCGATGTCCCAATATTTATGGACCTGACTGTATGTGCATAAGTAATATTCAGTACCGCTACAGCAATCAAACAATGACAGAAGACAAGACTTACAACATGGACAACCCAGGGACTTGCACATAGAGGGATCCTTAATTAATCCCATTGGTAGCTCCCATAGGGTGCACACCGTAGGAATCCCTCTATAGGCAAGGGGTACCTGGTGACCGGCCAGTTGTTTCATTGTTTACATGTTGTAAGTCTTGTTTTCTGTCATTGTTTGATCGCTGTTGCGGTACTGAATATTACGTATGCACATTGTTTAGTACTATTGAATGTTGCCATCCAGCAATAAATTCTAAAACTCTTCTATTTAACACATCCCTCTGTCTGATTTATTGCTGACATTATAGCTTCTTTTGCTGTTTCCAATGCATGGGGGTGCCATTAGTTGGCGCTCCCCATGCGTCTGCTAACAGCAGCGTATCGTGTGCATTTACCCGAAGTCCTGCACCCGCATTTAGTGTAAACCTAGACTTAGTTTTAACTAAGGTGTGACAATTAGAAGATTTTCCCCCACCTTTTGTTTTAGTAAAAATCATACCATTTTAGATTGCCCATTACTTTCTGTCTTGGTGACCGAGACAAATGGAGATGGTGAATCTAGTCCCTTATCATTCTATCAAAAAAAGAAATAAAAAAGATGGTGATGTATTATGGGTATTTACATAGTTATGTGGTAAGGATGGTTGAACTGTACTACTCAAAATTATCCTCAACCCAGATATGCCTGATAAATAGCAATACTATCTACTTTTTTAAACATGTGCTTGTGTTTTCCCATGTTGTCAAGAAATGGAGATAGACAAACTCATCCTAATGAGTCCAGATTTGGTCTGATTGCTCTTGTTTCTTAAAACAGACCTTCAGTCAGTTTTTTCATTTTTCCATCTATTAAATCTTCTGCCCTTGTTGTTTTAACTTTGGATTGTGAAACATTTTTTCTGCCAGTAAATATCTTATACAGCCCACTTCTATTTCTTTTCTGGTAATTAGGCTAGGCCAATGACATCATGCACAGCTCTCTCTCTCACTCTTGTGAGAGTTTGCCAACAAGTGAGAGGGGATGAGTCATAGAACAGCCAATGAGAGCTGCAGAGCTGGATGAGGGAGGAGATAACTGGAGACAGCAGAGATCCATGAGTATTCAAGAGAGGAGAAATATGCAGGAAGCAGTGTTGTGAGTGTGTTTGTCTGTATATATATATATGTGTGTGTATGTGTGTGTGTCCAGGAATCCAGGAAATTAACAGTCAGCAGCTTCAGCTACCCACAGTTAAAATAGCTGTAGCCAGACTTAGTGGAGGGAAAATTCTGCAGCATATTCTGCAAATAAAGAATTACAGTATATATAAAATAATATGCAAAGTGGTTGGAGGGAAGCTTCAGAATGGCAAAGATGTTTTTATTACAAATTATGTAAGCAGATTGCAGTTCCACTTTAAGCTGAAATAAGGATTCCAGGTAAAGTTAAATAAGAAATATGCAATGTGGGTTGGGCCAGTTACTGCCATTATCGAGCTTTTCTAAATTGAGAACTGGCTCCTGCAAAAACAAATATCCAGTAGAGATACTTCTGAGAAATAAGTTCAAATTGTGTTCTGTTTGATGCCAGGTGCTATTGCACTAGTTAAAGTGATTGTAAAGTCTCAGTTTTCTTTTGTTGTAAATAACAAACATGTTATACTTACCTCCTCAGTGCAGTGGTACTGCACAGAACAGCCCGGATCCTCCTCATCTCAGGTCCCTCTTCACTCCTCCTAGCCCCTACCTCCTGTCGAGTGCCCCCCACAGCAAGCAGCTTGTTTTGCTGTCACCCTTGCAGAGCTTCAGCTTTGTGTGTCCATTCAGACACAGAGCTGCATTTCGACCCCACCCGTCTCTCTTCTGATTGGCTAACTGAGTTTGATTGACAACAGCGGGAGCCAATGTGCCATTGCTGTGTCTCAGCCAATCAGGAGGGAGAATCCTGCATGGCCGAGGGACTCGAGGACATTGCTGGATAGAGATGGGGGCTCAAGTAAGTATTAGGAGGTGCTAAGGCAGCTGCTACACAGAAAAGGCATTTTATCTTAATGCATATAATGCAATCAAATAAAAAACCTTCTGACTTTACAACTCTTTAAGATGTATGCATGGGTTCAATATACGAGAACTCTGGAAAGGCTTATACAGCTGCTCAGAAATTCAGTACAGCAGAAGCAGCATTGTCCGCTTCCTACAGGAACTTAGCAGCTCACTGGATTTTTGGATTTGCATGCAGCATTTGTAAAGAGACAAAATAGGGAAAAATGTACTTATATTGTAAAGATGTACTGAATATTCTTTTTGTCCATATATACACATTAGGAACGTAGTAAGAAATATTATGTATCTCTTGATAGTGACACAACAGAATAATTCATAGTGACCTCAGTCTTCTGGACAATGTTTAAATAATATGATTTGAGTACTTCTAAATGTGTGGGTGCTGTGGTTCCTCCCACAGATCCCTAGTGTGTCCTATAGTGACATAGGGGTCAGCGGGAGGAAGCATGGTGCTCAGGGGAGACACGCTATCTGACACAGCCAGAAGTGTGGGATAACGACAACACCTGGAGCTCTTCAAGAGAGTGGAATTTCACTATATCAGCATCTGGACCGTTAATTATATACTGTAAGTTCTTTTTTTCACAAGGTGCTTTGGCTTTTTTCAGTGCTCACAGGGTTGCCTAAAACCCCTAAAATATAAAGCTGTTGGAATTTAACACCTTTTATTTTAACATGTTTGTTGATAACAGTGTTAATTTTGGCAGCAAATTTCAATTTAGTTTTAGTCTTAGTCTTAGGACTAAAATGGCATTTTAGTTTTAGTCCTATTTTAGTCTTCTGCAAGTGTTTTAGTTTTAGTCGTATTTAGTCGACTAAAACTCCAGTATATTTTAGTCGACTAAAACGCCCTACATTTTAGTCGACTAAAACTCATTTTAGTCATCTATAATCGAATGGGTGTAGTTCAATTGTAATTTGTAATGCATTATTTAAGCATTTCTCTACAATTTCCAAACTCATTATATACTACTGCTGGTCCTGGAGTGAAAAATCTAATATGTTATTATTTATGCTTTGAGCATGCACCAGTGTTAATTTTTGGCAGCAAATTTCGATTTAGTTTTAGTTATAGTCTTTTGACTAAAATGCCATTTTAGTTTTAGTCGTATTTTAGTCTTAAGACTAAAATGCCATTTTAGTTTTAGTCGTATTTTAGTCATCTGAATTGTGTTAGTCGACGAAAACGTTTTAGTCGGTTTTAGTCGACGAAATTAACACTGGTTGATAAAGTTATCTTTCTTTTGGTAGAACATGAATGTTAGAAATGTGCCTTCACTGCGTCTGTTTGGGATCTACTTCTTCTCTGGAAAGTGTGAATGATAACCTAAACCTACAATAAACACATCCAATTAGGCTTCAAGATTACAAGTGTGAGTGTCATAATGTTCTTTTTAGTGCTATGTACAAAATCAAATGACTGGATACTATAAATAATACTCTCTATACTTCAATAGATCTCTAGACCAGTGTTTCTCAACCTTTTTTCAGTCAAGGCACCATTTAAAATTATGGACAATCTCGAAGCACCCTCTAAAATTATGAACAGTAATAATAATAGCAGATTGCAATATAATAATCCCACAGGCTGAGACAATATTAAAGTGAGAACTGTAACTCATGTATTGATGGGCCGATCACCATTATCTGGTTGAGAAAGAATTTGAAGTTAATATCAAGTAAGTGGAATTACTGCTTGAGCTCTAAAGTATATTGTAAGTCAATGCAATGATATAACTCCCTGATCCATTTTTTTTGCTTGACTGTTAAAGTTTATAAATACCATGTGTCTTTTCTATGTTACTTAGAACAATTGTCTGTGCTGCCAAGTTATATAGGTCCTGATGAAGCAATGGAATGCGAAACCCGTCGACCTCTTGGAATAATCTGCATACAAACAGTTATTGTTAGACTATTTGGTATACTGTTTGAGAGCTATGGCTCATACTTTCTTTTATTTTAAACTTAAAAAAAAAAAAAAAACATATGTTGTGCAATAAATGTGATACTTTATTTTACGTATAACTGTGTACAGTCCTCCTTTTTGGTACCAGTAAAGACTGACATCTCTCTGGTATTATTTTTTTTTTTTTTTTTGGTTGATAATAAGGATGAGGTACCCAACAGGCCCCTCCATCTTTTTTGTTTAAATATGGACAGTCTTGAGACACCCTATTTTAACATGAAAAAACGATTCTGATATTTTAACACAATACAGCAACATCCACACGTAGGAGACCCAATGGTAAAGGTGATTTATTCTTCCAAAGCAAATACTCTTTTGTAAACTGATGCCTGACTAGTATTTCAATGTTTCTCTGCTCCCTCAGTTTCTCTCCATCACATAGCTAATGAGACCCCAAACTGATGGAGAGAGGCAAGGGAGGGTCACATAGAGATGATATGCAGCCAGCTTACATCCTCCTTATCAACTGATGATGTAATTGGTCACCAGGAGGTTGGCAGCTAGAAGGTTGTAATAGTGATCAATGAAAACCTGTGGCTTTGTGTAACTAAAAGGCAGTTTTCATCCACTCACTGGCTTGTATACAATTCTGGGGCAATTTTTAGGCATTTTGCCAAGGCACCCCTGAAGAAACCTGATGTCATCCCCTGGTTGAAAGCAGCTGCTTTAGACTGCCATTGGCATACAGCTTTCAAGTCTGGACTTGTGTAACACAGGGCAGCATTTAACAAAGGATTTTAAGGTGGTTTTGTATGAAAGGGGCAATAAAAATGTATTTTTTCCACCAAAGCTACCAATCAGAGTTCTTGATTCAATTTCAATTTTATGTTTCAGAAATAACATTTGTGATCTGTTCAATTGCTATGTACAAAAATAACGTATGTTTTTTGGGACACTTTAAATATAAAAACCCCCAAGGGATTAAAATGCATTCACATACCCAGTCATTTGCACACTTGAACATGTTCATATACTGTATATCCTCCCTCATTTATAGGGAATACAGTAAAATGACTTATTTAATTAAAAATTTAATTTTAAAGTTTTACTATTATAATATATGCTTAGCAATGTTGATTTTTCATTAGCAAAACATGATATACTGTATTTGATCTAATCACTCCAAACCAAAAACATCAACAGATCTGCGTGAAAAACTCCAGTTACATCTCTACAGCCCTAAAGCTGACATCCCAAGCTTTCATTATGTAAAACAGTGTCTCCGACTGAATGTTTTCCTTCTGCAGGAACCTAATTTCAAATAGTTACTAGAGAACTGTCTTTGAGGTGGATGATCAAAGAATTTTGTTCAAATATCAGCAACAGAACTTGAATCATTTGAAAAATGATGCTATTATATAGGCCACTGTGATTTTGGATCTGCTTGAAAAGGTGCTTGATGCACTTGAAGACTACTTGGAGAAGGAAATGTATATTTACTTTCATAGTAACTTCTAAGTTATCATTATAGACACAGTGCATTACAGAGCTCTCCTAAGTCTAATGGATTAGACAAGGATAGATTGCTAGAAGATATTTTATTACATTTGCGCATAAATCAAAATGTGTACGCATGTTTACAGTATGCCTATGCAGCAGGCAGTGTTGTCAGTAGTAAAACTTTTTATCAATAAATTTAATATTTTTAAAAAATGTACAATATTTATTATTGTGACCCTACAAAAACAAACAAAACAGACAGAAATATTCAAATGTTTTCATATAATGGTTTAAAAAAACAGCTAAAAAAAGAAAAGAAAAGGGAAGGAAGGAAGGGGTAATAAGAACTAATTTGGTTTAACAAAGAGGAATTAATGAGGAAAGGAACATTTTATTTACACATTTCAATTTTACAAACTGTTTTCCTAATGGTGCATAGTGCTTTATACAATGGCGCAATATATTCTTGGGGTCATGTTTTGGGGGATACAGAGTAGATGGGACTTTCCATAGATATGGTGGGATTGTACCCAACAACATTGGACAAACAGGTAACTGAATTTGTCTTTTCCTGATGTAGCGCCCTCCTAGTTAGGCTGCTAGACAAATTTAGTTTTGGTTCTGCTGTAGCTAGAGCCGCAGTATTTGTTTGGTCTGGTCTGTTCAGGGCTTCACATGCTGGAAGTTTGATTGCTTCCTCTTGCCTCTAACTCCAAGTTTCTGGAGTTTAGGGAGGGAAAGTTCAAATGACCAGCCTAAATATTGAGCAGGGACTAGTCAATCCCTTGGGAGTAGTGTGTCCAGTTGGTGGCTGGGATGCTCTTAAATAGTCTGGAACTTTGAGGAGATTGTTTTTTTTTCCTCCTGAGGGAATGGATCAGTGAGCTTAGACGAGGGGGGCTGATTGCCCTCTGCACCATTTGGATTGGATTCTGGATTACTTTACAAAAGGGTGCACCTACAGTATGGACTGATGCTGTTCCAGGATTGAGTAGAACCTCCTTTCTGTGTTGCACCTTAAAGCTACTTCATGGTCCCTTGCTGTACCTGTGCTAAAGCTACTTCATTGTCCCCAATCCTGAACCAATGGACTATTCCAGTCCAGGTTTACCTATTCTGCCTATTCTGCAAACTATCTCACGGTTCCTAGCTGTGCTTCTGTTGTTGAGAGAGAGAGAACTATCCTATGCAGAATTGTGCTAAAGCAATTTAGAGTATTTCATATCACCCTTAATCCCCTTCCATGTTTTTACAAGCAAACAAATACAAAAAAGACAAGCCCTTAGGCAATTCAATGAACCAGAGTGAATTGACTGTTGCTGTGTACCTGGCTACCTCTGCACTGTTTTGGGAAAGATCCTGTCAATTCCACAGTGGCTCCTATGGGGATAGTGCTACACCAATATGAAAAGACCCCAACATAGCTTTTCTGAACCTTAAGTTTCCAAAGATTCCAAAGCACTAGTTCCATTTAATGACACATTTACTTACTGCCTTCAAACACGTAATAGCAAAGAAAAACATCAACACTTGGAAAATATTGACACCAAATTTTTCTGAAACTAAGCAATGCATAAACTGGGTTATGTTCCAATGAAAAAAATAACAGCTAAACTGACTGACAGTTTGTCCAAAAAAAAAAAAATTCTGAAACCCATGGATGAACTACATAGCGATTGGAAATTTCAAACAATGACTTCTAGTTATATGACCTGTAATTCTCACTCTGGTATCAAAAGACAGAAACTATAGCTGGGGAGTGTAGCTTTACATACAGCAGCCCCCATTCCCTTAAGGCATGCAGGCCTACTAGTACTTGGTTGCCCCAAAGCCTAATACACATTGCTATGGGTTCTAGCCAAATGGTGCAGAGGTAAGGGAAAAACATGTCTTTAGGAGGTTTAGGTATGGACTGTAGCACAGCTAAAGTTTCCCATTGCAAAGCCTAGCCTTTGGCGGTGGTCAGGGCAGGTGGCAGACAATACATGTAATCCAGGAACAGAGGTTAGGACTGGCAGCAGATGATGTGTAATCTAGAGAAGGTCCAAGGTCATGGCAGGCATCAGACTATAGGGTACTCCAGAATCAGGTTAGGGTTATGACAGACCACTACCATTAGCCTGGGAGCCCCATGATCTCTATTATAGCTTGTAGAATCTTTAACATCTCCTTCATTTGGGAACCTTGCTACTCTCTTGTTTTGAGAAAAACTGTTTAGAGAGGAGGCCAGTGTATGAAAGACAGTGACAGACACAATATCCAGCCAGGGAAAGAAGTTGCAATAACAATGATCCTACTGCAGCACCATTTCACTTCCATGTGAAACCCAATATCATATGATATCTCCAAACCACAACCTCCCCTCCTTAAGCACCATCTCATCCCCAAGTGAAACACAATATCATCTGCCCCCCCCTCCTCAACTATAGTTTCCCCTCCCCAACACCATCTAAACCCTCACCTGAGGCTTTATAATTTCTCTCCCCCAAACTACAAACTACAACCACCCTGTCCCTGCATTATCTTACCCCTATCTGAGGAACCATATTATCTTTCCTCCCAAACTACTACCCCTTTCCCCAGCATCATCTCACCCCTATGTGAAGTGCTTTATCATCTGCCCCCGAATCGGAGGTCTGCTCCCTATTAGGTCATCCTAATAGGTCATCTTCCACCATGTCACAGTCTGCCCTTCCCAACCACCAACTCACCCTCAAATAAAGCAATATTTGTCTCTCAAAGCCACTTCCCATTCACCAAGACGCAAACACTATAACAATGCTTTGTCACGGCTTCTAACTCTCCAAAGCCACCAGTGTCAAGGGCAAATAGTGGAGCAGATCACACATGCAGATACTCCTGATGAGAAGTTAAGTGTTGCTGTGTGAAAGTTTAAAGTAAAACACCAGTGTGTAGCAATCTATATTTCAATATTTCTCCACTGCATTCTGTGCAACCTTTTTTGTTATTTATTTTTACCATTCATCCAAGGTTCTCTAAAAAAAAATCAAAAACTATTTCTGTGCTAAAGTGTGATATATACCCCAAGAGCAGCACCTATAAGCTACCCAAATACCAAAAGTGATGTTAAACATATATATATACAAATACACAAGTACAAGTGTACAAAATGTGCAGTTAAGCAGTGAATTAAATAATTCAACAAAAGTAATTAGCTCATACACCACAAGCAGATAGAACATATGGTGTGATGAAAAATAATCAATATCTTCTCAGAATAGTGATGCACAGGGCCAATGCTAGCGCTAGGCAAACTAGGCGGCCGCCTAGAGCGCACTGCCGCCTAGGGCGCAGCTACGGCCGCTGGGTTACCTACTTTCCACTGGGAGGAGAGGGCATCTGGAGTTTGTCAGTGCCCCTCGTCCTCTACCCCGCTGTCTAACACCGGCCCCGTCTGTGGCGGCGCAGCAGCAATCAGCAGCACCTTTGGGCTGCAGGCAGCTGAACATCCATCGCCACACGGCCGTGATCAGCGAGGGGCCGGCTGAGGGCAGAAGCGGTAGAAGAGCTCCAACTGCAGCACCACCTCCTCCTTTACCTCGCCCCCCTGACCCGCCCCCCCGAAAAGACGAGAAGCAGCGGGCGCAGTGTACCCCGCGCTTCCAGAGCATGGACTGCTCCAACTTCATCTTCACTCTAACGTGAAGAGCCGAAGAGCTGGAGGACAGGCTGACTGGGGGGACCGAGCTGTGACAGAAGACGAGTGGGAGGCGCAGGCTGCTATGGGAGTAGCTGGAACTGGAAAGTTGAAAGCAGATCAAAGAGACAGACTGGCAGCATGGCATGAAAGGTACCATTCATCATCATACACATACAGATCTGCATACAAACAGAGACTGGGATAATGCAGATAGAGACAGGGCTAGGGGGTCTCTCTCATCTCCCCCCCTAACTCCCCTCTCCCCCTCTCATGCCCCCCTCTCTCTCTCAGCCCTTCCACTCAACTCCCTCTCTCAGGTCCCTCTCTCTCATCTACACCCCCGTTTTAAGCCCCCCTCTCTCTCTTAGCCCCCTCTCCCTCTTCTCCCCCCTCCTCCCTCTTCTTCCCCCCTCCCCCCTCTGTCTTCTCCCTCCCTCCTCCTCCTTCTCCCCCCCTTCCTTCCTCCTTCTCCCCCCTCTTACTTCTTCTCCCCCTCCTTCCCTCCCCCCTCCTTCTCTCCCCTCTTCTCCCTCTTCTCCCCCCCCTTCTCCCCCCACTCCTCCCCCTTCTCCTCCCCCTCCTCCTTCCTCTTCTCCTCCCCCCTCCTCCCTCTTCTCCCCCCCTCCTCCCTCTTCTCCCCCCTCCTCCTCCTCCCTCTTCTCCCCCCTCCTCCTCCTTCTCCCCCCTCCTCCTCCCCCTTCTTCTTCTCCCCCCTTCTCCTTCCCCCTTCTTCTTCTCCCCCCTCCTCCTTCCCCCTTCTTCTTCTCCCCCCCTTCTCCCCCCTCCTTCTCCCCCCCCTCCCCCCCCTTGGTAACAGTGAATAAAAGGGTAGGGGAATACATGGGCAGGGCAATGGAGGTGGAGCCAAGGGGGCGGCAAAATGAGGTTTCGCCTAGGGCGTCAAAAATCCTTGCATCGGCCCTGCTGATGCATTTTACTAAATGACACGCCACGTGAAAAATTGGGAAGTACACCATGCACACATGCCCTACCTTAAAATGGAAAGGTCACATGATCATCCTTGGTCTTTTTTTTATCTTGCTCTGAACTGGCCATGTGTATGTTGCAGCAGAATAGTGTCTACTACTTGCCTTATGTTATGCTTGTGGTCATAGCTTTTTAGGAGAGAGGAGGGCACATGCTCGCATTTTAAATATGCCTAGGAGTATTATTCAAGTATGCCAAGCCTTGTTTGCCTTAGGAGAGTGTGAAGACTTGGGGACATGGCATATCTAATCTTTGTAGTGAATCCTTTGTTGTGAAAATCCAGTGCATCTGGGCCTATACCCTATAACCTCCAAACAAAAATGCTTTTGTTAAAAAAATGATTGAGCACTCAGCAAACCAACTAATCCAAAAGTCTACTAAGCGTGAGTTAAATTCTACAGTCCATCCCTTGGTGACAATTATCTCTGGAGATTTTATCCAAAGTGGATAATGATACAGTTAATATACTGATCAAGAACATGGTATGATTACTCTGACACTGGACCACAATTTGAGAAAATGGGCCTGTCCATGAGCAGTGCCTATGATCTTCCCTTTACCAAAATGTACTTGTAAGAATTACCCTATTCAGCCTATGCATTCCAGTGCTCTTCAAAGTGCTTATATTTTTATGTGAAACATTAATATAATAAATGTACAACCCAGTGGCAGCTGGTGCTAAAAATGTTTTTGGGGGGCGCAAACAAAAAAGCCCGAAAACTCACTTACATCTGTAGAAGAACAATTGCATGCAAAACACAGTGTTCCACTGCTCTTGACGCCTTGCGTTCCACGGGACGAGAAGCCGGAAACCGGAAGTGAGGAACGCAATGACGCTCAAATCTCTGCCCTACACGTTGAGAACAGTCCAATCACATGAGACCAAAAATAAAAAAAACAGTATAGATTTGTTAAAATCAAAAGTGGGAGGGTTTGGGGCTCAGTGCTCTGCGTACCGGGGACAATCTAAAACAAGCCAATTAGAGCTCTCAGCCTCAATCACATGCTTTTTAAAACTTTAGGTACCTTATAGACACCCATTAGTCCAGCACTAATAAATGATAATATATATGACTAACAGTTTTTTAACAAACTTTGCGCCCCTCATGGACTGGTCGCCACTGGTGCAAATCCAAGAAGCCCATGCAGTGATGTCCATTACAGAATCATGCCGGTTTTTCATGCAATGCAGTCTGAGGGCCGAAGATCATGGTCATCCAGTATTGGATTTCTGCCTTGTCCCTTGTGTACAGAGATTTCTCAAGCTTCTCAGGATCTTTTGATGATATTATGAATTGTAGATGAAGATATATGGAAAATCTTTGCAATTTTACAATGAGGAACATTATTCTGAATTTGTTTGACAATTTTTAGATGCAGCTTTTCATCCTTTTGAACCACTGTCCATCTATACTTCTGAGACCCCAAGTCTTTAAGATGCATTTTTTTTTTAATACCCAATCATGTTACTGACCTGTTGCCAATTAACCAAATTTGTTGCAAAATCTTCTTCCAGCTCTTACTTGTTAGTACCACTTACATTGACAGCTTTGTGTTACCCTGTCCCAACTTTTTTGAGACGTGTTGCTGCCATCAAATTAACTTATTTATTTTTTTTACTCTACTAGTACATTTCCTCAGTTTTTATGTTTTTTTTATTTTCTATTGTGAATAAAATATGGGTTTATGAGATATGCAAATCATTGCATTCTGTTTTTATGTCGATTTTACACAGCATCCCAACATTTTTGGAATTAGTATTACACTGTTGATAGACTATGGCACTCAAAAAAAATAAGAAACAATAAGGTTTCTTTTGCTTTTGGGTACTTTGTTGAGTGTGCAAAAATCCTGTACAAGGATTGTTTTTATATACAACTACAAGCACAGATTTATAAACGCTTCCTCCAAATATAGAACAACAGCATCCTCTTGTGGCTAAAAATAAGAACTGCAGGCAGTAATTGTAAATGCAGTTAGTTTATATAATTAACAATTTATATTTTTAATAATAAGACATTTACATAACAATGACTAGTGCATAAAGGGTTTGCTACTTGGCATAACATGTCTGGTGAATGTTTTACATTGTTACTTATGTATGTCTATCGCTTTCAATCTTTACTATACAAATCACATTATTACTGGGATGCAATCTATTAGCTTATTTGTTCATCAGTTCAGTTTACAGTAAACCCCCGCTCCATCGTGGTTCAGTTTTTGCGGTCCCGGTATATTGCGTTTTTTTCTGTAATGTTATTTTACTATATAAATCATTGAAAATTAAATATTTTTGTGTTTTCCATAGCTCTTGCTCTGTCTCTCAGTATCTTTTATGTGATTAAATGTGTTTCTATTGTTTTAAAAGTGTGTTTAAATGCACAATGTATTTTAATAGGGCTTTTCTATTTCGCAGATTTTCACTTTTAGCGGGTGGGTCCGGAACGTAACCCCCGCAATGGAGGGGGGTTTACTGTATATTGGTTCAGGGTACTAGCCAAGCAGAAACAATACCTGAGTATTGCTGATTGGGGTTTTACCTAAAAAATAAGGTTAGTTGAATGGTAATTAGTTTGACAACAGTACTGTACTGGGTTACTGTGGTATTAAGTCACTGTTCCTAGATAAAACTACTGGTTAACATCTTACTCTAACCAAAAAAAAAAAAAAATAATGTATAATATATATAGAATTATACAACTTTATATAAAACATTGTTATGTTATTTTCTGTGTTTTTTACACAATTAGAAAAAAGAATAGCAGTTTTGCTGTGATGAGATTACATTTTCCTCCCTTTTTTTTAAAGAAGGAGGTCACCAACACAACCTCTGATATTAAAATAGAACACTACAGTAAAAAAACAAAAACAAAAAAAAACACATTTGTGATGTGGGCCACCCATATTAGTAAAACGTGGATCTTTGTTTATCTAACTGTACTCTAAATTTTTATTTAAATACTTATTTTTCCTGCCAGTGCAACATTTGGATAGACACTTCCTGATAGATTGACTACACTTTGCTTTTCTGCAGTGAGATCACTGCTGCATTGTCACCTTTGCTGCTGCTATAGTTGCTTAGAAGTTGGCATTGTAGGCAGCCCTGTCAGTGAGTAGCCACATGTAACTCCACCCACGGCCCCCGTAGACAGCACTTTATTGTTTATGCAGGAGCTAAGGGAAATTATGTAAAAGCCCTAGGTTAACAGCTGCAACAAGATACATTACATTCCTTTTAAGGCCAACATGCCAACTAAAGGCTTTAGATTACCTTTCTGTCCTGAAATAAAAATTAGGTACATAAAAACTGCAGCATGTTCATTTTTTTCTAGAATTTTGCAAACTATTGTAGCACTACTCCCAAGGGAGCTGTTGGTGACGGGTTCCCCTGGGTTACCATTAGCAATGGTACAACATTCTGACATGTTTCCAAGTGTTTTTACCTCAGACAAGGACCAGTCCAGTTTCTTTGATTTTTATGTTTCATTAGGAACTTGGATAGGAGAAGGGATGAGTGGGATACTCAAACTGAACTGAACTATACACAATAGGCAGGGACGACTTGAATAAGTGCTGGTTAACACTGGTTAACACTGAGTAACGCTGAGTAACGCTGAGTACACTGTAATTGAGATAGTCACGGCTAGGCTGCTGCTTCACTTTGTCCTTGGCTGTGAAAGGTTCTCTTTAAGCTTCCTGAGGTAATTCTGCCTAAGGCAAGCTATTACTTGAGGTAGACTGTACTGCTGAACAACTTCAGGGCCCTTCCTGGCACCCCCTTTATCCCTAATCTTCAGGGCTTAAAAATTTGGCACCCCCGGAGGCGCATGCATGGCGGCTCCCTGTATGGCCGTTTAGTCAGGGAGCTCCGTCCTGCTGTGTTCCAACAGACAGCCCCGCAGCGCTCACCGGCACACACCTGCCTCCTCCGGACACCGATCGGCTCCGGAACACCCGCGGCACCTCACGGGAACCCCGATGTCTGGTTCCCAGGTCCGTAGGGACCTCTCCCGGCAATTCACCTCGGAGGCCTCCCGCCCTGGCAGCCCCAAGATGGTGGCCGCTTCTCCTCACAGTGCGGGACCGGAGTATCAGGAGGACATTGCGGATGCTCCAACACCCACCATGCCACACAGGTCAGTGGATGACTGCCCGACCACCCCCCTGGACTTGCCCGAGATCCTGTCCCCTGCCTCCACAGTCTCACTCCTGGAGAGGACCCTTGGGGAACTAACTCAGTCCCCGGCTGCAGCCTACCCTGCTGTCCAGTCCCTATCGCAGGGCCCCCTGCCTCTCCCTCATCCTCACCAGCAGGATTTTTCCTTCCTTATGGCTACCTTTTCACAGATGCTCACACAGGGCCTAGTGCAGACTGCTTACCAAATAACTTCTGCCATCCACAATGATCTCCAGAACCTGGGATCCAGACTGGAGGCTATTGAACTTAAATCGGACCAGACTGTCCTTAAAGTCAACCAAAACTCAGCCAGGATGCAGGATTTACATGATCAACTGGACACTGCTTTATCCAAAATTGATGAGCTTGAGAATCGCTCCAGGAGATATAATTTTAGGATCAGGGGATTACCTGAAAGTGTTAAAGATATTGATGAGGCCGTTACCGCCTTCATCCGAGACCTGATTCCTGACATACCACCAGTGGCGTAGCGTGGGGGGTGCTGGGGGGGCCAGTGGCACCGGGCGCAATATTTAGGGGGGCGCATCCCGCGCCAGTGTCACTTTGTCCTAATCCTTATTTTTGTGCAGACAGTGTCACTGGCTCGCTGTGCTTTGGCCGTCATGTTCAGGCTCACAATGGGCGGCGGGCGCCCTGTGATTGGGCGGATGGGGTCATATGACGGCGGCAGGGCTGGCCTGTCTGGGATCGTTGGTGGCAGTGGCACATGCGCAAACCATTGCTCTTGAAGTCCCGCCTGCTGCTCGCTGTCCGAGCTGTGATGTCCCCGTCTCCCTCTTTTCCACTCTAGACCGGGTCTCTGATTTCCTCGTTGTGGCAGCCAGTCTGGCAGTGTGGCCACAGCAGATGAAGATAAAAGCCGGGGAGACCTGAGAGCCGTGTTTCTGGGGGGGGGGGGGGGGGTGGATAATCACGTTCTGGGGAGGGGGACAGCCCTGGAGCCAGCCAGAGCAGACGAGGAGTTAGAGTATGAGGCATCACGTGCTACAGGCTTTCAGCAAGCAAACATGCCCGAGACCCTGTGAGAAGCATCTGTGCATGCGCCGGCTAACTTCTTACTTGCCAAATGCCCTGAGAGACGTGCATGGTGCATTACAAAACAGAATAATTTATTTAAAGGTTTAATAGTTACTCCTGCCTATGTAATGTATCCCTCAGGGCATCCGGCATGTAAGAGGTTAAATGATGAATCCTGCCTATCTATGTAATGTATCCCTCACGACATCCAGCATGTAAGGGGTATCGTTTAACCCCTTACATGCCAAATGCCCTTAGGGATATGCATCACATTGCAGGATTCATCATTTAACCCCTTAAATGCCCTGAGGGACATGCATTAAATAGCAGGATTCATCATTTAACCCGTTACATGCCGAATGCCCTGAGGGATTCATCATTTAACCCCTTACATGCCAATGCCCTGAGGGACATGCATAACATTGCAGGAATCCTCAATTAACCCCTTACACCCCAAATGCCCTGGTCTGAGGGACATGCATTACATAGCGGTATTTATCATTTAACCTCTTGCACGCTGAATGCTTGGTGGGGACAAATGCAGGAACATTACTAATCCCCTTACATGCTAAATGCTTGGCAGGGATACAGGCAGGAACATCACTTAATAATAGTTACCTCAATGCTTCATATTCCTGATATGTGCCTTCTGTACCCTGTACTGGTGTGAAAAAGTATCCTGTTCTCTTTGTATTGCTTCCTTTGTGTGAAATTCCTGGTGATCCTGCTAGTCCCTCTGCTTTCCTATTATAAACTGACCACACCGTGGTCAGTCTTCTAGCTATGCTGGGTGGGAACTCAGCCTGCTTTCCTCCAATGATCAGACTTGTTCTGACACCCCCCCCTGCACAGCCATTCACTGGGATGCTCAGTGTACTGCTGTTTCTCCTCCCCTCTGCTTTTATGTTGGGGGTCAAAAGAATACCTCACACCTGTGGAAACAGCTAGTCGAAGGGACTCATTGAGTGCTAAAACTCAGGTTAGGGGGCGCAAATTACTTGCCTTGCCCCGGGCGCTGACAACCCACGCTACGCCACTGCATACCACCTCACCGCCTGGAACTGGATAGAGCTCATAGCGCTCTCAGAGCCCCCCTCCCTGATGGTTCCCCAAGGGACATTATCGTTAAGCCGCACTTTTATAAAGTAAAAGAGGCGGTCATGAGGATTGCACGACGCTCCGACCATCTGTCTATCCAAGGACACACCATTCAAATATTCGCGGATTTATCGCCTACTACTATTCAGAAAAGGTGATCCCTCAAACCACTCCTTCAAGTTCTGCAACAAAAGGCGATCAAGTATTGGTGGTCCTTTCCCTTCCGTCTTACTTTTCTTCACCAACAACGTACCCATAGCTTCTCGGCTCTTCCGGATGGCGAACAGCTCCTCCTAAAGCTTGGTCTCATCACTCAAGACCCCACCTTCTCCGCTCCTACCAGAAGCTCTGGCTCTTCCAAATGTCCTTCTCCTCAGAGCCCCCTGGTTCCAGCTTGGCAGAAGCAGCAGTTCAAGAGGGCCAAGGATGCTAAACCTCCCTAGATATTCTTTTTTTTGTCTTTATTGTTTTTGTTTTGTTGCTCAAAGGTGTTGGACATCTTCTAATACTATTTTTCTTATATATTATATTGCTCTGCTTACATTATGGGGGATTACGCCCCCATTGTCAGTAATTACTATTGAAACTTTCAGGTGGTAAACTTTGGCTTTTTAACATTTTTTGAAACATATAATTTTATCTTTTGTCTTTTCCTTTTCATTGGGGTGTCTGGTCACAGCGAGATTCCTGCTGCGCCTCGCTCCGTCTCTTCCTGGGACTTTTTCCCCACATAGAGTGGAGCTGATGCCTTCGCTCCTCGAAGACATCTATGGGATTTAGGGGTTGGTGGGATCTGGCCTACCTCTCCTGAATTGGGTGGGGATTTTTTCTTTCAATGAATGTTGGCTAATGTTGCAGTATATGTTCCTCTTTTCTCTTTTCATTTTGTTTCTTCTTATCTCTCCCCTTTCCTTCCCTTCTCCCCCCCCTCAGGTCACCGGGGGTCTCTCTAATTTTTCCCTACAGGGATCATGTCTTCCAGGACCGTCGCCATGTTTGAGCTTCGCTGCCCGCCATGAACGACTCTGGACTCGTTGCTTTGCTCCACCCTCAACTCATCATGTACTGCTGAATCGATGACGACACCGAATACCGCCTCCCGTCCTTAGAAGATTGCTTCTCACAATGTCCAAGGGATTCATTCCCCGTCGAAGAGACGAAAGCTTTTTAATCTGTACCACTCTCACCACATTGACATTGCATTCACTCAGGAGACTCACTTCCCGGCATCTTACAGACCTTTGTTTGTTCACCCCAAATACCCTCAATTCTATTTGGCCAATGCTACTGATAAAACCAGGGGAGTTGCAATATTTTTTGGGCGCCATGTTCACTTTGAACTTACCCGGAAAATAGAGGATCAGGAGGGGAGATATTTATTACTCATAGGCTTACTGGGGGGGTTAAAATACTCTCTCCTATCTTATTACGCCCCGAATAAACGTCAAGATCTGTTTTTTCGCCACTTGGCCACCCACATCATTCCCCAGGCAGAAGGCACATTAATCATGGGGGGGACTCTAATGTAGCCTTGGACCAAAGTCTGGACAAATCCCGCCCGGGTAACCCTCTCTTTGCCGTCCTCCCAGGCAGAGTACCAGGATAGCTAGGCTGCTCTTCTCGGATGGGTTGGTGGACATTTGGAGGGAACATAATCCCCACGCCAAAGACTACACTCAATTCTTAGTCCCACACAACCTCCTATCAAGGATAGATCATATTTTTATTTCTGCGTGGGTGGTCCCATACACGCTTAATTCCTTCATTAAAGGAGTCGCATATCTCTGACCATGCCATGGTTGTCTTACTGCTGAACCGCTCTCCCGCATCTGAGGGTACGTTTCGGTGGCGTCTTAATGAGGCGCTCTTAAGCGATCCAACCCATTGCACAATTATATCTAAAGCATTTGAGGAGTACTTCTCTTCCAATGTCACTCCAGAAGTCTCCCCCGAGACTATCTGGGCTGCTCACAAGGCGGTTATCCGGGGGAAGCTGATTCAACTTTCCACCAACCTCAAGCATCAGAGGCGGGCGGATCTACTTAAACTGGAATCTGACTTTCTCGCGCTTAGTAAGGACCACAAACGGAACCCTACCCGACTTCAAAAGCTCGCCTGGAGGATTCCAGACTTCAATTGAATCTTGCATTGACGACTGAGGCAGAGAAACAACTCCGTTGGTCGGGAGCAAAATTTTATGCTTCCGCCGACAAAATTGGCCCCAGACTCGCGGTTAAATTGACCCCCAGACAGCGTTCGCTCACTATTCCCAAAATTAGAACGTCTCAGGGCACACTCTCCCAAAATCCCCAGCAGGCTTTGCAATACTTTCACACCTTTTATTCA
Organism: Pelophylax lessonae; assembly: GCF_965119305.1. Lineage (NCBI taxonomy): Eukaryota > Metazoa > Chordata > Amphibia > Anura > Ranidae > Pelophylax > Pelophylax lessonae. Next base: position 470,275,737 of record NC_138769.1, on the reverse strand, counting down.
AAACTATACGATTTTCAATCCAGTTCCTCCTCCCGGGAAACGCAGTCCTTTCTAGATTGGCTTTCACTCCCCTGTCTCAGTCGAGAGCATAGGGATATTTTGGAGGTCCCACACAACCTATTTCCGATTCGGAAGTCTTGTTGGTAATTAAGCACTTGAAGACTGGGTCCGCCCCTGGGCCCGATGGGTTCTCCTCGCTCTATTATAAAACTTTCGGGCTTAATTTAGCGCCTCACCTTTGTAGATTCTACAACGAGCTGCAAAAGGGGGAGCCTATTGAGAGGGCCTTAAATTCAGCATACATTTCGGTCATCCCCAAACCGGGCAAGGACCACAGCGATGTTAGCAACTACAGACCTATTTCTCTCATTAACGTGGACCTTAAAATATTGACGAAGGTCCTCGCTAACAGGCTGTCAAGCTTCATCAGTACATATGTTCACAAAGACCAATCGGGTTTTATCCCAGGGAGACAGGGATCCGACCAAATTAGGAGAGCTGTAGACCTTATCTCTTTGACTAACTCCAGATGGGATGGCGGCCCTCACCAAGATACTTTACTCCTTTCCCTCGACTTACATAAGGCGTTTGACTCCCTATCTTGGCTTTATCTCTTTGAGACCCTCCAGAAGTGGGGTTTTGGCACCAAATTCCTCAATATCTTACAAGCCCTCTATTAGCTACCCTCTGCCAAGGTCCAGTTACTGGGACACTATTCTGCTTCTATCCCCATTAAGAGGGGCACACGACAGGGTTGCCCCCTATCACCCCTTATATTTGCGATTGCCATAGAATCACTGGCGATTGCGATCCGCCACCACCCAGACATCCACGGCGTTCGCTGTTGTCCGACAGAGCACAAATGCGCTCTTTTTGCAGATGATGTCCTACTCTTCCTGACGTCCCCTGTTGTTTCGCTCCCTTCCGTCATGCGCTTACTTCAGACGTTCTCTCTCGCCTCCGGCCTCACGGTGAATTTCTCCAAATCCATGGCTCTCAACATCACGGTTCCCATACCTACTCTTGAGGCTCTAAAACCTTCCTTTCCATTTATATGGTGTCATTCCTCGCTCCCCTACTTGGAGGTGCACCTTACCCAGTCCATTGCCACTTTATACCAGACTAATTACCCCCCCTTGTACAGAAAGTTAAAGGCTGACATGACATGCTGGGATTATCACAACCTCTCCTGGCTGGATAGGATAAACTCGGTCAAAATGACCCTGTTACCGAGGCTGCTGTACTTCTTCCGTTCCCTTCCCATCCCCCTTCGTAAAAGTCATCTGAACGCCTTACAATCCGGCGTAGTGAAATTCGTTTGGGGCAAGAAGGGTCACCGATGCTCACGCTCAGTACTATTCCGAAAAAGGACGCAAGGCGGATTGGCCTTGCCCAATCTGTGGAAATATTATCAGGCAGCTCAGCTTGCCCAGTTTTCTGTGATCTATACTCGTGGTCCTAAACCCGACTGGGTTCATATTGAGAGGCAGGCTATCCCTAATTACACACTGGACTATGTCGCCTGGTGCCCATCTAAGCTTCAACCTGCGATCATAGCACCCACCCTGTCGCACTCTATCAGCCTATGTAGACAGCTCTATCGACTCCCTAGTCTGGTCTCACCCATGAGGCCGTTAACTCATTTATTCCATCATCCCCAAATCTTGCCCGGGCATGACTTCAAAGCATTTCAATGGTGGACAAACAAAGGTCTGTACCGCATAGGACATTTCCTATCGCTCTCCGGCCCACTCTCCCTCTCCCATTGCATTAACAAACTTAAGATGCCGGCATCTGAAAAGTTCAGTTTTTTTCAAATTTCCCATTTTCTGCATGCAATGTGGTCGGACAAACAGGTACCTCCAAGATTGACATCCTACGAGCGGTGGTGTTCTGAATCACCGGAGCTGAGGGGGGGGGGCATATCAACCATATACGCAGCCCTGATGGATCCCCTAGATAAGCCCTCTTATGCCCTCAAATGGGAAAGTGATTTACAGACAGCTTACTCACTAGACGAATGGCACCGTATGTTTCATAGATCCTTCAAAGGTGTCATTAACAACATCTGTTTCTCTTACCCCTACCTTTCTACTCATTTCGTCTGATTTTTGTATTTTATTTTATTTTTATATTTATTGCTTTTAGGATTGGGGCTTCCCCCACTCCTCCTTGTGGAGCCTATTCCCATTGCACCTGCCTCCTTACCTGCTCAGGGTTTCTTCTGCTGAGAACCCTGTTACGTCTTGGTGAGAGACCTGGTCCCCAAATGTGTTGCAACCCTCTTGGGTGCTTGGGGCCGGGGTTTCCCTCGCCGATTTGCTGTATTTTCACCCCTCCTCCACACAAGATTCCGCTTGGCTCCCGGGAGGATCTGGGGAAGTCTCTCCATCACTGGTTCCTGTTTATTAGCACACGTAACAGGCCTTTTCTTTGGTCGTCGCTCTTAGTTGGCCAGTATATGCTCTTCTGTATACTTCATTGCTGTTATGCATTGTTCAGATCAATCTCTTGTTTCATTGTTTATTGCTAGTGGTTGCATTTGACAGTTTGTATTGCTTTTGTTTTATTCAATAAAATATTTGAAAGTAAAATTTGGCACCCCCTTTACTATAACACTCTGGGTTAACTGGCTCCTTGATCCCTTTGACCTCTCTGGAGTGGTCCCCTCTCTTAGGCAGACCCCTGGGCAGATCCTTAAATACTCGCGATACTGTTTTTCCAGAAGTCTTCTGCTCCACTGGAGCACACTGGATCCTTTCAGCACAGCTTAACCCCTGGTCCCTAGGCTGACTGCCTGGACCACCTTCCTCACATCAGCAGGAGGAGAGACAGCCGGCCACCTCCTCCTGGGACTTTGCTCCCGCCAAAACACACCCTGTCACATGCCCCTTCTGGATTTATTCCCAATCCCAGGATGTATTGCAGCAATGCCCACCCACTGGGACAGTCATAAACCCTGGTGTGCTTTTGGCTAGGATTCCTCCACTGTCCAACAAGGTCCCTCATTGAATACAGTAGGGAGACTCCCCAGACTCAACAGGTCACACCTGGAAGCATGTGACAGGCTAACTAACAGATCAGACCCTCCTGATAAGCAGAACAGGGTCACACATATGCTTTGCCTAGCACCTACCTGGGAGGGTGCTACACTAGCGTTGCACTGATACCTATCCGGTAGTAAAACCATTACTTTCACAAGTTCAGGGCAATTTTGTTGAGCAATTCAGGTGCAATTTCAAAAAGAGTCTGGTACAATTTTCAGCCCGGTTCAGGTGTGATTTCCAGTGCCATACACTTTAATAAGTCGCACCTGAACCGCCTGAACAAAGTCGCACCAGACGGAGCTTGAAATTGCTAGGCAAACCGGCCCCGCACACATGTGAACCCAGGCTAGGTATCGGTAATTGCTATCGGCGAGTACTAGAGAAAAAGTATATTGTAGGTACACGTACTCGGTCTTAACCACTTGCTGACTGCGCTATAGCGAATGGTCGTCCAGTTCTGGGAGGGCGTCTATTGGCATCCTCTCAGAACCCCGACCCCTGCGCATCCTTGGGGACTGCATTAGGCGTGCTCTGTGATTGCTGAAAGCGGCCCTTTACCATGAGATCAGCTGTGTACAATTATAGCTCATGACATGTAAACAAATGCATTATCTATTATTATGCGTTATCAGCATTTACTTTCCTCAGCGGTGTCACTGTCTGAGGAAAGGAAAGCCAATAACTGGCGATTCTGTGACAGGGGACATTTACACTGATAATTGGGGCCCTGGTTATCAGTGTATATGTCCCCTGCTTAACCCCTAAAACGTTTATCTATAAATATAAGTTCCTTCTTAGCATGTTTTCTCCCCTGGATGTTTTCTTTTTCATCCTCCTGCCTCTAATAGGGGTGAGCTAAAGGTTTGGTCCAAACACAGATTCAGGCTTTGCTTGTTTGGGCGTTCTCTGATTGCCGGATTTTTAGCGGGAATATTTTTTTTTACTGCTGCTATAAATGACAGCTTTCTTGTCTTTGTTTGCATTTAGTTTCCATGACCCTAACTATCATTATCGGCAGAAGTAGAGATGAGATCAGATGTGTCAGTCAGTCAGCAGGTTTTTTCTTTCAATTGAAAGGGGGGGGGGGTAGTATCTGATATACTCTTTATTTTAAAGGGGGAGTTCAGATTCCGATAAAGCCCCAGCTCGAAGACCATTCAAAAACATAAAGCCAGGGTTATGGGGAAGAGGCCCATGTCCTTATCAGCTTGAGGCCTAGGTGCTTTGCCAAGGGGCTTCCCCCTGCCACTATAACTCCCCTATGTTGAGAGCTTGTACCCTGGTATGGTTCATCAGGTGGAGCATGTTAGGGATTACCCCCAAATCTTGGAGAATCTCAGGAAGATGAGTCTGATCTAAAGTCTGTTAAAGTGACAGCATAGGGGTGAACAAATGCTAATGCTTGTATTTCTTGCAACCAGAGGAGGAATGTGCAGCAGGAATTCTGTGGCACCTTTTGTCAGGGAGCAGTCAACCCTAAAGGAACAAACAAAAATTCTCCTGCGCTCGGGTGGTATGTGACAAAGGATGAATGATCTTATGTGGTCTTTATAGTCACCGCTTTAGGTCTTGCCGTCCCCTCAGGACCAAGAGTATCCAAAATACACTGAAAAACAACAGCAAGAAAGGGGCGCACCGATCTCGTGCATTACCACTAAAAAGGTTTATTAAAATCCGAAAGCAACATACATTGTACTCACAAACAAATGATGATTGCACACATGTAACACAAGGGAACCGGTCATCTCCAAAGTAGCCAGGGTACCCCTCTGCTGGATGACGTGCTGGTGTCTGCAAATATCTGGCTAAGATGATGCATTTCGGGGGAGGACCCTCTTCCTCAGAGCCAAAAAGTGCTACTAAGCCATCGTTACATTTGCAAGGCTTTAAGTAATTGGCCTGCGCCACCCTTCACATACTGTCCCGCCCCACAGGGAGCAAAGGTCAGCAATGGGAGTAGCAAGGATGGATATATCAATAGGACAGCACAGTATGCAATAGTATGTGCAAAACCAACCACAAACCACACCAATTGCAAATCATAACGGTAGCATAGACAGAAACAATCGATTAATACAATATCATGGCCTGAGAATAATAACCAACGGTCTCCCCTTAAAAATTTATAAATATAATTTAAAAAACATTATCAAAAAATAGTAGTAAAAATAATAACAATCCACATGTGAACCAGAAGAGTATGTGGTCTAGAACAGCGATTCCAGAGTCGCACAATCAGTATGGATGCAAAATGTATATACATATAGATTAATTAAGCAGTATCTATATAGTCTGACCTTAATAGTATTTCCAAGGCATTGTGAGCTTATTGTAAATGACAGATGTCCTTGGACCAGTTGGTAAACTTAAGGGTAGGGGACCCATGCAGCTATCTGTATCTCCAGCCGCACAGCCGCTCAGCTTGAGCCGCACGCACACCGATACACCCAGGAGTGCAGGCGGATCTGCATTCCACCGCCCGATGCATCACTTCAGGGTGTACTGCAGCGTCGCTTCCTTTTATACCACAATTCAATGTATTGTATGGAGCTTTGACTACTATAGGACCCCACTAGCCCCTTTTAACGCCCTTATGTGTGCGGAAAAGAATGTGTATTACAAAGAATGTATGCGCCCCTATTCGTCTTCACATGTATGGCCCACTGAAGGATGCTGTTGGGCTTGCCCGAATGCCCAATCCCTGGGCGAGTTGTGACTCATGAAGCTTTCAAAGAGAAAGAGGGAGATAACAAAGAGGTAGTTTATCTAATCAGACAAGTTATGCAAAAGACTTTTAGAGAGTCTTCTGCACTAAGACACTTAAGCTGGATGAACACTATCCAACTTTTGTGGCTAGATTTCCTTCAGATTTACCTTTTCTATGTAGTGCAAGGGCCTGCCTGATTGCATACAAATTGAAAGTGTTTAGGTTTGACCTCATATTATATGGTTTTGGTAAGTCTAAAGGAAAAAGTCTTCAGAAAATCTTATAGTGTGTATGGCCCTTTAGACAAATCTTTTGCAGCAAAGGCAGCAACCTTCCAGGGGATCATTCTGCCAGCTCAACCAGTGAGACAGGAAAAAGATTTGTAGGGCAGTATATCCAGAGGGAGAAGCAATTGGAGGCTTTAATTTAAGGGTCCTTTCACACGGCCGCTCCGCTGTTTTTCTCCGCTGTGGGACTTTTTTTTTTTTTCACGGAGCGGATGACATTTGTGTCATCCGCTCCGTATGTCTGCATATCATCCCATCCGTTTGTGGATGATATACGGACATAATGTAAGTCTATGGGGATTGCGGATGTCAGCGGATGACACCGCTGACATCCGATTTTCCTTCCTTTCCATTTTTTGAACGGAGGAAAAATAGGGTTCTGTTCCGTTCCAAAAAACGGAACAGAACTGAAAGGAAGAAAATCGGATGTCAGCGGATGGTATTCTGCTGACATCCGCAATGCCATTGACTTACATTATGTCCGCAAATGATCCGCAAAAAAATAGGATGATTTGCGGACATAAGGAGCGCCTGTGTGAAAGGGCTCATGCAACTTATCAAGGCAGTAAAACAGGCCATTTAGTGGAAGGAAGCTGCTAAAGCTTCCTAAAAAAGAGGACTTTATGAGCACCTCAAAATGGTGACCATCGCTGTTTCATTTTGGACGAGAATAAAGGCCTAGAGTGGGAGGAGTGGAGCAAAGTGAATTGAAAGCAATCCTTCTATAATTGTCTATGCAGCCTTTATCTACTTAAGAAGACTGAAGTGAAACACCTTGATACTCCTCTGCTGCTCGGTGCCTCACTCTTGCAACTTTTGAGACATATGACGCCTCCACTAGAGGATTCAAAAACACGCAGGGATGTGCTAGGCAGACAGGTCATAGTAGATTTAATGAAAAACTACCTACTGTAAATTCAGATGGAGTTCTACTTCCATGCAGCAAAATCCCTGACACCTATATGGGTTGATAACATTGAAATACATTTATCCACCTACCTTTCACCCCCTTCCTGTCCAGGCCAATTTTTAAATTTTAGTGCTGTAACACTTTGAATTACAATTGCACAGCCATGCAACACTGTACACATCTAAAAATTTTTATCATTTTTTTTTTAACAAATAGAACTTTCTTCTGGTGTTATTGGATCACCACCGGGGTTTCTATTGTTCACTAAACAAACAAAAAAAAAATTTATATGCATCGCAAAGTTAGTAAAACAAAAAAAGTTGTACAAATAGAAACTTGTGAGGTTTTAAAAGATATATGAGCTTAAAAGAAATAGTCCATAGGAACAGATTCACAGAAAAGTCCTCCTCCATGCTCCGTGTGATAAAACACCGTAAGTGAAGAGAAAAATTTGATATTAAGCCAGATAGGCAACCAGAAAAGATCTTGCTCCACACCCAATGTGAGTAGTGCAAGCTGCTTACCAGATGTACAGTATCTCACAAAAGTGAGTACACCCCTCACATTTTTATAAATATTTGATTACATCTTTTCATGTGACAACACTGAAGAAATGAAACTTTGCTAAAATGTAGTGCGTGTACAGCTTGTATACCAGTGTAAATTTGCTGTCCCCTCAAAATAACTCAACACACAGCCATTAATGTCAAACCGCTGCCAACAAGAGTGAGTACACCCCTAAGTGGAAATGTCCAAACTGGGCCCAAAGTGTCAATATTTTGTGTGGCCACCATTATTTTCCAGCACTGCCTTAACCCTCTTGGGCGTGGAGTTCACCAGAGCTTCACAGGTTGCCACTGGAGTCCTCTTTCACTGCTCCATGATGACATCACGGAGCTGGTGGATGTTAGAGACCTTGCGCTCCTCCACCTTCCATTTGAGGATACCCCACAGATGCTCAATAGGGTCTTGGTCTGGAGACATCCTTGGCCAGTTCATCATCTTTACCCTCAACTTCTTTAGCAAGCCAGTGGTCGTCTTGGGGGTGTGTTTGGGGCCATTATCATGTTGGAATACTGCCCTGCGGCCCAGTCTCCGAAGGGAGGGGATCATGCTCTGCTTCAGTATGTCACAGTACATGTTGGTATTCATGGTTCCCCCAATGAACTGTAGCTCCCCAGTGCTGGCAGCACTGATGCAGCCCCAGACCATGACACTCCCACTACCATGCTTGACTGTAGGCAAGACTCACTTGTCTTTGTACTCCTCACCCGGTTGCTGCCACAAACGCCTGACACCATCTAAACCAAATTTTATCTTGGTGGCATCAGACCACAGGACATGGTTCCAGTAATCCATGTCTTTAGTCTTCAGTAAACTGTTTGCGGGCTTTCTTGTACATCATCTTTAAAAGAGGCTTCCTTCTGGGACGACAGCCATGCAGACCAATTTGATGCAATGTGCGGAGTATGGTCTGAGCACTGTCAGGCTGACCCCCCACCCCTTCAACCTCTGCAGCAATGCTGGCAGCATTCATGCGTCTATTTCCCAAAGACAACCTCTGGATATGACACTGAGCATGTGCACTCAACCTCTTTGGTCGACCATGACGAAGCCTGTTCAGAGTGGAACCTGTACTGTTAAACTGCTGTGTGGTCTTGGCCACCATGCTGAAGCTCAGTTTTAGGGTCTTGGCAAACTTCTTATAGCCTAGGCCATCTTTATGTAGAGCAACAATTCTTTTTTTTTTTTTCAGAACCTCAGAGAGTTCTTTGCCATGAAGTGCCATGTTGAACTTCCACTGATCAGTATAAGAGAGTGAGAGCAATAACACCAAATTTAACACACCTGCTCCACATTCACACCTGAGATCTTGTAACACTAATGAGTCACATGACACCTGGGAGGGAAATTGGCTAATTTGGCCCAATTTGGACATTTTAATTTAGGGGTGTGCTCACTTTTGTTGCCAGCGGTTTAGACATTAATGGCTGTGTGTTGAGTTATATTGAGGGGGCGGCAAATTTACACTGTTATACAAGCTGTACACTCACTACTTTACATTGTAGCAAAGTGTAATTTCTTCAGTGTTGTCACATGAAAAGATATAATAAAATATTTACAAAAATGTGAGGGGTGTACTCACTTTGAGATACTGTAAGTGACCACTGAATTACAGGTGGTCAAACAGGGCATGGGGAAAAAAGGTCTCCCTCGAACCATAAGTGGTTCCCTCTGCTCACACTTCTCCAGCAATACTCAGAAACAAAAGCATTAAGGCACTTCCATAGTGCGGTATGAAAAAAACGATTTATTGGTAAAATTAAAGATTACACTTAAGAGATTCCGGGATGAAATCAGCATAAAATACAATCCAGACTTGTGCAGCGTTCCTATGGGCTTCCCTCTGGGCTCATTCGTACATCGACCAATAAGGGATGGATCACGTGATGACGTCACCATCATAGGGCTGACCCTATGTGTTTCGTCACAAAGAAGGTCATCTGGAAATAGTCTGAAGTGACGTATTATCACGTGTTTCGGTTATATATAGGGCAGCGGTGCCATCTTAACTGCTGGCAGCTGTCTGCCCATAATAAATGACTCAATATAAGCAAATGCCATTTGTAAAGAAGCTTTGAAAAAGGCCTGCATAGGAACAAAAGATTACTGTCATCTAGTGAAATAAAACAAATAAACATTTAATAATATAAATTAAAAACAATCTAAAAACCTAGAGGGAAACCAAGTCCACAGGAACACCGCAGCACAAAACCACATTTTAAATCAGTTAAAGATAATCAAAAACTAAAAAAATACAATAAAAATCAACCATTATTAATGAAACTATTTATGTCCCAGTCGACATTTAAGCAGAAAGGGACATAAGATTTCATATAAAAAATCCTCTGAGTCCCAAACCTAGATATAGATCTTACCGTATTAATTCCCCTACAATGGGGCAAAACTTTGTCCAAGGAAAAAAAAAGGAGTACCCGCTGGATTCCTGTCATGATGTCTAGCATAATGTCTGGATAAATGATGTTTCTTAAAACCTCTTTTAATACTGCCGACATGTTCAGCCAGTTACATGCAACGCACATTTAGTGCGTCCAATGTACATTGTACAATGGACATTGGATTATGTAGACAACATATTTCAAAGTACATGTAATAAACGTGTTAATATCTGAGTTTTTTGCATTTGTGTCAACTGAAAAGATAAGCACCTTCTCCCTCTAAAGGAGTTGATTTGACAAAAAATGCACTTTCTACAAGAGTCTGAAAAATAAATAGTTTTTGGGGATTCAATAATATTGGGAGCAATCTTATGTTGGAAGGCTGGAGCACCTTTATATACTACAATAGGGTGATCAGGAAGTATGGGGCCAAGCAAGTAACTGTTCTCAAGAAACCTAGATTTTAGAACAGTAGCCTGTTGATAAAAATCCAAGACATCTGTGCAGTTGCGCCTAACATGTTAAAATTTACTTTTGGTAACTGCATTGAACCAGGACGCATGGTGAAAACTTGACAGGGGGTTATAAACATTACAATCTGTTTCCTTAAAGTAGGTGGTAGTAATTAGTTGACCTTCTCTAACCTGGATATTTAGATCCAGGAAGTGTATCTGAGAACTACTAACCTCCTCCTACACAGAGTAGGGTGAATCCCCATAACGGACAAAGAGGTTATGCCCCTTTAAAAACCCTACCAACATAAGCATTGGAATAAGCCCTTTATACCAGGAGGTTCCTCCCAGATACATCAGGGAGGTTCTCCCGCAAAGGTCAGGGTGGAGTAGGATACCAAACTCAAAGGTTCCCTTATCCCGACCAGTTTAACCATCAGAGATTTGAGGCTTATGGACAGAAACCTAGGGATTATAGAGGCTACCAGGGGTCTGAATACTATAGGCATACACCTAGGGGTAACAACATTCCGCTTCAGAATACATTTGCTCCCCTTTCTAACTATGGAGAAGATACTGTAGATATGAGGATGAGCATGTCATCACTAGACACCCCAATCAGTTTGGGGGATATCCCTCATACCTGAGAAGAGGTGGTCAGGATTCCCCCTCAGATTTTAGGAGAGATGAACAACCACAATTTTTTCCCATGGGCAACATCAGAGACAAAATGGGATACGAAGAAAGAGAGGCACCAGAGGGGGAGGAGGAACAGGTCAAAGAAAAGCAAGTATTAAATATGAGAGGAATTTTTAATTTGAGTTTGGTTCACCTGTCACAAGAGGAGCAGAAAGTTCTCAGTCAAGGACTAAAGTTCGCACAACCTCGTAAGCTTAACATATTCGAGACATTCATTGATGTACATAAATTTGTTCGGAAAATTAATGTTAAAAGACATCTTATTACTAACCCCATTGGTAATCAAGCCTTAATACATATGATCCCATACTCTCGAGTTCTAACTAGTAGTAATGGGAACACTAGGGTTCAACACACTAATTTAGCAAATGCCTCTTTATTAAATCCTCCTGGGATTGTTGCTCCTCTATCCTGGTCTTTAGAGAGATGGTTTGGAGGAATTTTGAGGCATTAAACATTCCTAAATTCACAGCAGATCATAATTTACAACAGGGTCTTAAGCAAATATGTGAACGTAAAGATATTGTTGTCCACCCTGTGGACAAGGGAGGGGGCATTGTCTATCTTGATAAGCGTGACTACCTAGAGGAAATTAAAAGGCTCCTATCTGACTGTTCTACATATATACCAGTGGCTTTGAACCCCACTGTGAGGTATAAAAAAGAGTTGAAGGGACTGGTGGATGAGGGTATTCGACAAGGTATCTTGAATAAAAAGGAAAGCGCATACCTGGTAAGTATGGCCCCTAAGGTGGCGGTTTATGCAGTGCTGTATTTTGGCCTAGGCCAACAAGGCCCAGGCCTAGGGCGGCACTTTGCAGGGGGGCAGCAAAGAAACTGCCCCCCCTCCACCTGAGTCTCTATTGGCCACTGGTTGCTAGAGCCACCTCTCTCATTCCCCCCTCTCTCTCAACCCCCTCTCTCTCATCTCCCCTCTCTCTCACCCCCCCTCTCTCTCACCCCTCGCCTCTCATCCCTCTTCTCTCTCTCTCACCCTCCCTCTCTCTCACCCCTCTCTCTCTCTCTCATCCCCCCTCTCGCTCTCTCTCTCTCTCATCCCCCATCTCGCTCTCTCTCTCTCACCCCTCTTCTCTCCCTCTCTCACCCCTCTTCTCTCTCTCTCCCCTCTTCTCTCTCTCTCTCTCACCCCTCTTCTCTCTCTCTCTCTCTCTCCCCTCTCTCTCATCCCCCTCTCGCTCTCTCTCATTCCCCCCTCTCGCTCTCTCTCTCTCTCATCCCCCTCTCTCTGTCTCTCTCTCTCTCATCCTCCCCCCTCTCTCTCAACCCCCCCTCACCCATCCCCCTCTCTCTCTCCCTCACCCACCACCTCTCATGAGATCTCAGGGGTTCATGCTGGGACTTGTAGACCTTCAATTTTGGAGGGAGCCACATCCATTAAAAAAGAAGGAGTGGGGCAAAGTTACATAGGTGGGGGAGGGGGGGGGGGCGCACAATTTTAATCTTGCCTAGGGCAGTACAAAACCAAAATACACCACTGGGTTTATGTACTACTTGCCGAAAATTCACAAAAATCTCTCCAAACCCCCGGGTCGCCCTATAATTAGTGGCAGCGACTCGGTGACTGCCAGGATAAGGAGGTATGTGGATGAGTTCTTACAACCACTAGAACTAAGAACTCCATCCTACCTTAGGGATACGACTCAGGTCACTAATCTTTTACAAGATTTTGAATGGAAAGAAAATCATATTTTCGCAACAGCTGATGTAGCTTCACTTTATACTGTCATTTCTCATCAACATGGGGTGGAATAACAAGAATCCCCCCAGAGAAGGAGTCAACTAAGGACACCGTTATACAAATTAAACAAAAATAAACTTTATTAGGCACATGTGCCAGTGCAAGGTAGCAAAATCAGTGTAATAAGGTGTGACATAACATAAGTAAAATCAGATTAAAAGCACGTCATCCAAATGAAAAACATCAACCCGGGTTGAATAGATGAGCTTCCAAAAATAATTAGATGGTAGTACTGATGATAATAATCATAATGATGATGATGATGAGGGATATCAGGTTACATAAACCAGGAGGGTGAATAAGATCAAGCAATCCCAAGGTCAGAGAATCAATCACATAAGTACTGCCCATATACAGTTCAGCCGATGTAATTCCTCAAGTAAGAGCTCACCACCACGGGTGAATGGATGTGAGTGATATAGGGTCCTATATGAAGAACCTGGAATCAACAAGAGCCGAGTAGTTGGTAACTGAATGGCAGGCAGATGCGATTTGCTGATCTCAGGTGAACCCAGCGTTGTGTGGATAATGAGTTCTCTCAAACCATATCAAATAAAGAGACTGTTATAGGAGAGATAGTGAGTTATCATCCTGGAGTGTAAGCCATGGAAGTCTTCACGGGAGGTGTTGACCCAAATGACCTTTAGACGGTGCACTCCGGCAAAGGCGTTCCCCGTGTCTGGCTCCCCTCTGCACGCTTTCCTATGGCGGGAACAGGAAAGTCAATGGCAGCCCGACATCACGCCAGACGTAGGGGGCGGGGGAATGGATAAGATCCAGCTGCACATTGCCCGATGGTCACGATGGTCAAAATTCAATTGGAGACAAGTTGATGACGTCTATGCTGACATGTTTCACTGGTGCCAAGCCAGTTTCCTCAGAGCTAGCGGTGGAAGGAAGTGCACAGACATTTATAGAGGCCAGTTAATTGCATTCAGGTGTGGTACTAATTAGATGAAAAATAAAGTGCAATACGCAATTTTGGCCACATCGTTGAGCTTCTTTCATTCATGCTTGATAACAACTATTTCCAATTTCTCGGCAATTTCTACCAACAAATCAGAGGGACATCGATGGGGGCACTGTGGGCACCTGCCTACGCATGTCTCCATCTGGGCCTCTGGGAGGAGCAGGTGATCTATCCATCCCCGTTGTACCTCAGCCACTGCCACATGTGGCTCCGGTACATCGACGATGTCCTGCTCCTTTGGGGAGGGACCCTCCCGGGAGGGACCCTCCCCCAGCTGGAGGATTTTGTCGATAGTGTGAACCAGAATGACCGCAATATAAGATTGACCTACACGGCAACGACTGATGAACTCCCTTTCCTGGACCTCTTAATCTCATAGGATAATAAGGGCCTCAAGACTAAGACTTTCCGTAAGGAAACGGCTGCCAACACCCTTCTGGCTGCTGATAGTCATCATCCTAGATCCTTGATCGAAGGTATTCCGATAGGTCAATTCCTAAGAATAAAGAGGAATTGTTCTGACATGATGGACTACCAGACAGAGGCAAGAGATCTACATAAGAGGTTCAGGGAAAGGGGGTACTCGAACAGAGTAATCAGGAAGGCACGCAAGAGGGCAGCACTCAAGAATAAGGCAGATCTACTTACTAACAGGGAAGAACAATCTATTCCCGTGCTGGATGTTAAATCTCAGCACCCCTCGCTCTCTCTCATCCCCCCCTCTCGCTCTCTCTCTCTCTCATCCCCCTCTCTCTGTCTCTCTCTCTCTCTCATCCTCCCCCCTCTCTCTCAACCCCCCCTCACCCATCCCCCTCTCTCTCTCCCTCACCCACCACCTCTCATGAGATCTCAGGGGTTCATGCTGGGACTTGTAGACCTTCAATTTTGGAGGGAGCCACATCCATTAAAAAAGGAGTGGGGCAAAGTTACATAGGTGGGGGAGGGGGGGGGGCGCACAATTTTAATCTTGCCTAGGGCAGTACAAAACCAAAATACACCACTGGGTTTATGTACTACTTGCCGAAAATTCACAAAAATCTCTCCAAACCCCCGGGTCGCCCTATAATTAGTGGCAGCGACTCGGTGACTGCCAGGATAAGGAGGTATGTGGATGAGTTCTTACAACCACTAGAACTAAGAACTCCATCCTACCTTAGGGATACGACTCAGGTCACTAATCTTTTACAAGATTTTGAATGGAAAGAAAATCATATTTTCGCAACAGCTGATGTAGCTTCACTTTATACTGTCATTTCTCATCAACATGGGGTGGAATAACAAGAATCCCCCCAGAGAAGGAGTCAACTAAGGACACCGTTATACAAATTAAACAAAAATAAACTTTATTAGGCACATGTGCCAGTGCAAGGTAGCAAAATCAGTGTAATAAGGTGTGACATAACATAAGTAAAATCAGATTAAAAGCACAATGTCATCCAAATGAAAAACATCAACCCGGGTTGAATAGATGAGCTTCCAAAAATAATTAGATGGTAGTACTGATGATAATAATCATAATGATGATGATGATGAGGGATATCAGGTTACATAAACCAGGAGGGTGAATAAGATCAAGCAATCCCAGGGTCAGAGAATCAATCACATAAGTACTGCCCATATACAGTTCAGCCGATGTAATTCCTCAAGTAAGAGCTCACCACCACGGGTGAATGGATGTGAGTGATATAGGGTCCTATATGAAGAACCTGGAATCAACAAGAGCCGAGTAGTTGGTAACTGAATGGCAGGCAGATGCGATTTGCTGATCTCAGGTGAACCCAGCGTTGTGTGGATAATGAGTTCTCTCAAACCATATCAAATAAAGAGACTGTTATAGGAGAGATAGTGAGTTATCATCCTGGAGTGTAAGCCATGGAAGTCTTCACGGGAGGTGTTGACCCAAATGACCTTTAGACGGTGCACTCCGGCAAAGGCGTTCCCCGTGTCTGGCTCCCCTCTGCACGCTTTCCTATGGCGGGAACAGGAAAGTCAATGGCAGCCCGACATCACGCCAGACGTAGGGGGCGGGGGAATGGATAAGATCCAGCTGCACATTGCCCGATGGTCACGATGGTCAAAATTCAATTGGAGACAAGTTGATGACGTCTATGCTGACATGTTTCACTGGTGCCAAGCCAGTTTCCTCAGAGCTAGCGGTGGAAGGAAGTGCACAGACATTTATAGAGGCCAGTTAATTGCATTCAGGTGTGGTACTAATTAGATGAAAAATAAAGTGCAATACGCAATTTTGGCCACATCGTTGAGCTTCTTTCATTCATGCTTGATAACAACTATTTCCAATTTCTCGGCAATTTCTACCAACAAATCAGAGGGACATCGATGGGGGCACTGTGGGCACCTGCCTACGCATGTCTCCATCTGGGCCTCTGGGAGGAGCAGGTGATCTATCCATCCCCGTTGTAACTCAGCCACTGCCACATGTGGCTCAGGTACATCGACGATGTCCTGCTCCTTTGGGGAGGGACCCTCCCGGGAGGGACCCTCCCCCAGCTGGAGGATTTTGTCGATAGTGTGAACCAGAATGACCGCAATATAAGATTGACCTACACGGCAACGACTGATGAACTCCCTTTCCTGGACCTCTTAATCTCATAGGATAATAAGGGCCTCAAGACTAAGACTTTCCGTAAGGAAACGGCTGCCAACACCCTTCTGGCTGCTGATAGTCATCATCCTAGATCCTTGATCGAAGGTATTCCGATAGGTCAATTCCTAAGAATAAAGAGGAATTGTTCTGACATGATGGACTACCAGACAGAGGCAAGAGATCTACATAAGAGGTTCAGGGAAAGGGGGTACTCGAACAGAGTAATCAGGAAGGCACACAAGAGGGCAGCACTCAAGAATAAGGCAGATCTACTTACTAACAGGGAAGAACAATCTATTCCCGTGCTGGATGTTAAATCTCAGCACCCCCGGATAGTTACCAAGTTCGGTACTCAATGGGACCAGGTAAAAGCCATTCTCAATAAACACTGGCAGGTTTTAACAGTCTCCCCCCCACCATAGGATCCATCGTAGGCCCACGGCCACTCGTTACAGCTAAAAGAGCAAGAAACCTTAAGGACAGTCTTATGCACTCGGAGTATGTCAGAACAGGCAAAAGTAGGGACTGGCTGTCTACATTACCCCAATTGAGAGGCATGTTTGCCTGTGGCAGGTGTTCCATATGCAGGCATGTGATTAAATCAGACTTTTTTCTTAGCTGTGATGGGTCGACTAATTTTAAGATAAATAGTTTCATTAATTGTCAAACCACACGAGTCATTTACCAGCTGATTTGTCCATGCAACAAATCCTACATAGGGAAAACAAAAAGAGAACTTAACCACTTAAGCCCCGGAAGATTTTACCCCCTTTCTGACCAGGGCCTATTTTGAGATTCGGCACTGCGTGACTTTAACGGATAATTGCGCGCTCGTGCAACGCTGTGCACAAATGAAACTGACATCCTTTTTTTTCCCACAAACAGAGCTTTCTTTTGGTGGTATTTGGTCACCTGTGCAATTTTTATTTTTTGCGCTATAAACAAAAAAAGAGCGACAATTTTGCAAAAATAACAATATTTTTCAAATTTTTTATATGAAATTCCCCCCCAAAAAATGTAAAAAATCAAAATTTTTTAACATTTCAGGCCAATTTGTTTTTTGCTACAGATGCTTGGTAAAAAAAAAAAAATCACAATAAGCGTATTTTGATTGGTTTGCGCAAAAGTTATTGCGTTAACTAACTAAGGGAAACATTTTTGTCATTTTTATTGTTTATATTTTTAACGAGTAATGACGGCGATCTGCGATTTTTTTTGCGGGACTGCAACATTGCAACGGACAGATCGGACCCTTGACTGACATTTTTGACACTTTTGGGGGTATCAGTGACATTACTACAGTAATCAGTGCTATACATATGCACTGTTACTATAAAAATGACACTGGGAGGGAAGGGGTTAACTTTATTGGAGAGGGAGGGGTTAAGTGTGTCCCTAGGGGCGTGCTTCTAACTGTGATTGGATGTGGCTGTGTGTGTAACAGCAAAGATCAACGGTCCTACATAGCAGGATCGTATGATCTGTGCTTTTACACAGGGAAGAATGACAGGCGGCTTTGTTTACATTAGCCGCCTGCTTTTCTCCCTCTCCACCCGACAATCGCGAGTGACCGGCGGACATTGGGTCCGCCGGTCACACGTGCGGGCTTCTTAGGGTACGATCGGGGGCGGGAGCGCGCCTCTGGTGGTGCGCGCTCGCCCCCTATTGGCTTCCAGGCTAGTGACCTACCGGTACGTCACTTTGCCTGGGAGGAGCGGCGGTCGGCGGTCGGCAAGTGGTTAAAGTGAGGATATCTGAACATCTGACTGACATTCAGAAAAAAGTTGATAACAAGACTATTCCGTTACATTTTTTTAGAGCATCATGATTCCAAGCCAGACGGCCTTAAAAAAGGAGGCATTTTTGCACTGAAACTTCCACCTAGAAGGGGAGATTTCGATAAAATTCTATTACAAAAGGAGAAGTATTGGATATACAGAATGGGGTCACTTGTGTCCCGTGGATTAAATGTGGAATTTAGTCTACAACCTTTTCTGGAATCTTAATACGTTCCCCTTCTACCATCTTTGGGAATGGCTGTTACCTATAGGGAATCAACCTGCTCTTTAGCATGTAATGGTGTTTGTTCGATGTACTCACCAGAAATGGTGTATATCCTCTCCCCACGTCATATAGATATAAGTATTCTGTAGAAGTGTGTACCTTTTATATCCCTATCCATCAGGGTGTTCACAATCTATATCTCTGCCCACGTGTGGCTATTGACTTTCTAATTGTATGTAGAGGGGCCTTACCTATAAGACGTGGGGATATGTTAAAAATCTTTGGATATGCTGTCTGTGTAGGTTTACACCTTTACTAAGGCTTTTAACTCCCGCAAAGTCAGGAGAGTATCCCTTTCTTGCTCTTGCTCTATCTTGTGCTTTTTTTCTGTGTAAAAAATAGCCTTTGGTGGAAAAAAGCACATATATATGTGCATCATTTACAGCAAAAACTTTCTTCTTTTCTTGTATGTATGTGTTTTCCTGTATGTGTTTTAATCTTTTTTATATAAATTGGCTCAATTTTTGATCCATATATGCTGTATCTCTCCTTAGAAGTGGATATCCTTTTTGCATGAGATGTACGTTTCTAGGGAGAAAGTATTGACGTTGGTGGGAGGATTATATTGATTTATCCTCGCCTTTGCGTGAGGGCATCTTGTTGCCAAAATTGCGTGTTGGTAGAAATTGCCGAGAAATTGGAAATAGTTGTTATCAAGCATGAATAAAAGAAGATGCTCAACGATGTGGCCAAAATTGCGTATTGCACTTTATTTTTCATCTAATTAGTACCACACCTGAATGTAATTAACTGGCCTCTATAAATGTCTGTGCCCTCCCTTCACCGCTAGCTCTGAGGAATCTGGCTTGGCACCAGTGAAACATGTCAGCATAGACGTCATCAGCTTGTCTCCAATTGAATTGTGACCATCGGGCACCGTACGGCTGGATCTTATCCGTTCCCCCGCCCCCTACGTCCGACGTGATGTCGGGCTGCCATTGACGTTCCTGTTCCCGCCATAGGGAAGCGTGCAGAGGGGAGCCAGACACGGGGAACGCCTTTGCCGGAGTGCACCGTCTACAGGTCATTTGGGTCAACATTTCCCGTGAAGATTTTCATGGCTTACACTCCAGGATGGTAACTCACTATCTCTCCTATAACAGTCTCTTTATTTGATATGATTTGAGAGAAATCATTATCCACACAATGCTGGGTTCACCTGAGATCAGCAAATCGCATCTGCCTGCCATTCAGTTATCAACTACTCGGCTCTTGTTGATTACAGTTTCTTCATATAGGACCCTATATCACTCACATCCATTCACCCGTGGTGGTGAGCTCTTACTTGAGGAATTACATCGGCTGAACTGTATATGGGCAGTACTTATGTGATTGATTCTCTGACCCTGGGATTGCTTGATCTTATTCACCTCCTTGTTTATGTAACCTGATATCCCTCATCATCATCATCATTATGATTATTATCATCAGTACTACCATCTAATTATTTTTGGAAGCTCATCTATTCAACCCGGGTTGATGTTTTTCATTTGGATGACGTGTTTTTAATCTGATTTTACTTATGTTATGTCACACCTTATTACACTGATTTTTTTACCTTGCACTGGCACATGTGCCTAATAAAGTTTATTTTTGTTTAATTTGCATAACGGTGTCCTTAGTTGACTCCTTCTCTGGGGGGATTCTTGTTCTCTCCATACCCTGTTTTTTACAGTACTGCTCTGTCAACGGCCACCTGTTGTGAATCTGGATTTCACCAATTTTTTGGTGCTCCAGTCCACTGGGGCCTTTGGGTATATGCTCTACTTTTGGAACATGGGGTGGAAGCAGTTAACTATTACTTGGATCAAGATAGTTCTTTACCAATGGCACAAATCGATTTTATTTTAACCACTTGCCGACCAGCCACCCTACATATACTGTGGCAGGTAGACAGGTTCCCGCGAAACGAGGTACCTGTACGTTGCTTCGCGGGAGCGCTCATGGGGGCGCGCGCCCATTCACCACAGGGGAAGCTGATCTGCAGGGCCAGCGGCCATGATTGCCGCCAGGCACCCACGATCGCTTCCCCTGGTTGTAAACACGGCAGATCGCTGTTCTGTCAGCAATGAACACAGAGCTCTTGTGTTCCTCCTATTTAGGAACACAGGTCCCTGTGTTCATTCCACAAGTCCATCTCCCACACAGTTAGAAAGCACCTCCTAGGGACACATTTAACCCTTTGATTGCCCCCTTGTGTTAACCCCTTCCCTGCTAGTGTCATTAGTACAGTACCAGTGCATATTTTTAGCACTGATTACTGTAGTAATCTCACTGGTCCCCCCAAAAGTGTCAAAAAATGTCAGTTTGGTGTCTGATCTGTCTGCCACAATGTCGCAGTGCCGCTAAAAAAAACAGATGGGGGTGTGGCCTGATGGTGGAGTGAGCGGTTCACTTTCACAGGAGCTCTGAGAATCCACATCCATCCTTCTGTCCATCATTCACCGATTCGCAGCCAATTGACACCGCTGACGCCCCCGAGACCATGCACAGCCGATGGTCTGCAGTTATGGTGAAAATAGGGCAGTGTAAAGCCGCCTCGGCGGCCAGGAAGCAGGACAGGTTCCTGAGGCAAGATGGCGCCAGCAGTCTTCCCTCCTTGGCTTCCAGCGACGCCTTACCTCCTCTGTTACCCACACAGAGGGACTCCGCATGCTCCTCTCCTGAAGTGCCTGACTTATCTTGCTCTGCCGCGCTGTTCTCAGATGCCATCCTGCTTTCTTCTGACTCAGGTGAGCCGATCCATGCTCCTGCTAAGCCTACTTTGGCCCAAATAATGACTGCCATTCAAGACTGCAAAACTTCCTTAACCACCCAGATAGAAACTATACATATCAATTTCTCCCTACTGAAGCAGAACGTACAGAACTTGAGGGATCGCACTGGGGAAGTGAAGACACGTGTAAGTACTTTGGAAGACACTGTGGCTCCTCTCACTACTAACCTGCGGGCAGCGTCCACGGAATTGATGGTGCTCAAATCCAAGATAGATGATCTTGAAAATAGGTCTAGACGCAATAATCTACGCATTGTGGGGTTCCCGGAGAAGTCAGAGGGAGCGAGCCCGGAACAATTTCTTCTTACTTGGCTAAGACACACTGGGCCGCGATATTATCCCCCCCCTCTTTTGCCATAGAAAGGGCACACCACACTCCTCCGAAACCCCCTCTCCCAGGGGCCTCACCAAAACCCATTATTGCCCGTCTCCTCAACTTTCAGGATAAGGTTGCCATGCCTGCATGCTGCAAGACAACGTGAAGAACTTCAGTACAATGGCAAAGCTATTCTTATTTTTCCTGATTTCTCAGCAGAGGTCCAACACCAATGTGCCTCTTTCAATGCCATTAAAGCCTGGCTGAGGGAGCATGCTATTCAATACTCCATGTTGTTTCCGGCAAAGCTTAAAATCATCGCTGCAGGAAAGGCTCACTTCTTCAACTCACCAACTGAAGCTTCATTCTGGATAGATGAAACCCTGGGCCAACCGCAGAGGAATCACTGGCGCTGATTGAACCCCATTTCTCCCATCTCTTGACTTGCCGGAGGAACAACTGCTCACTGCTGATACCATTTATCTGTTACTCCTCCATTTGCGGCACTATCGCAAGCCATGTAAACTGTTTGCTGCCCTGTTTGTCACCAGATGACCCTACTGCTGCCTATGTTCGCTTTGGCCCTGTGCATCTTCATGTGACCATTGACAGAAAGACAGTTCTGGGGGTTTGTTCTGTTCTTTTTTATATCCCCCCGCCATCCTTACTCTCCTGCAGGATTCTCTGGAAGCTCCGTTTTCTCCACAGGCCCACTTTCCACTCAGGTGTGATGTCCGCATTACGAGTTTGTTCTCGGGTTTACGTTTTTTGTTCAGGTCCTAGGCTCTCTATAGTTGGGATGGAAGAGCATGGTGGGTGGGATGGGGTTTCCGGAGTCTGCCTTTTTGCTCTGGAACTTTGTGTAATATGTGTTCTCTGCTATATGTCTGTGCCTTTCTTTTGTCCACTTGGATTCTCAGTGATGCCTACTCCTGGAGTACATACCTAGATGTACTGTGGTTCCTCCTACAAGTGTTCATTTTTTTCTTGTACTGTAATAGCTAGTATTCTTAAACTCCTTTCCTGGAATCAGATAGGGGGGAAGGGTAGTTGGAATCGGCGCTACCTTTTTTGTGTAAATAAAACCAACAATGTATCCAGACCGTGGGGTAACTTTTTAAATATGTGCAATTCAAGGTGCCAGTGCAAAGAATATGTGCATATAAAACAAATCGTGCAAATCGAATTTGTTGGATGTATGGCCGGATAATAAAAAGATCACAAAGTGCTGGTGAAGTTTGTTTAATGTGACAAGATAAAGTGCATGTGTAAAATAAATATTAATAAAAGCAAGTATCAAGTGAATAAAAATTAATAAATAGTAATGGTGGTGAATAATAAGTGCTTAAATCCCGACTTCCACTAGAGGTCGCACTTACCCCTCAGCAAAGGTATCAGTCCTGGCTGCAAAGGGTCAAACAGAAATTCCCAGACCTAGCACCAATGATCCTTACGGACAAATGGATCCCATCTGGGTGTTTAAGTGAAAAAACCTCATAGCATAGTATGTAATATGTAATATTACAAAAGGGAGCAGCAGTGACTCACGGTTAGGCTGTAGTTGATCGACTCAGAAAGTGTTTGCAGCACCAGGGAGCTTCCGCGTTCCACACACGGCGGACTGCAGACCGGAAGTGACGTTGACGTATGGTACCGCCCTACGCGTTTCGTCATTGGACATCTACTGGAACGGTGTCCGTCAATCATCCTCCCAGTCCTTATATAGCCGGAAGTATCCAAGCAACCAATAAAGCATCCGCCTCCATATTGGTGGTCCAGCTCGGTTCACAGGGGACATTTTGGTACACCCAGTGTACACCGGCTGAATTAAGAATACATTTATCTACGGCTTATCACATCATCATGCTCGATCAAACTGCAGCACACATTCAGAAGATGGACAGACAATCCTTTTATTAAACATGAAAAAAATATAAAAGAATAAAAAATTCAAAAATGTATTAAAAAAATATTTTATCGGTATAAAGGTAATATAAAAAAGCAAAAAAAATATTGGTAATTATTGGATGTTTTATTGGGTTTGTGAAAAAATGGCAAGATTCCTTATTGCTATGTGTACAACTGTTCTACACATAGCAATAAGGAATCTTGCCATTTTTTTCACAAACCCAATAAAACATCCAATAATTACCAATATTTTTTTCGCTTTTTTATATTACCTTTATACCGATAAAATATTTTTTTAAATACATTTTTTAATTTTTTATTCTTTTATATATTTTTTTCATGTTTAATAAAAGGATTGTCTGTCCATCTTCTGAATGTGTGCTGCAGTTTGATCGAGCATGATGATGTGATAAGCCGTAGATAAATGTATCCTTAATTCACACTGGGTGTACCAAAATGTACCAAAATGTCCCCTGTGAACCGAGCTGGAGCACCAATATGGAGGCGGACGCTTTATTGGTTGCTTGGATACTTCCGGCTATATAAGGACTGGGAGGTTGATTTACAGACACCGTTCCAGTAGACGTCCAATGACGAAACGCGTAGGCCGGTACCATACCGTACGTCGACGTCACTTCCGGTCTGCAGTCCGCCGTGTGTGGAACGCGGAAGCTCCCCGGCGCTGCAAACACTTTCTGAGTCGATCAGCTACAGCCTAACCGTGAGTCACTGCTGCTCCCTTTTGTAATATTACATATTACACACTACGCTATGAGGTTTTTTCACTTAAACACCCAGATGGGATCCATTTGTCCATAAGGATCATTGGTGCTAGTTCTGGGAATTTCTGTTTGACCCTTTGCAGCTAGGACTGATACCTTTGCTGAGGGGTAAGTGCGACCTCTAGTGGAAGTCGGGATTTAAGCACTTATTACTCACCACCATTACTATTTATTCACTTGATACTTGCTTTTATTAATATTTATTTTACACACGCACTTTATCTTGTCACATTAAACAAACTTCACCAGCACTTTGTGATCTTTTTATTATCCGCCCAAACATCCAACAAATTCTATTTGCACAATTTGTTTTATATGCACATATTCTTTGCACTGCCACCTTGAATTGCACATATTTAAAAAGTTATCCCACGGTCTGGATACATTGTTGGTTTTATTTACACAAAAAAGGTAGCGCCGATTCCAACTACCCTTCCCCCCCTATCTGATACTTGACCCCTAATTTTAGGGGTTGGTTGGTGGCTGCAACCTATTTCTATGTAATACAGTCTCTGAGAATTTATCCATAGCGCTGGTCTCTCGTTTACCTATATCCTCCTTTCCTGGAATGTCCGAGGTCTGAACTCACCACAGAAACGGTCCCTCACTTTCTCCTTCATCAAAGAATACAGGTGGCACATCATATGTCTGCAGGAGAACCATTTAATTCCCCCCAAAATGCTAGCACTTAAAAAGGCGTGGATAGCACACACTTTTCATGCATCCCACACTTCTTACTCTAGGGGGGTCTCCATCCTTATTACTAAGTCCCTGTCGGCTGATCCAGAGGGCCGTTTTGTTGCCATCTCCATCCAGGTCGGACGCTGTGTCTGCAACTTAGTTAATCTCTATATGCCCCCCCTGTTTTCTCCAGACCTCCTAACATGACTGACCTCACTCGCCTTGGATCTCCCCGCTGGACTTATGTTGTATGTGGGGGATTTCAGTGCAGTGATGGATCCTGCCTGTGACCGTTTGCAGGGTGAGGGCAAATCATATCAAGGTTTCTTGAACTGGATAGAGGTATATGATTTTGTTGATGTGTGGCGGTGGAAGCATCCGCAGTTCACTTACCACTCAGACACTTTCCGCATGATATCCCGTATTGACTATGCTTTTGCCACTACCTCCACCCTCCCCTACATATCTAAAGCCTCTATACTGCCCCGTGGCATCTCTGATCATGTCCCACTGCTGATAGAACTGGACATCCTACCGTCCTACAACCCGTCTTTATGGTGTTTGAATTCACACTGGCTGGAGGATCCTACCGTTTACAATGCCTGCCTACAGGGTGTGGCGGAATATTGGCAAATTAATACTGATGTGGTTACTCCAGCCACTGAATGGGAAGCCTTTAAAACCACAACAAATGTTGGAGGCTGAGGAGTCGTATACTGCTTCACCCTCTCCGCAGTCCCATGCCCAGTGGTTGCACTCCCGTAGAATGTATGAGCTCCGTTTGCTGGACCTCCCGCGGAAACAGATGTTATATACTTCCCAAAAAATGTTTGAACATGGCAACAAGGCTGGACGTCTGCTGGCTTATCTGGCACGCCCAGACCGGGTTCTGACCTCGATTCTCCGTATACGCTCCGCCCTAGGCATTCTAACACCATGCAATATGATAATACCCAACTGATGTATTATATGTCTGATAACCCCTGTAACGTTTTGGAGTGATATAACTCAAGTGGTGCATGCGATTTGAAGAAGTAGTGCCAGTCCAGACTGCATTTTTAAGGGCACGGCAACCCATTTTTAATTAAAGGCATAAAGAAAGTTCAGAAAACATTGGGTTCCACCATTACTGTATATTTGTTAAATTCAGCCTCCTGGCTTACTCATATGCCCAATGGCTGCTTCAGGCCTCACGCCTAGGCCTTAGGTCTGATCCTCAGACCAACACAAGTATCCTTTGTCAAGCTCCCTTGTAGCTTTCTTGGGATCAGCTTCATACTGCACTGTTGCAGAATACATCTGCCTCCTGCAGACCTGTACACTCTGGCTGCCAACTGCGGCCTATCTCTCTCTCAGGGATGATAGGAGCCCTCCTGACTCCCGTACACAGACCTCGTGTCTGTCGGTTGGAGGACTCCTGGGCCTGAATGCTAACCCTGGGAATAATATGAACCCAGCCCAGAGGTGTGCAATCAGCAGGCCTGTCTTAATCAAAACCAGGCGTAGATTGCTAACACACACAGTGACCCGGGGTCGCCTCTCTACACCCCCTTCCAGTACTCACTAGAAAGCATAGGGAATTGCTAGATGCTCCTCTTACTAAGGAGGAGATAGAAAGAGCCAAAACACAGATGCCTAAGCATAAGACACCGGGCCCAGATGGGTACCCAGTGGAGTGGTATGACAAATACAAATATTTATTGAGCCCTATCTTCTACATACCTTTAATGCAGCCTGTGATGCGGGTATTCTACCCCCTTCGATGTGAGAGGCCTTGATTATTTTGCTCCTTAACCACTTAAGCCCCGGAGGATTTGGCTGCTAAAGGTCCAGACCCCTTTTTTCAACTTGGCACTTCGTGACTTTAACTGATAATTGCGCGGTCATGCAATGCAGTACCTAAACGAAATTTACGTCCTTTTTTTCCCACAAACAGAGCTTTCTTTTGGTGGTATTTGATCAGCTCTGCGCTTTTTATTTTTTGCGATATTAATAAAAAAAGAGCGAAAATTTTGCAAAAAAATGACATTTTCAACTTTGTCTTTTAAAAAATATCCAATATACTCAATTTATGTCATTTTTTTTGGCCAAAATATATTTAGCTACATGTCTTTGACAAAAAAAAAATCAATGAGCGTATTTTTATTGGTTTGCGCAAAAGTTATAGCGTCTACAAACTATGGTGTAAATACTGAAATTTACGAAGCTTTAATTTCTGACTGCCTATCTCATTTCATGAAGTGCTAAAATGGCGGGGCAGTACAAAACCCCCCCAAACTACCACTTTTTGGAAAGTAGACATCCTAAGGAATGTTCTGAGGGGCATGTTGAGCTCATTGAATATTTTATTTTTTTGTCATAGGTGTTTGAAAATGACAAAAATAATTTTTTTTTTTTTTTTTTACACAAAGTTGTCATTGAAATGATATATTGCTCACACATGCCATGGGTATATGTGTAATTACACCCCAAAATATATTCTGCTGCTTCTCCTGAGTACAGGGATACTACATATGTGAGACTTTTTGGGAGCGTAGCTGTGTACGGGAGCCGGAAAACAAATCACCACCATCAGAATTTCAAAGGGCGTACATTTTTCATTGCATTTTCTCACTACCTATAACGGTTTTGGAGGCCCTGAAATGTCAAGATACCACAAAACCCCCCCAAATGACCCCATTTTGGAAAGTAGACACCCCAAGCTGTTTGCTGAGAGGCATGGTGAGTCCATGGAATATTTTATATTTTGCCACAAGTTTCGGGAAAATTACAATTTTTTTTTTTAATTTTTTTTTTTTACACAACGTTGTCACTAAAAGATAAATTTCTCACACATGACATGGGTATATGTGGAATGACACCCCAAAATACATTCTGCCACTTCTCCTGAGTATGGGGATGCCCCATGTGTGAGACTTTTTGGGAGCCTAGCTGTGTACAGGACCGCGAAAACCAATCAACACTCTCAGGTTTTCTAATGGCGTAAATTGTTCATGTCACCTCTGCACTACCTGTCGCAGTTTCAGAGGCCCTAAAATTCCAAAATAGCACAAAACCCCCCCTAAATGACCCCATTTTGCAAAGTAGACACCCCAAGCTATTTGCTGAGAGGCATGGTGAGTCCATGGAATATTTTATATTTTGCCACAAGTTCCGGGAAATATATATATATATAT
The DNA here is from genome assembly GCF_965119305.1 of Pelophylax lessonae. Classification (NCBI taxonomy): domain Eukaryota; kingdom Metazoa; phylum Chordata; class Amphibia; order Anura; family Ranidae; genus Pelophylax; species Pelophylax lessonae. Next base: position 470,247,636 of record NC_138769.1, on the reverse strand, counting down.
ATATTTTTTTTTTTTTTACACAAAGTTGTCAGTAAATGATATATTGCTCACACATGCCATGGGTATATGTGAAATGACACCCCAAAATACATTCTGCTGCTTCTCCTGAGTACAAGGATACCCCATGTGTGAGACTTTTTTGCAGTCTAGCCGCGTACAGGACCCAGAAAACCAATCTGCACCTTCTGGCTTTCTAAGGGCGTAAATTGTTGATCTCACTCCTTACTACCTATCACACTTTTGAAGTCCATAAAAGGCCAAGATGGCACAAAACCCCCCCAAATGACCCCATTTTGCAAAGTAGACACTCCAATCTATTTGCTGAGAGGCATGGTGAGTATTTTGCAGCTCTCATTTTTTTGGGAAAATGAAAAAAAAACAGGAAAATGCATTTTTTTTCCTCTTTTTTCAATTTCCAAAACTTTGTGACAAAAAGTGAGATCTGCAAAACACTCAACATGCCTCTCTGCAAATAGCTCAGGGTGTCTACTTTCCAAAATGGGGTCATTTGGGGGGGTTTTGTGCTATCTTGGAATTTTAGGGCCTCCGAAACTGTGATAGGTAGTCAGGAGTGAAATCAACAATTTACGCCCTTGGAAAGCCTGAAAGTGGAGGTTGGTTTTCGGGGTCCTGTACTCGGCTAGACTGCAAAAAAGTCTCACACATGGGGTATCCCTGTACTCAGGAGAAGCAGCAGAATGTATTTTGGGGTGTCATTTCACATATACCCGTGGCATGTGTGAGCAATATATCATTTACTGACAGCTTTGTGTAAAAAAAAAAAATATATATATATATATATATATATATATATATATATATATTTCCCGGAACTTGTGGTAAAATATAAAATATTCCATGGACTCACCATGCCTCTCAGCAAACAGCTTGGGGTGTCTACTTTCCAAAATGGGGTCATTTGGGGGGGTTTTGTGCTATCTTTGAATTTTAGGGCCTCCGAAACTGTGATAGGTAGTCAGGAGTGAAATCAACAATTTACGCCCTTGGAAAGCCTGAAAGTGGAGGTTGGATTTCGGGGTCCTGTACTCGGCTAGACTGCAAAAAAGTCTCACACATGGGGTATCCCTGTACTCAGGAGAAGCAGCAGAATGTATTTTGGGGTGTCATTTCACATATACCCGTGGCATGTGTGAGCAATATATCATTTACTGACAGCTTTGTGTAAAAAAAAAAAAAAAATATATATATATATATATTTCCCGGAACTTGTGGTAAAATATAAAATATTCCATGGACTCACCATGCCTCTCAGCAAACAGCTTGGGGTGTCTACATTCCAAAATGGGGTCATTTGGGGGGGTTTTGTGCTATCTTAGAATTTTAGGGCCTCCGAAACTGTGATAGGTAGTCAGGAGTGAAATCAACAATTTACGCCCTTGGAAAGCCTGAAAGTGGAGGTTGGATTTCGGGGTCCTGTACTCGGCTAGACTGCAAAAAAGTCTCACACATGGGGTATCCCTGTACTCAGGAGAAGCAGCAGAATCTATTTTGGGGTGTCATTTCACATATACCCGTGGCATGTGTGAGCAATATATAATTTACTGACAGCTTTGTGTAAAAAAAAAAAATATATATATATATATATATATATATTTCCCGGAACTTGTGGTAAAATATAAAATATTCCATGGACTCACCATGCCTCACAGCAAACAGCTTGGGGTGTCTACTTTCCAAAATGGGGTCATTTGGGGGGGTTTTGTGCTATCTTAGAATTTTAGGGCCTCCGAAACTGTGATAGGTAGTCAGGAGTGAAATCAACAATTTACGCCCTTGGAAAGCCTGAAAGTGGAGGTTGGATTTCGGGGTCCTGTACTCGGCTAGACTGCAAAAAAGTCTCACACATGGGGTATCCCTGTACTCAGGAGAAGCAGCAGAATGTATTTTGGGGTGTCATTTCACATATACCCATGGCATGTGTGAGCAATATATCATTTACTGACAGCTTTGTGTAAAAAAAAAAAAATATATATATATATTTCCCGGAACTTGTGGCAAAATATAAAATATTCCATGGACTCACCATGCCTCTCAGCAAACAGCTTGGGGTGTCTACTTTCCAAAATGGGGTCATTTGGGGGGGTTTTGTGCTATCTTGGAATTTTAGGGCCTCCGAAACTGTGATAGGTAGTCAGGAGTGAAATCAACAATTTACGCCTTTGGAAAGCCTGAAAGTGGGGACTGGTTTTCGGGGACCTGTACTCGGCTAGACTGCAAAAAAGTTTCACACATGGGGTATCCCTGTACTCAGGATAAGCAGCAGAATGTATTTTGGGGTGTCATTTCACATATACACATGGCATGTGTGAGAAATATATCATTTAGTGACAACTTTCTGTAAAAAAACAACAAAAAAAAAAAGAAATAATAATTTTCCCGACACTTGTAGCAAAATATAAAATATTCCATGGACTCACCATGCCTCTCAGCAAATAGCTTTGGGTGTCTACTTTTCAAAAAGGGGTCATTTGGGGGGTGTTTGAACAGTCCCGGCATTTTACGCTCAATCTTAGCCACACATCACCCACTCTTCTAACCACTTGAAAACCAAGCCTTTTCTGTGCCTTTTTGTTTACATGAAAAAATATTTTTTTTTTACTAGAAAATTACTTTGAACCCCCAAACATTATATATTTCTTTAAAGTAGAGGCCCTATAGAATAAAATGGTGGATGTTGCAATTTTTTTTGTCACACGGTATTTGCGCACAGATTTTCCAAACGCAATTTTTGCGAAAAAAATACATTTTTTTTAAATTTATTGCACAAATACACTATATAATTCCAATTTGTTTGGTAAAATTTAAAAGATGATCTTATGCCGAGTTCATAGACACCTGACATGACATGCTTTAAAAATTGCGCACACCTGCGCAGCGGCAAAAACGTACGTACATTTTTAAAAACCTTTAAAAGTCTCTACAGGTTACCACTTTAGACTTACAGAGGAGGTCTACTGCAAGAATTACTGCACTCGATCTGGCGATCGCGGCGATACCTCACATGCATGCTGAAATTGCGGTTTACATATGACACTAGACCAACGCTTGCGTGTGCCATTGCGCGCAAGCACGGGGGAAAGGGGGCGGAGCTCGATTTTTTTTTTTTTTTTTGCTCTTTTATGTTATTTTGACACCTTTCCTTTAATTTTTTTTTTAAATCATTTTTATTGCTATCACAGTGAATTTAGATATCCCCTATGATAGCAATCGGTAGTGACAGGTACTCTTTTTTTTAAAAATTGGGGTCTTTTATACTCTAGATCTCTCCTCCGACCTTAATGCTTCTGACCACGCCAAAATTGGTGTGATAAAATACTTTCCCAATTTCCCAATGGCCCTGTTTATTTCTGGCGAAAAAGAAGTCATGAAATGCTCGTAGCCTCCGGCATCTTAGGCCATAGAGATGATTGGAGCCATTCTAATCTTCAATTAGCTCTATGGTTAGATAACTGAACCACCGGCTGCACTCTCGGGTTAACCGGTGGGACAGGAGAGCCCGAGAAAAACCACGGAAGGCTGCGGAAGGCGGCGGTGGGGGGGGGGGAGGCCCCTCCCACTGCATGTAAAAGCAGTCTAGCGGCCAATTACCTGCTAGGATTGCTTTTACATGTAAGCCGACCGCTGGCTGTAAAAAACGATACCAAGATGATGCCTAAATCTGCAGGCATCATCCTGGTATAACCACTCAAAGTCCAGCAACGTACCAGTACATTGCTAGTCCTTGTTTGGCATATAGTTTTTTTTTTTTTCATGCAGCCTGTGGGCTGAACGGAAAAAAAGAGAACCTATCAGAAATCAGCACAGGAATAATGCGTAGTATTACTCATCATTAACCGCCCAAACAACCACCCACTGAATTTAATGATGGGTATACACGGCACTATCCACGTATACCAAAATAGGATTTTAACTGCAGTGCTGAAATCAGAAAATCACCACAGCTGCTATCAGCAAAGGTATCCATATATGCTGAGCGCAAACACTGTTTGTGTCAGAATATATAAAATCAATGCGTGGTAGCCGACAAGTACCTGCAAGAGAAACAGGTCACAAAAGAATGAAAAAACAAAGTACATTAAAAAAAAGTACATTAGGAAGAGTAGGACATATAAAATGACTGACAACAACAAAAGTTTTTGGATTCTCATCATTAACCGCCCAAACAACCACCCACTGAATTTAATGATGGGTATACACGGCGCTATCCACGTATACCAAAATAGGATTTTAACTGCAGTGCTGAAATCAGAAAATCACCACAGCTGCTATCAGCAAAGGTATCCATATATGCTGAGCGCAAACACTGTTTGTGTCAGAATATATAAAATCAATGCGTGGTAGCCGACAAGTACCTGCAAGAGAAACAGGTCACAAAAGAATGAAAAAACAAAGTACATTAAAAAAAAGTACATTAGGAAGAGTAGGACATATAAAATGACTGACAACAACAAAAGTTTTTGGATTCTCATCATTAACCGCCCAAACAACCACCCACTGAATTTAATGATGGGTATACACGGCGCTATCCACGTATACCAAAATAGGATTTTAACTGCAGTGCTGAAATCAGAAAATCACCACAGCTGCTATCAGCAAAGGTATCCATATATGCTGAGCGCAAACACTGTTTGTGTCAGAATATATAAAATCAATGCGTGGTAGCCGACGAGTACCTGCAGGAGAAACAGGTCACAAAAGAATGAAAAAACAAACAAAGGACATTTAAATGTACAGTAAGAAGAGTAGAAGGACATATAAAATGACTGACACAACAACAGTTTTTGGATCCTTTTATTTTTCTTTCTAACTGTTTCTTCATGTCTTGATTTGGGACTGCGATCTTCTGCAAACTTCTCTTCCAGCTTGGGTCTCTCAAAATGTCGATGGACATCCAACATCCTTCGAGACCCTGTGTTTGTGTGCCCTACACTGTGTCGTGCTGTACCCTACACTAATACTCCACTAGTGTATGGTAGCGCTCAAAACATTCCCCGATGCAGAGACCAGGTTGGTCAGGACATTTGGGACAATAATAACGGGTGTCACGCCTAAATCCGCGCCTGCGACAGACACGACATCTTCTTTGGGGCCATCTTTGGGTAGGGGTACTCGGGAGGGCATAAGGAAAATGCCTCTCATGCAGCCGGCTCACTGCATCTGGAAGGGGAAGTTGGGCAGGCATGCCTCCTGGGTACAGGTAGGCAAGGATGATCTCTTCCTGGAATTCCCGGAAAGATCCAGTTCGTCCTGACGCCTTGTATAGGACAAAGGCGTTCAGCATCGCCAATTGGAATAAATAAACAGACACTTTTTTGTACCAGCGTCTGGCTTTACGGGCAACTAAATACGGCGCCAAAATCTGGTCGTTAAGGTCCACCCCTCCCATGTTAAGGTTATATTCGTGGACACAGAGGGGTTTCTCCACAACGCCAGTTGCCGTAGTGATTTGGATTGTCGTGTCTGCGTGAAGGGAGGACAGAACATAAACATCCCGTGTATCCTTCCACTTCACCGCAAGCAATTTGTCCGTTTTCAAGCAGGCTCTCGCCCCCCGACTAAGACGGGAATCTACAAGCCGTTGGGGGAAGCCCCGGCGATTAGGTCGCACGGTGCCACATGCGCCAATTTGTAATTCGAGCAGGTGACTAAATAGTGGCACGCTTGTATAAAAGTTGTCCACGTACAAATGGTACCCCTTTCCGGATAAGGGTGACACCAAGTCCCAAACGATCTTACCGCTGCTCCCTATGTAGTCTGGGCAGTTGGGGGGCTCCACACAGCTATCTTTTCCCTCATAGACCCGGAAACTAACTGTATAGCCTGTGGCCCTGTCACACAATTTATACAGTTTGACCCCGTATCTGGCACGCTTGCTGGGGAGGTACTGTTTCATAGCAAGGCGGCCAGTAAATTTAATCAGGGACTCGTCAACGCAGACAACTTGTTCGGGGGTAAACAAGGCTGCAAACCGCTGATTGAAGTGGTCTATGAGGGGCCGAATTTTGTGGAGCCGATCGTATGCAGGGTCTCCCCGAGGACGACAGATTTAATTGTCGCTGAAATGCATAAATCGCAGAATTTGCTCATATCTCGCCCTGGACATGGAGGCAGAGTACATGCGCATATGGTGAAGTGGGCTAGTGGACCAATATAGCCGCAATTCACTCTGTTTAGTTATGCCCATGTGGAGGGAAAGGCCCAGAAAGATCTTAAATTCGGAAACCGTTAAAGGTTTCCAGCCGAATTGTCTGGCAAGGGGCGAATTTGGGTTGGCGGCGATAAATTGTTGAGCATATAAATTTGATTGATCCACAATAGATCTGAAAAGATCTTCCGTGAAGAACAGCTCAAAAAAGTTCAGGGGCGTAAAACCAGCTGTCTCCACGTGGATTCCAGGTTGGGCGGTGAATGGGGGAAGTACTGGCGCTGTAGTATCAGTGGGTTGCCAATTAGGAAATGCCAGCGCATCAGGGAGGGCACTATGGGCTCTACGGGCCTGTCTTCGAATACGCGGTGGCTGCGGGCCACTACTTGTGCTAGCCACCGCACCACGCATGTGCGTGCGTGCGTGTGTGTGTGGCAATCAAGGGGTTATTTCTAAACTATGCGCTGGGGATCTGGGGGGGGTGGCGGGGACCCTAAAAAGAAACTAGCTAGCTAGCACAACCTCAAGTCACAATGACACCAATACAAAATACAGTAAAAACAGTATATTATGTGTGTATTAGTGCTAATGTGACAGAGGGTGTAGGGGTTAACGGGATGTGATCAGGGGGGGATCAGGGGTTTAAATCTTTATTGGAAGGGGCTGGCGGGTATCCTAAGGATAAAAGGAACGGTGGCAAGCGCTAAACCTGGTCACAAGTCACACTTATACGGGTATATAGAAAATGCTATATACTGTATACAGTGTGCGTTGTGGCAGGGGGTGTAGGGGTGATCAGGGGGGGATCAGGGGATTAAATCTTTATTGGGCGGGTGGGGGGGACCCTAAACCTGCTTGGGACACAAACTTAGTCGCCTGCGCTAATTCTGATCACAATCACACTAATACAAAAATACAAAAACACAGTATATTACGTTTGTATTAGTGCTGATGTGACAGAGGGTGTAGGGGTTAACTAGCGGTGATCAGGAGGGGATCAGGGGGGATCAGGGGCTCAAATCTTTATTAGGGGGGGTGGCGGGTAATTCAAGTGGAAAAGGGGGGGTCGCAAGCGCTAGACCTGACCACAAATCACACTTATACGGGTATATAGCAAAATGCTATATACTGTATACGGTGTGTGTTATGGCAGGGGGTGTAGGGGTGATCAGGGGGGGGGTCAGGGGCTTAAATCTTTATTGGTCGGGTGGCGGGGACCCTAAACCTTCTTGGGACAGAAACTTAGTCGCCTGCGCTAATTCTGATCACAATGACACTAATACAAAAATACAATAACACCGTATATTGCGTTTGTATTAGTGCTGATGTGACAGAGGGTGTAGGGGTTAACGGCGGTGATCAGGGGGGGTTCAGGGGGGATCAGTGGGTTAAATCTTTATTAGGGGGGGTGGGGGGTAATTTGAGTGGAAAAGGGGGGGTCACAAGGGCTACACCTGTTCACAAATCACACTTATACAGGTATATAGGTATATGCTATATGCTGTATATAGTGTGTGTTGTGTCAGGTGCTGTAGGGGTTAATTGGGGGGGGCGATCGGGGGTGAAATGTGCCTATCTAACTGTGTGTGGGTGTGCTTGGTGCAATACTCACAGTAAGATGTGCTCTCCTCTCACGCTGGATCCAAAAAGACCGTTGTGGGGGGAGGGCACATCTCCTCTAAGCCTGTGTTTACATTTCACAGGCTTAGAGGATGATCTGATTGGGCAGGACCGATCAACAGGTCCAGACCAAAAATGATTGGCCTGGACCTGATGACTGATCGGTTCTGAACCCAATCGAGTCATCGGCGGCGGCGGCGGGGCGCGAGAGCGCACAGGGCCGGCAAAAAGTGCTGACGTAGGCCTACGTCAGTTTGCCTGGCCGGGGCTGAGTGCCGACGTAGATCGTCGTGCGCCGGTCGTTAAGTGGTTAAACCACACAAAGACCCCTTGGAATGTGATTCTTACCGGCCCATTTCTCTACTTAACATAGATACGAAGATATTAGCAAAAGTAGTGGCTAACCGCTTGACTGCCATCATTCCGTCCCTAGTACAGAATGACCAACGGGGATTTGTCCCGGGCCGATCCACAAGAATGAACATTTGCAGACTTTTTCAGAACCTGCAGTTTCCACATGCTCAATCCTCCACCCGGGCTATTGTGTTGTTAGATACACGTAAGGCATTCGACAGTGTGGAATGGCCTTACCTGTTTATGGTCTTACAGCTCTATGGCCTAGGTCCTTGGTTGATTACCTGGATCAAGCTGTAATACACTGACCCGGTTCGAATTAATAGTAATCTTCCCCCCATCTTTTCCATATCCAGGGGGACACGGCAGGGGTGCCCGCTGTCCCCATTATTATTTGCTCTAGCTATTGAGCCGTTGGCTGTCTGTGTCCGATCTTCCCCCTCGATTCAGGGACTCCCCATAGGAACCATTGAGGAGCGCATATCATTGTATGCAGATGATACTCTGATTTATTTGGCGGATTCTGCAGACTCTCTGTGTTCCTGTCACGGAACCATGAACCAGACGTACAACAACAGATAAGTGGAAATAAGAAAGCTTTATTGAAAAACAAGCTGTAAAGCAAAAGTCCAAACGGATGGCGAAACTGATGCAGAGTCTTTTGCGAAGCCAGGGGTCAGGAACCAGCAGGGTAGTCAGACGAAGCCAGGATCAGGAACCAGCAGGGTAGTCAGACGAAGCCAGGATCAGGAACCAGCAGGGTAGTCAGACGAAGCCAGGAACAGGAACCAGAAGCAGCAGCAGTCTTAGAAGCATGTGAACACAGGAGGACCAAGCAGGGAACTGAAGCCACAGACCTCTTATATATATGAGCTAGGCATCCAGCTCCTCCCAGTGGGAAGGAGGAGCCGCAGGGTGGGAGGCTACAAGAAACCCAGAAACCAAGATGGCCGCCAGCACATGTCAAACGAAGGAGAACAGCAAGAAGGTAAGACCATGACAGTACCTCCCCCTCAAGGGCCCCTCCTCCGCGGAGTAAAGAACGGTTTCTGAGGGAAGCGTGCGTGGAAGGCTCGGAGCAAGGCAGGAGCATGGACATCTGCGGAGGGAACCCAGGAACGCTCCTCTGGACTATAACCACGCCAATGAACCAAAAACTGCACCCGACCGCGGACCAGGCGTGAGTCCAGGATATTGCTCACCTCATACTCCTGACGATTGCCCACTCGGACCGGACGAGGCTGAGGAACCGAGGAAGTGAAACGATTACACACCAGTGGCTTCAACAGGGAGACATGAAACACGTTGGAGATCCGCATGCCAGGAGGAAGCGCAAGGGCATAGGCTACCGGGTTTACCCTGCGAAGCACTCGGAAGGGACCAACAAATCGAGGCGCCAGCTTGGGAGTGGGCACTCGAAGGTTGAGGTTGCGGGTGGACAACCATACACGGTCTCCGGCCTGGTAGGAAGGAGCAGGCGCTCGTCTGCGATCAGCCTGGAGTCTCTGGCGCTGCGCAGAGACCTCAAGGGACCTCTGGATCTGTACCCAAGAAGCACGTAGGACGGAAAGGTGATCCTCCACAGCCGGAATATCCTGGGGAGAGAATACCTCCGGTAACACGGCAGGTTGGAACCCATAGTTGGCCATGAAGGGAGACGTCCCAGAGGAAGAGTTCACCGCCGTGTTCCTGGCAAACTCAGCCCAAGGCAGGAGGTCAACCCAATTGTCTTGGTGATCGGAGACATAGCAACGAAGGAATTGCTCCAAGGCCTGATTGGATCGTTCTGCGGCCCCATTGGACTGAGGGTGGTAGGCCGAGGAGAAGGAGAGATGAATCCCCAACTGGGAGCAAAAGGCGCGCCAGAACCTGGACACAAACTGACTCCCCCGATCAGACACAATCTCCTTGGGCAAACCGTGCAACCGGAAGACCTCCCTGGCAAAAATCGGGGCCAACTCCTGTGCAGAGGGTAACTTCTTGAGAGGAACACAGTGGCACATTTTGGAAAACCGATCCACAATCATGAGAATGACCGTATGGCCTCGGGATGCAGGGAGGTCCACAATGAAATCCATCCCCAGGTGTGACCATGGGCGCTCCCCGGTGGCTAAGGGTTGCAGAAGGCCCAACGGAAGGTGCTGAGGAGACTTACTCTGGGCACAAACGGAGCATGCCGCTACATATGCGGCGATGTCGGAACGTAGGGAAGGCCACCAGAACAGACGTGAAACAGCCCAGGACAGCTGATTCTTTCCAGGATGCCCCGCGGTCTTGGAGTTATGGTAGGTTCGCAACAACCGAGTGTGCAACTCCTCAGGCACAAAACATCTGCCGTTGGGTCTCCCAGAGGGAGCACCAGATTTAGCCGCCAAAATCTGCTCACCCAGGGGAGAGGTCAGGCTGGTGCGAATGGCGGCCAGGATCTGATTTGGAGGTATGACCGAAGTCGGAATCGACTCCTCCCTGGACAGATCGGAGTACTGCCGTGATAAGGCATCCGCCCTGATGTTCTTGGAACCGGGTAGGTAGGAGACCACGTAATTAAAACGTGACAAGAACAGAGCCCATCTGGCCTGACGTGGTGTCAATCTCTTGGCCTCAGAGAGGTAGGTCAGATTCTTGTGGTCCGTCAGGATGAGGACCGGAACCACCGAACCCTCGAGCAAGTGCCTCCATTCTTTAAGAGCCTGCACGATGGCCAATAACTCCCTGTCACCAATCTGGTAGTTGCACTCCGCGGAAGACAGTTTCCGGGAGTAAAACCCACAAGGAAGCAGAGGACCCTCTGGTGTTCTACGCTGAGACAGAAGGGCGCCTACTCCCGTCTCAGACGCGTCCACCTCGAGGACAAAGGGCAACCCAGGGTTGGGATGCGACAGAATCGGAGCTGACACAAAGACGGACTTTAGAGCCTCAAAAGCTCGGATGGCCTCGGGCGGCCAGACCTGGGAATTACTGCCCTTCCTGGTCAGATCCGTGAGAGGCTTGGCTAGCATGGAAAAGTCCCTGATGAACTTCCGATAATAATTGGCGAAGCCCAAAAAGCGCTGCAGGGAGCGAAGACCACTGGGCTGGGGCCACTGTAAGACAGCCGAAACCTTCTCAGGATCCATGGAGAACCCCTCAGCGGAAATGATGTAACCTAAGAAGGTTACCTGGGATCGGTGAAATTCGCATTTCTCAAGCTTACCGAACAGCTTGTTCTCTCGTAACCGTTGCAACACTCGTTTGACATCCAGAATGTGGGTCTCCATGGACTCAGAATATACCAAGATGTCATCCAAATAGACCACCACACACTGCTGCAACAGGTCACGGAAAACATCGTTGATGAATTCCTGAAAGACTGCGGGCGCATTGCACAGCCCAAAGGGCATAACCAAGGATTCATAATGACCGGTCCTGGTGTTAAACGCGGTCTTCCACTCATCGCCCGCCTTGATCCTTACGAGGTTATATGCCGCCCTCAGGTCGAGTTTGGTAAAGACCGTGGCCCCTTTAAGGCGATCGAACAGCTCGGAAATCAAGGGTATCGGGTAAGCGTTCTTGATCGTGATGCGATTGAGACCCCTGTAATCGATGCAAGGCCTCAACTCACCGCCCTTCTTTTTCACAAAGAAAAATCCAGCCCCTGCCGGGGACGAGGATTTGCGAATGTGTCCGCGTGAAAGCGCCTCCCTCACGTACTCCTCCATGGCCTCATTCTCCGCTACCGACAGTGGATAGACTTTGCCACGAGGAGGAACGGCACCAGATTGTAACTCGATGGCACAATCGTATGGGCGGTGCGGAGGTAGGGCAACCGCGCGCACCTTATCGAATACATCCCGGTACTCCTCGTATTCAGGGGGCAACAGAGAGTCAGAGGAAGTACACAGCAACTTGACAGGCCCATGGATGCAACTAGCCCCACACTGCGGTGACCACGAGAGGATCTCGGCCGATCTCCAATCGAAAATCGGATTATGCTTCTGGAGCCAGGGGTACCCCAAGACCACCGAGTAGTGTGGAGACGAAATAACCTGGAAGCAGACCGACTCTCTGTGGACGGCACCAATGGCTAACCCCACTGGAAGGGTCTCATGAGTCACGTGTGGCGGCAGAAGGGGTCTGCCGTCTATCGCCTCAAGAGCCAGAGGAGAACCTCGAGCCTGCAGAGGAATGGAATTGGCGGCAGCGAACACACTATCAATGAACAAACCACCAGCACCAGAGTCCACCAACGCCTGGGTCGTCACCGAGCCCCCGACCCAGGAGAGGACAACAGTGATCAGTGGTTTGTCAACACGGGAAACCGGGGACGAGGAGACTCCGCCCAAGATCTGCCCCCGACAGGATCTCAGGTGCGAGCGTTTCCCGGACGGTTCGGACATGCCAACCGAAAATGCCCACCGAGACCACAGTACATGCATCGGCCCTCGCGTCTCCGGAGTACCCTCTCCCCCTCGGACAGGCGAGCAAACCCCAGCTGCATGGGTTCACCCCCAGACAAGTCATCCCCAGGAGGCGTGGGAGGAGAGGGAGGGACGGGTGGGACAACAAAGGTAGGCGCCAATCTGTTAGGAGGCCTCCGCAGACTCTCCTTAAAGGAAGGTCTCTCCCTGAGTCTGGTGTCAATCAAAATCAGGAAAGAAATAAGAGACTCGAGCTCCACTGGTAGGTCCTTAGCTGCAACCTCATCCTTCAAGGCATCCGAGAGACCATGAGAGAAAGCAGCGACCAGAGCCTCATTATTCCAGCCCACCTCTGCTGCCAGGGTACGAAACTCAATGGCGTATTCAGCTACAGATCGTGAACCCTGTCTGATGGACAAAAGGAGCTTCGCAGCAGAGGCAACACGAGCCGGCACATCGAATACCTTCCGAAGAGAAGCAACAAAACCGGAAAACTCGGCAACCACCGGATTGTTGTTCTCCCATAAAGGGCTGGCCCAGGCCAAGGCCTTGTCCGAGAGCAGCGAGATTAAGAAGCCCACCTTTGATCTCTCAGTAGGAAAGGCATGTGGCAGCAACTCGAAATAAATGCCCACCTGGTTAAGGAAACCTCGGCACTGAGTAGGCTCTCCCCCAAAGCGCTGTGGAAGGGGGGCAGAACCGGACATACCCCGAAACACCGCAGGCGCAACAACAGGTGTCGGGGTAGACTCTGGCGCAACAACCGGAGCGGCAGTAGGAGCGGGCCCAGGAGCGACAACCGACCCATCGGCAACGGGAGCGAAATGAGCCGTGCGTTCAAGCAGGGTTTGCAACGCCACGGCGAACTGACCTAACAGGTGATCCTGCTGATCAAGTCTGGCAACCAGCGAGGGTAGTGAGGATGGCCCTGTACCGTCAGAATTCATGGCCTGTGGTACCGTGCGTTCAAGCAGGGTTTGCAACGCCACGGCGAACCGACCCAACAGGTGATCCTGCTGATCAAGTCTGGCAACCAGCGTGGGTAGCGAGGATGGCCCTGTACCGTCAGAATTCATGGCTTGGTCCTAATGTCACGGAACCATGAACCAGACGTACAACAACAGATAAGTGGAAATAAGAAAGCTTTATTGAAAAACAAGCTGTAAAGCAAAAGTCCAAACGGATGGCGAAACTGATGCAGAGTCTTTTGCGAAGCCAGGGGTCAGGAACCAGCAGGGTAGTCAGACGAAGCCAGGATCAGGAACCAGCAGGGTAGTCAGACGAAGCCAGGATCAGGAACCAGCAGGGTAGTCAGACGAAGCCAGGAACAGGAACCAGAAGCAGCAGCAGTCTTAGAAGCATGTGAACACAGGAGGACCAAGCAGGGAACTGAAGCCACAGACCTCTTATATATATGAGCTAGGCATCCAGCTCCTCCCAGTGGGAAGGAGGAGCCGCAGGGTGGGAGGCTACAAGAAACCCAGAAACCAAGATGGCCGCCAGCACATGTCAAACGAAGGAGAACAGCAAGAAGGTAAGACCATGACAGTTCCCTGTTGCGGGAGGTGGAGGAGTTTGGTGACTTCTCCGGCTTCCATATCAACTTGTCCAAATCTACCCTCTTCCCTCTGGACGCCGGAGGTGGAGCGCTTGGTACACCCCGCCTCCCAGCTTAGAGTGGTAACCTCCTTTAGATACCTTGGGGTGACAGTGCAGCTTCCCTTGTACTCTTATGTGACAAATAATATTAGTCCGATAGTTACTCAACTCAAGCATAGCATAGACCGTTTGATGAATCTTCCCCTAGACCTCATGGGCAGGGCCAATTTGCTTAACATGATTTTTCTGCCAAAGCTCTTAAATGTCTTAGCTAATGACCCCTGTAGAATTCCTAAAGCCCTTTTTCATCAAATTTACTCTTTGTGTTCAGGCTTCCTCTGGAACCATCGGGTTCCTAGAATTGCTAGAGAGACGCTAAGACTGCCATCTAGTATGGCCAGTCTGGCCTTTCTGAGTTTCTACTTGTATTACATAGCCTCTCAACTTGTGGTTGTCCATGATTGGTTCCATCCTTTCCCTCACAATGCCTGTACTAACACTGAAGCCGCCATTGTCTCCTCCTTGGAAACATTGCATAATATAGTATATCGGGGGAAGGTACCTGACTGTCCGGGGACGACCATGTTACGCACCACACTATCCCTTTTTACCACCAAAGTATCCTGTTATTCTCTTAATAATCCACTCTGGTATAACCCTACGCTACACCGCCTCCTTACGGTCCCTAACTCACAATATTGGATGAACAAGGGTATTAAATATCTTTCTCAATTGTATGCTGATGACAGTCTCAAGTCCTTTGCTCAGTTGGCGGATGAGTATGCTCTCCCACCCAACTCCCTATTCTCCTATCTACAGCTCCGACATGCTCTGAGAGCTCAATTAGGTTCTTTGTCCTCGCCCTTGCAGATAACCCCACTGGAAAAACTTCTGAGGTCCACGTAATCTACTAAACTGATATCTAGTTATTACTCTGCTCTACTGCTTGACTCCAATCCTAAATTTGCTACGGCGCAGCACCGCTGGTCCAGTGTGGACGTCCAGCTCTCTGATGAAGACTGGGAGGAATTTGTAGATACCTATAAAACTACTGTGATAGCTTCTAAAGACAGATTATCCAGCTAAAAATGTTTCATCATAGTCACCTCACCCTGGAACGCCTGCACAGGATGGCACTGTGTGGTTCCCCGGATTGCTTCTGCGGCGGTGGAGGCAGGGCTGATTTTATTCACTGCTTCTGGTTGTGTCCGGTGGTCTCAGACTTTTGGTCTGAGATTGGCGGATTCTTGTCTACTGTGTTAGGGGTCCCCAATATCTTTCATCCTAAAAATTGTCTGTTGGGTGTTTTTGGTGACCTGTCCATCCCCAACCATGTTAAGAGAGTGTTATGTATTTTGTATTTCTACACCAAGAAGACCATCCTTTTATGCTGGAAGGGAGATTCTCCACCCTCCATACATACTTGGATGCAGTTGATTAATGGTGCTTTGCCCTTATACAAACTTACCTTTGAACTGCGTAAGCGCCCGCATATCTTTGATAAGATCTGGGGGGGGGGGATGGATATCTAACCCCCTTACCTTGCCTCCGCAGGCTCTGGGTGACTAAGCTGAGGGGCGTATGACTATTTTGTTGATGTATACCACATTTTGCTTTGATGTTATTCTCATTCCCATATTGTCTTACTTGCACTATATGTTATGACGATAGATTCCTACTTGTTGGGTCTACTATTCATATAATTTGGAAGGCACAGACTGAAGGCACAGACGGTTGTAGTCAGTGTTATTTATCTGCATGTTATTACCTTTCTTTTTTTGTACTGTCTTGTTAGTTTTGCTTTTTGTTGTAGGCAAAATTCTCAATAAAAATATATTTAAAAAAAAAAAATCAATGATCACCGCTATTACTAGTTAAAAAAATGAAAAAAAAAAATGACGTAAATCTTTTCCCTAGGTTGTAGACACAATAACTTTTGCGCAAACCAATCAATATACTCTTATTGGAATATTTAGCAGAATACAAATTAGCCTAAAATGATGAAAACATTTTTCTTTCCGAATTGTTGTTTTATCTTTTTGTTTATAGCACCAAAAATAAAAATCACACAGGTGATAAAATACCACCAAAAGAAAGCTCTGTTTGTGGGAAAAAAGGACATACATTTTATTAGAGTACAGCGTCGCACGACTGCGCAATTGTCAGGTTAAAGTATCGCAGTACCGAATTGCAAAAAATGGCCTGGTCATTAAGGGGGAAAACCTTCCAGTCCAGAAGTGGTTACAATTACTTATTTTTGCTACTAGTCATAATTTGTTATGGTTTAGGGGCAACTTCTACTTAAAAAATTGTGGTGTCGCTGTGGGCGCCAAATTTGTGCTGAGCCTAGCTAATTTGTTTATGGCTCGCTGGAAGAATGAGGTTATCTGGGATAACCTGTCCGAAGAGTTCCGTCTCTGGAGAGGGTACATTGATGATGTCCTCCTCCTTTGGGAGGGTGATATTTCTTACCTTGAAGTGTTCTTTTGGAATCGGAATCAAAATTATTGGGGGATCCCTTTACAGTATGAGGTTAGTAGTTCTCAGATAAACCTTCTGGATTTAAATATCCAGGTTATAGAAGGTCAACTAATTACTACCACCTTCTTAAATGAAACAGATCGTAATGCTTATATTCCCCTGTCAAGTTGTCAACATGCGTCCTGATTAAATGCAGTTCCTAAAAATCAATTTCAATAAATTAGGCGCAACTGCACAGATGTCTTCGATTTTTACCAACAGGCTACTGCTCTAAAATCTAGATTACTTGAGGAGGGTTACTCTGAAAGAGCTATTGATGATACCATCACTTTGATTGGGAATATGGAAAGAGGGAACATGCTACGCAGGGAGACAGTAAGGTCTGTTGATAATTGGTTTGAATGGTCCCTGATTACCAGTTATTCTAATCAGCATTTTTCTATCAGAAAAATACTCAAGAAACATTGGGGTATTCTTAAGAATGATAAAGTGCTTGGCCCCATACTTCCTGATCACCCTATTGTAGTATATAAAGGTGCTCCAGGCTTGCGACATAGGATTGCTCCCAATATTATTAATCCCCAAAAACAATTTTTTTTTCAGTCAATGAAAGGCTTTTTCCCTTGTAGAAAGTGCAATATTTGTCAAATTAACTCCTTTAGAGGGAGAAGGTGCTTATATTTTCAGTCCACACAAACGCAAAAAACTATGATATTAACATGTTTATTACATGCACTTCGAAATATGTTGTCTACATGATCCAATGTCCGTATTCTGAACAATATATTAGACACACTAAACGTGCGTTGCATGGAAGTTTGGCTGAACATTTTGGCAATATTAAACAAGGTTTTAAGAAACATAATTTATTCAGACATTATGTTAGACATTGTGGCAGGAATCTAGCGGGTACTTATTTTTTTAGAAGAAACTAAATATTACTAAATAAAAAATTGCGCTCAACTAAAAAACACTTGTGCAAAAATAAAGACCTTATATGAAAGCAAAAATAAGGTGCATAATATAGTGCAACAATAAGCATACAACATACAATCATGTACAATTATAGGTCCATTGTCAAGTGGACTAAACATATAAATGCAAAATGAATAAATTAAATAAATATGTAGTCCATAGTGATAGAAATTAATGTCCAATAAAAATAGGAAATTTGATGGTGACAATAATGGCAGCACTTGATAGGTTGTATACACCTCCACCAAATACACAGGAACATCCGGTGTGCAATCAAGGCTTACTGGATGAAACGGACCCCTTAAATTACAGGGGGCCAATGAAAGCAGACTCAGGACACCAGAGATATAGACACCCGATACCAGGACCGGCACCTCTTCCATTATACTTTTAATATACTCCAAACAGATCCTCCTTTGATTTCACTAAAACTGGGGATGGACTCCCATATAGCGTACTCAGAAAGGAACAAGAGGACTCAGATAGTGAAGTGCGTAAAAAAATTATAATTTAATAATGGTAGATGCACTTACATGGTACAGGTATTAAAAGGGCATATCAAAAGCACAACCGCGATCTCCGGGTAAGGAACACCGCTTCCGCGTTCTACCTGCGTTCCACCTGCGTTCCACCGGGAGCCGGAAGTGACGTGGTAGTGCGATCATGATCCTATGTCCCGAAGCATTTCGTCAGCTCGTATCTGACGTCATCAGGGTCATGTGATCGTGACAGCGTCAATGCTATTTATGCTACCAAGCCTCAATATCACAACCTATCTGCCTCCGCCACGTGTAAACACCCACCTGGAAGTGGGACATTACGGGAGCCATCTTGCCAATACAAAAAATAGGAATTTAGGAGATACTACTGGCAAATAAATAAGTATTAATGCACTCGATCCCAATAAATATATATAGGTCGGGGCATTAAATATTAATACATTCGATCCCAATAAATATATATAAGGCAGAAGGTCGGGGCAAGGATAGGTGCATAATGAGGATTAACAACAAACCGATAATAATTAATATACAACGTATAACAATCAAATTGTTGTTATCATATTTATAAACCTAGTATTTAACCACTCAAGCCCCGGAGGATTTGGCTGCTCAAAGACCAGGCCCTATTTTGCGATTCGGCACTGCGTGAATTTAACGGACAATTGCGCGGTCGTGCGACACTATACCCAAATTAAATTGATGTCCTTTTTTTCCCACAAACAGAGCTTTCTTTTGGTGATATTTGATCACCTGTGCCATTTTTACTTTTTGCGCTATAAATAAAAAAAGAGCATCAATTTTGAAAAAATAACAATATTTTTCACATTTTTTTATACGAAATTCCCCCCCAAAAAAATGTAAAAATCAAAATTTTTTAACATTTTAGGCCAATTTGTTTTCCGCTACATATTTTTGGTAAAAAAAATCGCAATGGGCGTATTTTGATTGGTTTGCGCAAAATTTATTGCGTTTACTAACTAAGGGAAAGATTTATGTCATTTTTATTGTTTTTTTTTAAGCTAATAATGGCGGCGATTTGCGATTTTTTTTGCGGGACTGCGACATTGCGGCAGGCAGATCAGACCCCTGACTAACATTTTTGACACTTTTGGGAGTACCAGTGACATTACTACAGTAATAAGTGCTCTACATATGCACTGTTACTGTAAAAATGACACTGACAGGGAAGGGGTTAACTTTATTTGAGATCAAGGGGTTATGTGTGTCCCTAGGGGCATGCTTCTAACTGTAGAGGGGCATGGCTTTTGATGTAACCACAGAGACATACAATCCTACATAGCAGGATCGTATGATCTCTGCTATTACACCAGGGAGAATGACAGGCGGCTTTGTTTACATTAGCCGCCTGCTTTTCTCCCTCTGCAGCGGGAGATCGCGAGTGGCCGGCGGACATCAGAGCCACCGGTCAATCGCTCTGGGACCTCAGTGAACTAGCGGGGGTGGGAGCGCGCCTCCGGCGGCACACGCTCACCTCCTACAGCAGGGGTCTTCATACTGTGGCCCTCCAGTTGTTCAGGAACTACAATTCCCATCATGCCTAGTCATGTCTGTGAATGTCAGAGTTTTACAATGCCTCATGGGATGTGTAGTTCCGCAACAGCTGGAGGGCCGTAGTTTGAGGATCCCTGCCCTACAGGCTCCTGGGCGAGTGACGTAGTACTACGTCACTATGCCCAGGAGGGGCTGAACGCCCCAGTAAATGTATGAAAAATATGTAGAATATAAAAGACTTTGTTTCTCGAAATAATATAAAAAATAATTTTACTCAAAAAATATACCACATTGAATTAAAAGTATTCGCAGTAAGATAAAAATATATATATATATAACAAGGGGATGTAATGAAATAATGAGCTGAAAATAAGGATGGGCCCTAAATTCATGATGCCATCAATAGATAAATACTGTAAATAAATAGGGCCATAAGGATAATAATTAATCAAAGTAGGGGCCGTATTTATTACTCAGGAGATAAAATAAAACTATATTAAATATTTTAATAATTAGATATAAAACAATGTAAATCAATGTCAATATTTAACCCTGAGGGATGCAAAGTTTGTAACCGGTAAATCCACTCTGTCTCATTCATAGATATTTTTTGGGTTAAATTACCCTCTCTCCAGTGGGGTTACACTTTTAATGCCACATACGGATAAACCGTACTTCTTTTATTGCCGTGGACAAAGATTTACCCAGTTGGAGGGGAATTAAACATTTATGGACCGCCCACCGTGTATTTACGTTGGTCCTTTGACGTTAAATACCAGGGTTATGGCAGCAGATAGCTGCCATAACCCTGGTATTTTTTTTAAACAGCGGGCGGTCCACTTTAACATAAGGGTGGTCCCAGCAGCAGATTCACTGCGGGATCACCCTTATGGGTGGCAGGAGTGGTATCCCTCCCGCCAATTCACTGTGTTTTTCCCCACTTACCAGACCTGCCAGTAGCAGGGAAAACAATCTGGTCCACAGGAAGTCATCTTGCCCTCACTCAGCTCTATGGCCTTGGATGACCGGAGCAACGTCATACGTCGCTTCCTAACAACAGATTTAAAGAGTCTATTTTTTTCATTATGAAAAAAATTACTTTTTTTTTCTGTTTTAGTGTGGATGTGAGATCTGAGTTCTTTTTGACCCCAGATTTCACATGAAAGAGGTCCTGTCATGCTTATTTCTATTACAAGGGATGTTTACATTCCTTGTGATAGGAATAAAAGTGATCACATTTTTTATTTTTTTTTAAAACAGTGTAGAAATAAAAAATAAAAGATAAAATAAATAGAGAAAAAACCCAAAAACCTAAAGCAACCTGTCCCCGTTTGCTTACGCGCAGAAGCGAACGCATACGCAAGTCGCGCCCACATATGTAAACGGTGTTCAAACCACACATGTGAGGTATCCCTGCGATCGTTAGAGCAAGAGCAATAATTTGAGACCTAGATCTTCTCGGTAACTCTAAAACTGGTAACCTGTAGAAATTTTTAAAGGGGATTTTTAGGTATCAATGTTTGTTGCCATTCCACGACGTGTTGGGTATCTATTTACTCAGTGTAACATTATCTTTCACATTATAGAACCAAAATTGTGCTAACTTGACTGTTCTCTTATTTTTAAATTCAAAATGTGATTTTTTTCCAAAAACAATTGCGTTTGTAAGACCGCTGCGCAAATACGGTGTGATAAAAAATATTGCTATTATCTCCATTTTATTCTCTAGGGTCTCTGCTAAAAAAATATATATAATGTTTTGGGGTTCTAAGTAATTTTCTAGCAAAAAAAAAAATGATTTTAACTTGTACACAACAAGTGTCAGAAAAAGGCCGGTCCAGAAGTGGTTAATATGGTAAGATCTATATCTATATCTAGGTTGGAGACCCGCTGGATTTTTTATATGAAATGTTATGTCCCTTTAGGCTTGTTTTTTTTTTTTTTTTTTTTTTAGGATTGTTTTATTATTAATGCTTGATTTTTATTTTATTTTTTACTTTTTGATTGTGTTTAACTGATTTAAAATGTGGTTTTGTGCTGCGGTGTTCCTGTGGACTTGGTTTCCCTCTAGGCTTCTAGATTTTTTATATTAATTTTACTATACGCTTACTTGTGTTATTCCACTAGAGGGCACTAATCTTTTATTCCTTTGCTGGCCTTTTTCAAAGCTTCTCTACTAATGGCATTTACTTTTACTGTGTCACTTATTATGGGCAGACAGGGGCCAGCAGTTAAGATGGCGCCGCTGTCCTATATATAGTCGAAACACGTGATAATAGGTAACTTCGGCCTATCCCCAGATGACATTGTTTGTGACGAAACGCGTAGGATGGGGCCTACAAGGGTGACATCATCACGTGATCCATCCCTGATTGGTTGATGTACGTGTAAGTCCGGAAGGAAATCCATAGGAACGCCGCAAACTTCTGCCATATGTCTGAATGGTTATGCTGATTTTATCCCTGATTCTCATAAAATAAAGTGCAATCTTTACTTTTAGCAATACATTTTTTTTTCATACTGCACTATGGAAGCCCCTTTTTTGTTTCTGTGTATCGCTTGAGCAGTGTGAGTGGAGTGAGCCACTTATGGTTTGAGGGAGACCTTATTTTCCCTTGCCCTGTTTGACCACCTATAATTCAGTGGTCACTTACATCTGGTAAGCAGCTTGCATTACTCACATTGGGTGTGGATCAGGATCTTCTCTGGCTGCCTATCTGGTTCAATATCACATTTTTCTCTTCAGTTGCGTTTTTTTTTATCACACAGAGCGTAGAGAAGGACTTTTCTGAGAATCCGCCCCTATGGACAATTTCTGTTAAGCTCATATATCTTTTAATAATTGTACAACTTTTTCTGTTTTACTAACTTGCCATGCATATGCATTTATCCACACTTATCATTTTTGATTATTAATGGGATCAAAAGATTGAGGTTTCTTCCTGAATCATTTTGATCTCTTGTCATTTCTTTTAGCACTGTACTGTACTGTTTTTTATTAACTGTTCAGTACAGTGTGTGTCTTGACTTTGAGCATTGGCAGCTTTTTTCTTACCTAAACGCAGTGTTTTTTCTTATTTTTTGGTTTAAAAAAAATTAATTCCTCTTCTTCACTGATATGTGCTGATGAGGCTTCACTAATAGGCATTGATGGGCACTGATGAGGCGGCACTAATGAGGATGCTGATCCTCACCACCCCCCTTCCTGCCCAAGTATTTTTTCAGATTTCAGTGCTGTAACACTTTGAATGACAATTGCACAGTCATGCAACACTGTACCCAAATTACATTTTTATAATTTTTTTTGAGACAGACAGAGCTTTCTTTTGGTGGCATTTAATCCCCACTGACATTTTTATTTTTTGTTTTATTAATTAAAAAAATGCAGAATTTAAAAAAGAAAAAATAATATTCTTAGGGCTTTGGGCTTTCAAGGTGCATAAATTACACAATAAGTATGCATTCAATTTCCTGACTACCTAACACATTATTGGAGACCTAGCACTAGAACAGTGGAAACACCCACAAAATTACCCCATTTTTGAAAGCAAACACTCCGAGGGATTTTCTGAAATTTATAGTGAGTCTTTAGAAAATAATTTTTCACTACAAAAGGTTTTTGTTTTTACACAAAGTTGGCATATTAATAGTATATTTCTCATTCGAAGCATGGGCAAACTTTGAATTACACCCAGGAGAACACGTTCTACTATGCCTCTCAAGTATGGCGAAACTACATATGTGAGACTTTTTCACTGTCTGGACTGATTATGTACTGGACATTGTATATCTTGTGTATCACCCAAAAAAAAACAATTATGTCAAAACCAATATAGCATAATGGCCACCTCTTTACAAATGGTCAGGGAATATAGTGTAGTGTAGCTTCACCTTTAGCAATCCCGGTTCCTAAAAGACAAGCAAGCCTAGCTGGTACATGACTCCCCCCAAGAATGCCATGTTCACTGGCCTAGTGTCTTACTGGAATGTAGTGGGATGTGCAGATGGGTCATTTCAGGGCACAGGCAGAGACATGGTCAGCAAACAGGTAAAGAGTTGGTCCAGACAGCAGGCAGAAACGGGATCAATAAAGAGGCTAGGGTTATTACAGGAAGCAGGCAGAGGCAACACTGCATTGGTGTGGTGGTGTTCAGAGACACTGTAACTGATGTGGTGGTGATCAGGAACACTGGTGGTGCTCAGTGACAATACGACTGGTTGCCGGTGATTAGGGACAATATGAATGTTGTGCTGGTGTGACAGTGATCAGGGGCACAGTAACTGGTGTAGCGGTGCTCAGGGACATTGTAACTGGTGTGGCAGTGATCAGGGACAATATGACTGGTATGCCAGTGATTATGGACACTGTAACTGTTGTGGTGGTGATCAGTGACAATATAAATGCTGTGGTGATAATAAGGGACAATATGACTGGTGTGGCAATGATCATGGACACTGTAACTGGTGTGGCAGTGATCAGGGACACAATAACTGGTGGGGCAGGGATCAGGGACAATGTCACTGCTGTGGCAGTGATTATGGACAATACGACTGATGTTGGCAGTGATCAGGGACACAATAACTGGTGTGGCAGTAATTAGGGACACTGTAACTGGTGTGGCGGTGATCAGTGACCATACGACTGATGTGGCGGTGATCAGGAGCACAGTAACTGATGTGGCGGTGATCAGAGACACTGTAAATGGTGTGGCAGTGATCAGGGACAATATGACTGGTGTGGCGGTAATTAGGGACAATATGACTGGTGTTGCAGTGATCAGGGACACAATAACTAGTGTGGCGATAATTAGGGATGTTGTAACTGGTGTGGTGGTTATTAAGGACAATATGACTGGTGTGGGTAATCAGGGGCAATATGACTGGTGTGATGGTGATTAGGGACACTATGAGTGGGCATCAGTGATTAGGGACACTGACTGGTGCAGCAGTGATTAGGGACACTGTGATAAGGTGGCGATGATTAGGAACACAGTAAGTCCACTGCAATGATTAGGGATTCTTTAGTGGATGGTGGTGATTAGGGACACTGACTGGCAGCACTGGTTTGGTGATATTGTACTGTTGTGGTGGTAATCAGAGAGGCACGGCACTAACATACAGTGATATCAAAACAGCCAGACATGTACATTATCAGCCATTCATTATACATGATACACTTGCTTTGGTGACAGTATGTACAAGAAAAAAATATAATTTTATTTTTACAATTTTTTTTTACATATTGTCAACAGAGCAGTTCACTCTGATTGATTATTATAGTTTACTACTGTGATGCAGTGATTGGTCACAGCTATCACATGGTACAGGGCCACTGTGATTTGCCCTGGTACAATGTCATCACTGTGACCAGTCACAGAGGCACACAGTAGTATGCAGGCATCATGCATGACAGGCTTATTTACTACTGTAATTGTGATTGCTGTGATTGGCCACATTGATCACATGGTACCAGGGCCATTCACCATGGCCCGGTACCATAATCAATGCTCCAATGTATCCAGCAGACATAGCGATCACAGATTGTGCCACTGCACATCCCAGAGGGCGCCCGCTTCTGGTAGGAGGTATGGGTACATCCTCCTGGAACTAGAGAGCATCCACCTGGCCATTTATCTACATTGGCTGGGAGGGGGGGGGGCAGTGATTAAATGAACTGACCAAAATTAGGAGCACATACTATTGGCACTGAATGAATTGACACTCTCCACTGATAATATAGTCGTAGCAGCAACTGAATTTTCTGGATCCCAGCTAAGTCCATGCTGCACACAATCACAGCAAAATGGGCCTTGTAGATCCTCCCCCGACTGTTTAACACTTTAAACAGGAGTGGTCCAAGATGCCACAAAGCTATTCCCAAGGTGACCAGTGGAAAGTCAGGTATACATACTCAAGGACTTTGAGGGTTTGTCTGTCCAGACCTTCACACGGAAATCTATCATATTTTCACTATGTCTGCGCTAAAAACGTTTGATGGCCAATTGTAACGGCACCCCGGACACAAAAGGGTTAAAACCGTTTAGGAGATCTTCCCCTTCCAGAGCTACAGGCACAGCTACTTGCAGGACACCAAACTCCCGAACTGGAAACCAAGGAATGATGCAAACAGTGTAGCTGGAACCTTATGAATGCTGCATACAGCTGAATAGGAAAAACCATATGAAGGGTTTACACTCCTAGCAGTCAAACTGGAACAGCATACAATAAATCCAATAACGAGACAAAGCTCCGAGTTGAAGGTAAAACAGGAACAACATTTATTGGAAGAACACAGCACACTTTTATACAGAATTTGGAACATCCTTCCCCCAACAACCGCTTTCCCATTGGTCAATTGATCAGTACCTGCAGTTCCCCATAAGGTCCTCTCCAGCCATGCAAATGAGGGCTTGAAAATGAGTCAGCAGTGATTGGTCAGATAGCTTGACCAGAAGGACTGCCATGTGCAAGGAGACAGAAGCCCCCAGGGGGTAATCACTGTACACAATAGCCAGACACAGAACAATGGTTCCCTAACGAGCCCTCAATACACATTACTCTGAGTGTCAATACATCTCTTAGCAGACAGCAGGCAAGTTCATTAGCACACCCAACAATAGGTGAAGGGAAAGCCACCTCAGACCAAAACCAACATTGTTTAGACAGCCCGTATCCACATTGAATTTCCTGTAATGACCATATTAGGAGTTGACTTCCTGTTCAGAGGCAAATGGGAACAAAAATCTTCATATTACAAGGGAGACATTATTCCTGAATATGACTGTCCCATTTGTAGTAGTCCAAACCATATTTTCAGTGTTCACCACCCTCCTGGTCACCCTGCATCCATAACAGATGCAGGGTGACTTAAACATAAGAAAGCCACACAAGGCTGGACATAGTGCCTCCCAACCTCTTTAAAGGAATTTGGGGTCCACAACCCCCATGCCCAAAGTGACTCCTGTCACATTTCTCCCCTTTTCCAAACAGACTAACAGGGTATCTGACCTTCTGCCGGTCAGTGCCCTTGTTAGTCCAGCAGCCCACCCACAAAACAGAAACAGCAGTACAGCCCACCCAAAATAACTGGTTACTACACCTGGGTAGAAGAGAAATTTGTCCATGTCCAGGTGCCTCACCTTGGCTGTGTGGGGGACTGGTAGACTGCCTTGGTGGGTTGCTGAGTGGGCAGAGACCAGCGGTACTCTGCCCTGTTGCAAGCGCTACCACGGAAGTAGCCTGGTTGGAGCCTGGTTGTTGGAGGGGGAGACCGACTGTCTCCCCTTTAGATACACCACCATACTGCGGTAGGGAGAGACCGACTGTCCCCCCTTTAGATAACCCACCATGCTGCTGTGGGGGAAGACCGACTGTCTCCCCTTTGGCTAAACAGCCCTGTTGCTGTGGGATGGAGACTGGGCTCCCAATTCCCAATGAAATATTCTGCCGCTGTGGGATGGAGACTGGGCTCCCAATTCCCAATGAAACCATCTGCTGCTGGGGGACAGGACCAACTGTGTCTGCCCCCTGTAACTCAGCCTGCCGCTGGGGAATGGAGACTGGGCTCCCAATTCCCTGCACTTCACTCGGCTGCTGTGGGATGGAGACTGGGCTCCCAATTCCCAACAAATCAAACTGTCCATGGGGAGAGGTGGTAACAAGCTCCTCTCCCAAATATACTTCCAGCCCCTGGGGAGGGAGACCGACTGTCTCTGCTCCCAATACAGTGTCCTGTTGCTGGGGAAAGGAGACTAGGCTCTCTGTTTCCTGCAGGACACTCTGCTGCTGTGGGATGGAGACTGGGCTCCCAATTCCCAACAAATCAATCTGCTGCTGGGTGACAGGACCGACTGTCTCTGCCCCCTTTAACTCAGCCTGCCGCTGGAGAATGGAGACTGGGCTCCCAATTCCCAATAAATCAGGCTGCCGCTGGGGAATGGAGACTGGGTTCTCCTCTTCCCTTAACTGTACCTGCCGCTGGAGTTCCTCCCAATGTGCTAGCTGGCCCTTTCTCTCTGCCCTGTCTAGCAGAGACATGAACACTAAGTTCCTCACGAACCGCTTGGATCTCTCCAGTGGATTGGGTCCGAAGAAGTTCAGCCGTAACCACACCATACGGTCATATTCTTTCAGAGAATATCTGTACTCCATTGCTGGTTCCATCCTGTTGCTTTAAGGGTTGCTGTACTGAGACATGCGTTGCCCCCAACTTGTAAATCCACGGAATGGTGTCTCCTGTAGCTGTCCTTCTGGCTGTGGGAACGATCCCACCGCTTGCCACCAATTGTTACGGCACCCGGACACAAAAGGGTTAAAACCGTTTAGGAGATCTTCCCCTTCCAGAGCTACAGGCACAGCTACTTGCAGGACACCAAACTCCCGAACTGGAAACCAAGGAATGATGCAAACGGTGTAGCTGGAACCTTATGAATGCTGCATACAGCTGAATAGGAAAAACCATATGAAGGGTTTACACTCCTAGCAGTCAAACTGGAACAGCATACAATAAATCCCCCCAATAACGAGACAAAGCTCTGAGTTGAGGGTAAAACAGGAACAACATTTTTTGGAAGAACACAGCACACTTTTATACAGAATTTGGAACATCCTTCCCCCAACAACCGCTTTCCCATTGGTCAATTGCACAGTACATGCAGTTCCCCATAAGGTCCTCTCCAGCCATGCAAATGAGGGCTTGAAAATGAGTCAGCAGTGATTGGTCAGATAGCTTGACGAGAAGGACTGCCATGTGCAAGGAGACAGAAGCTCCCAGGGGGTAATCACTGTACACAATAGCCAGACACAGAACAATGGTTCCCTAACGAGCCCTCAATACACATTACTCTGAGTGTCCATACATCTCTTAGCAGACAGCAGGCAAGTTCATTAGCACACCCGACAATAGGTGAAGGGAAAGCCACCTCAGACCAAAAGCAACATTGTTTAGACAGCCCGTCTCCACATTGAACTTCCTGTAATGACCATATTAGGAGTTGACTTCCTGTTCAGAGACCTCATGGCAAATGGGAACAAAAATCTTCATATTACAAGGGAGACATTATTCCTGAATATGACTGTCCCATTTGTAGTAGTCCAAACCCTATTTTCAGTGTTCACCACCCTCCTGGTCACCCTGCATCCATAACAGATGCAGGGTGACTTAAACATAAGAAAGCCACACAAGGCTGGACATAGTGCCTCCCAACCTCTTTAAAGGAATTTGGGGTCCACAACCCCCATGCCCAAAGTGACTCCTGTCACAGGCCCTTCCTGGGAAAAGTCAGGGCCAAAGCTGGTCATTCTTCCAAACCCCAAAAGAGTCTTTCATATAAATGATCCAGAATAGCAGGACAGCAAAAATATCCAGTTCCAAAACATCCAAGACCTTTAGTGAGGCGATCGTGCATGTGCCTCAAAGATTCTCAAAGATTCAAAAGGGTGTATTTCCCAATCTTCCTAGAGCAGAAGAAAACTGGTGACAGGAGGCTATTAGTTGACTTTAAGAAACTCAACAAAGACTACAAATACTAGAAGTCAGATAATGGGTGAAGGAGGTCTTTTCAGCTCACATTTTTTTTGCGGCTCAGTGCCTTATGGTTATCTAAACAAGGATTTCTACAATCCCTATGAACAGAGGGACTTAATAGCATGTCTGATCCTTTCAACAGCAGTTTCTCCAATGGTGGTCCATTAGATCCCTAAAACAACAGATCTTTATTACTAACCCCATGAAGGCCAGCATGTGGTGGTGGACCCATGAAGCAGACTTCATGAATTGCCACTCTATTCTCCTACAAAGTGAATCAAACTTACTATGGAACTGAGCCAGTTTGGGGGCACACTGCCAAAAAATAATGACACAGGGGCACTGGGACCTCTCTCAGATTGTGTTAAATATACAGCATAGCAAATTATGTACTGGGATTGGAAAGCATCTTCTTGTCATTTTTGCACCATGCCTTGGACAACAATTGTAATCCTTACTGCCTCAGGTGTTCAATATGTCAGTGCAGAAAAAGGGCTGACCCAAGATAGATTTATTTGTATCACCCCAGAACACTAAGATGACCAAAATTCCCCAATGTTCAGGCAGTAGCGAGTGATGCCTTAACTGCACATTGGGCAGTTTGAAAAGCTTATACTTTTCCTCCTTTTCCCCTACTTCACAAGTTCCTGAACAGGCTAGTCCAGATGACCACACTCCTATTATACTTGCTTAGATGGCTGTGGTTCCCCCTCCTGTGTCAGCATTAGCATTCAGGATCCCTTTTCCCTGTTACAGACCCATGACATTCTTTCTTATGGCAGCGTAACTCCCCCATATCTAGCTCGGCTGAAACTGATTACCTGGCTCTTGACAGAAGCAGACATTAAACGGAAGATGGCTTGGCTACAGTGGTAAACAACACTCTATTCTCCTACAAAGTGAATCAAACTTACTATGGAACTGAGCCAGTTTGGGGGCACACTGCCAAAAAATAATGACACAGGGGCACTGGGACCTCTCTCAGATTGTGTTAAATATACAGCATAGCAAATTATGTACTGGGATTGGAAAGCATCTTCTTGTCATTTTTGCACCATGCCTTGGACAACAATTGTAATCCTTACTGCCTCAGGTGTTCAATATGTCAGTGCAGAAAAAGGGCTGACCCAAGATAGATTTATTTGTATCACCCCAGAACACTAAGATGACCAAAATTCCCCAATGTTCAGGCAGTAGCGAGTGATGCCTTAACTGCACATTGGGCAGTTTGAAAAGCTTATACTTTTCCTCCTTTTCCCCTACTTCACAAGTTCCTGAACAGGCTAGTCCAGATGACCACACTCCTATTATACTTGCTTAGATGGCTGTGGTTCCCCCTCCTGTGTCAGCATTAGCATTCAGGATCCCTTTTCCCTGTTACAGACCCATGACATTCTTTCTTATGGCAGCGTAACTCCCCCATATCTAGCTCGGCTGAAACTGATTACCTGGCTCTTGACAGAAGCAGACATTAAACGGAAGATGGCTTGGCTACAGTGGTAAACAATTTATTGAAAGCCAGAACACAGGGAAAAAACCCAGGGTATATCCAAATCTGGGAGAAGTTCATGTGGTTTTCAATAGCATTTGACTTTGATCCAGAATAACCAAAAGTACACAATTTACTAGCCTTTCACCAGCCTCAACTGGATCTCAATTCTATGAAAGTTCAGGTCTCAGCTATAGATGTTGCCCTCTTTTGGAGAGGTTATGAGAAATAGCCCTCCCCATACAGGATATTGCACTAAACTTGTAGGTAAATAAGAGAACCAGAACATTTCCTAAATGGAAAGGTGGGTTTGATAATAAAGTTGTCAGTGCCTCCTCCCAGGACAGGGCCTCTGTGAACAGAGGGGATTCCCTTCCTGGGAAACTAACCAGTAATCTGATCAAAGTAATTGAGGGCAGAGGAAGTATTGCATTCAGCATATAACATTAGCCATAATTATATGTCAGTAATTAAAGTAAACTCAGTGAACTAAGGAGGTAATGAAACCACCCTGAAGCAAGCGTCTAACCCAGGACTGAGGCAGGTATAGGCCAAACAGTCCAACAAGATGAAAAAGGAGGGTTGAAAAAACCCAGGTGGGGAGGACAGTGGGGACTCCAAGGGCACTTTCAAAAGGTAAAGACACAAATAGTGGCCAGATAATCTGAAAAGAAAGTATCGTGATATGGTATAATCTGTGTATATAATCAGATAAACAATATCTGGTAATGTGTGCTTCAGAACCATAAAAAATACCATAGTGTTTAGAAAATAAAGAAAAAAGGACACCAAAACAGTGCAAGGTGATGGTGAAGTAAAAAGGGAAGTAATGATGATGGAGAAGGGGACAAAATAAAAGGAGAAGCCAATGGGGAGAGAAATGAGTTATAAATCCAAGTGCCCAAATATAAATGATAAAAGGTGAATAAAGTGAAGAAAAATATGAAAAATGCAGTGAAGGTGGCCATAGAACATCTTACCCATGACCTGAGTGGTGCCCTGTGAAGGGAGGTGAACGGAGTGCGTCCTGGCCAACCGCAGCTGGATACCCCCAGGGACCGGGGTGAATACCTGCCAGCGCCATGTGGTCATTTCACATGTGCCGAATACATTTGTCTACTTAGGTGAAGATGCATTTTGCAGCCCCCCGTCCTCCCACCACTCCCTCCACAACAGCAGTCTTGGAACCATTTTTTATATTTTAAAATTATTATTATTGTACAGGATTTATATAATGCAGGGAGTTTACACAGTGCTTTACAACATGAGGACAGACAGTAACATTACAATACAA
This sequence comes from Pelophylax lessonae, assembly GCF_965119305.1. Classification (NCBI taxonomy): domain Eukaryota; kingdom Metazoa; phylum Chordata; class Amphibia; order Anura; family Ranidae; genus Pelophylax; species Pelophylax lessonae. The sequence continues at coordinate 470,215,720 of NC_138769.1, read as the reverse complement.
TTTAATACAGTAGGAATCAGAGGGCTCTGCTCTTCAGAGCTTAGAATCTAAGAGGGAGAATCAAGAAATACAAGAGGTAATAACTATGGGGGATGGGCTTATGGAAAACGTAAATGTACAGTTGTTAGGTGGGGTCTAGATAGGCTTCTCTAAAGAGATGAGTTTTAAGGGATCCTCTGAAAGTGGACAGAGTAGGTGATAGTTGGACAGATTGGGGTAGAGAGTTCCAGAGGATGGTAGAGCCTCTGGAGAAGTCCTGGAGGAGAGCGTGGGATGAGGTGACAAAGGAGCTAGAGAGCAGGAGGTCTTGGGAGGAATGAAGAAAATAATGTGGTTGTTATTTTGAGACTAGGTTAGTGATGTAGCTGGGAGAAGAGCTGTGGATGGCTTTGTAAAATGTTGTTAGTATCTTAAATTTAATTTGTTGGTTGAGTGGAAGCCAAAGGAGGGATTGGCAGAGAGGGGTAGCAGACACTGAGCGGTTTGTAGGTGGATGAGTCTGGCAGCAGCATTCATGATGGATTGAAGGGGGGGGGGGGATAGTGTATGTAACGGTAATCCAATGAGGAGGGAGTTGCAGTAGTCAATGCAAGAGATAACTAGAGAGTGAATTATAAGCTTTGTGGTGTCATTGGTTAGGAAGGTGCATATTCTGGAGATGTTGCGGAGGTTGAGGCAGCAAGCTTTGAACAGTTATTGGATGTGGGGCCGAAAGGAGAGTTCAGAATCCAGGATTTCATCTTGCACCCTGGCATGTGGGGACAAATTGATAGTTGAGCCATTGATTTTGATGGAGAAGTCATGGGAAGGAAATATTATGAACTCAGTTCTGGATAGATTGAGTTTGGAGAAGTGGTGTGACATCCAGGCTGATATGTCTGTTAGTAAATTAGTGATGCGTGAGGAGACTAATGGAGTGAGCTGGGGGGTAGAGAGATAGATTTGGGTGTCATTGGCGTAGAAATGGGGTTGAAAGCCATGGGAGGCAATCAGCTGACCCAGGGAGAAGGTGTCGATTGAGAAGAGGAGAGGACCAAGAACAGAACCTTGGGGGACCCCAACAGAGAAAGAAGAGGAGGAAATAGAGTTGTAAGTGACACTGAATTATTTGTTTACATATTTTAAAAATCATTTTAGGCCTGAAGATTACATAAAACCCCAAAATATTATTATTATATATATTTTTTTAAGCAGACACGAAACCCTAGAGAATAAAATGTTGGTAGTTCTAATTTTTTTATGTTTTATGACATCTGTTCATGAAAGGTGACATTTCAGTAAAAAATACATTAAAGTTCATTTCTGGACACATAAATGCAATTTATTACCTAATTTTTTTGATAAAATATAAAAAATGAGGTTGTGCCGAGTAAATAGATACCCATATCTAACTTAAAATTAAGTGCGCCCACAATGTATTAAAAGCCCCTACAGGTCATTCATTTAGCGTTACGCAGGAGCACTAGTTATTAGGAGCACTTAGTTATACTGTAGTTGAAATTATTGCTCTCACTCTGGCATTTGCACTCATATACAACATGTGAAGGACAATTGCTGTTTTCATATGTAGGTGCCCCAATGCACGCATTTTTTTTTTGTTTAATTTGTATTTATTTTTATATAACTTTTATTGCTATCATATAGTAGACCAATAGCCCCCTATTTGATAGCATATAGGTGACAGGATCTCTTTATGGAAACAGCCAGTGTCTTTTAGACCTTGTATGTCTCCTTTCTGATTCACTGCAGATGTTGGAACACAGACCACGTTCCATCAGCTGCTTCCCCCAGCACTAATTCAAGGGAATGACATCCCTGGTCCAGGAAGTGATGTCATACACATCACTTCCTGGTCTGTGTAGAGGAGGGAGGCTGAGCAGACGGAGGTCCACTGAGCTCCCGCCGCCCTTCCCAGCGACAACCGGCCATGACCGCATCAGGCCCGCAGGTGGGACAGCGGAGCCAAGTGAACATGGCGGGGGGCGGCACATTGCAGCCATGGTGGAATTAATAGGCGGATTAACAGCTACTTGTATCACTTCCATATGAAAGCCGACAGTCGGCTTTTCTAAAGTACACACACTCCCGGTCGCTATATCGTGTTCTAAATAAATTGTATGGACAAGGCCAGGTTACCAATTCATAGCACCAACATCCCAGGGTTATGAAGATTCAGAACAAAGTTAAGGGATAGGGGACTTTTTAGGTGCATATACATATAATTTACACAAAAATTCTTAAAATTTACAAAAGGTATTGGGTTGATTAAAAACGTTTGTACAAGTACAACCATATATGATCATCCATCAAGCAGAGGGTACATATTCATTCATCACACTTATATTTTAACATGTTTTGCCATTCCGGCTTCTTCAGGAAAAAAGCGTGGTGAGAGTACTATTAAGGCAAGCAAAAGAAGATTTTATAAATAAAAATAACACAATATTGTCAAGTAAACACAATAATTTGCTAACATAGAAATCAAGACAAATGATGTGGTTTCACCCTACCAGCAAGTCATAGTTCCAGATAAGGTTTGTATAATGGGAGTGGAGCAAAAAACACAGGTTGCAAGTGATGGGAGTCTGTCCAGGAGAGCCACACACGCCCACCGACTGGGGGTCAAATTCCCACAGCCATATATTCTGCAGAGAGGGGTATGGGGCCACAATGAATCTAATATAAGCATAAGTCAAATGTGAGAAATATATAAAAACTGTAGTTTTTTTTTTTCCTAAATAGAAATTCATATTTATTTACTAATCTGAAAGGGTGACAATCACTCACTTTTCTTAACTTTGTCAATAACTACAGGGAGCCTAAAGTCCACTAGATGGCATCAGAGGGACTTGATAATATTGTTCAGTGACACTAGAACAAACTGAAAAATGCATGAGTTAGAGCTGACTTATAGCAACAGTAAACCAAAAAAATCAAACTGGCATATAGCTTTATTCTAAAGTAGCAAAAAAGCTCTAAATTGTAACCAGACACTATCTCCCCGGTGGGAAAAATCATACCAGTTGTGATCCACTTTACAGGTGTGGGAATCTGTCAACAGCTGATCATTTGTTTAAATAATAAAACAGGACCAGATAAGGTCTGTATAAGAGAGAAAACAAGAACCACATGCCATCGCTCAAACAGCATCAACGAATATGAGGGCAAAAATAGCAAGGGAAAATAGGGAAATAAAATCCTTCTAATCACAATGAGAATCTGTTACTATTTGGAATAAATGTGTCACTGGTGCAACAATTTAAAATAAAATGAGTGATTTAAAAACTGTGGTAATGATTATCATGTGTTGTGAGCTGCAGCTAAAATGTTTTCACTACAATGTGAAATACCAGGTCAACCAATAGAAATATAGATAGCCATGGTAAATAAAGTAAATAACATCCCCCTGTGATCAAAATATAATACCCACTGTATAATATGCCCATAAATAAATTCACAATTTAAAAAAATGTCTATTCATGCAAGAATCATTTCTGGTGCATAATCACCTTTCTGTGATATAATATCCCAATTCAGTGCCGTGCATGCTATTCACCACCGGTATAATTTGAAATCCTCCACCGTCCAAACTATTCATTCACCAGATAACCTTTAATAATAGGCTTTATCATCCTCATAACCAAGGATACTGTATTCACTAAAATTATAAATGGGATCCTTCAATCCTCCAGGCTTCCTGTGTGCTATATTGCATTCCTCTTCCGCTCAATCATATAATGAGAAAAATGCAATCATTGTGCAAAATGTTTGTTAGTTCCTGCCTTTGGTTAACACAGCTGAGAATTGGAATGCACACAGCTTTAGTGCACAGAGCGGCGTGGCAGTTACAGACCTGGTTTGCTGGATAGACTTATGCTGGCCATACACGTATTTCGCTCAGAAATTTTTATTTTAAGAAAATTTGTTTGATTTTCTAAATGTTAGTGGCGTCAAATTGATGTCTGTGTTCAACTGCAGTGACAGCATTAGTGCTGGTCAGAGGACACATTTACATGTGAGATGGCATTTGTTTTTTATACTGAACACTTTTAAATTGAATAAATTGAGGATTTCACATTATACTGGTGGTGAATAGCATGCACAGCACTGAATTTGGATAATAAATCACAGAAGATTGATTACGCACTAGCAATTATTCTTGCATGAATTGACATTTTTTAAAATTGTGAATTATTTATGGGCAAAATATACAGTGGTGTTTATATTTTGATCACAGGATGAAGTTATTTACTTTATTTAGCATAGCTATCTTTATTTATATTGGTTAATCAGCTCCTGGTATTGACCTGTGGATGCAAGTGTACTGAATTGCAGCTCATTGGGAATCCGGCACAATGACCGCCGGCATGTGAGCCCTTATTTATCCCCTCAGCCCTGCCGACGTATGACGCCATGGTGGGGTGCGGACGCAGGATTGAGGGTCGCACATGCACAGAGTGGCTGCATCCACCCCCCGTGCTAGTGTCATGACCTCTAGCTATTGTCTGCAGGTGTTGCCAGGCGGGTGAGTTAAACTCACCAGCCATGCTATGGACTCTCCAACTCTCTCTGCAGGGAGGAAGGAAATGCTTGAAACGAGGACCCCAAGGCCCAAACATTAAGGACATGGGGACACAGAAAAGGGTAAAAAGACCCTTCCCCTGGCCTCCAAAAAGGTATAGTACAGGTGAAAAAAAAGAAAGTTGCACTAAATAAATACAATGATATTGTGTGAATTCAGTAAATAATATAGTGAAAAAAGTCCATGATCCTCAATCTGAAACACCAGTGAAGTGAAAAGGTATCTTCAAGTATAATCCTTCCTCTTACCAGAACAAAAAGACCTATGAAGGTCAACAACGCCTGTGGTGTAACCCCAGGGCCTCAAGGAGTTGAGGGGACACACATAGTGATCCTGAGGTTTATGTTCACACGTCCACACCAGCACTTACAGAGAGCGAGTTAGAGAAGATGCGCATTAAAACAATGTAGATGCTGGTCGGCACTTCAAAAACCCCTGTCCTTCCAGGACACTAGCACGTGGTGACGTCAGCACGTCGCGACCCAACGCATTTCGTCACAGATGATATTGTCCCAGGGGAACTAGTACAGTTGTCCCTCTAGGAAAAGAAGTGTTCTCCTGGTTACGTAACCATTGAGGAGGTCAGACATAGGCTGACGAAACGGCGTTGGGTGGTGTTTGAGATACGTAATTTCCTGTCAGCTGGAACGCAGGTGGATAAAAAATCGGTGATTCCTATACAATACATGCTTATCCCTGATTTTTCCATATGCGTAATTTGACTCCTTGTAATAGGGGTCAATAAAGTCTGGTGAGTGCATAGTGTGTCTGCATGCTGGTGGAGAGGAACCTTTCCTATACTCACTGAGGATGGTATTCACGTGTGGGATTTGTACATGGACTTCACAATTTTTATGTATTTTTGATAATTTAAATGAAGATGTATTTATTTATTTGTTCATTCAATATTGTTTATTCACTATGGTGATACGTACACTGCTCAAAAAAATTAAAGGAACATTAATGAATTAATTACTATCAAGTTAATTTAAATCCTGGGATATTGATCTGGTCAGTTAAGTAGCAGAGGGGGGTTGTTAATCGGTTCCAGCTGATTTGGGTGCACTAGATGGGCAACAATGAGGTGACCTCCAAGACAGGAATGGTTTTAAATCTTTTAAATCTTTTCTGACTGTTTTTTTTACTAGTTTTGCATTTGGCTAGGGTCAGTGTCATTAATGGTAGCATGAGGAAATACCTGGACCCTAGAGAGGTTGCACAGGCAGTCCAACTCATCCAGGATGGCACATCAATATGTGACATTGCCATAAGGTTTGCTGTGTCTCCCAGCACAGTCCCAAGAGCATGGAGGAGATTCCAGGAGACAGGCAGTTACTCTAGGGGAGCTGGACAGGGCCGTAGAAGGTCCTTGACCCATCAGCAACAAATTGACCTCCAGCAGGCCACTGGTGTAAATGTATCTGATCAAACAATCAGAAACAGACTCATGAGGGTGGCATGAGGGCCCGACGTCCCCTAGTATGCCCTGTGCTCACTGCCCAGCACCATGGAACTCGATTGGCATTTGCCATCAAACACCGGAATTGGCAAGTCTGCCACTGGTGCCCTGTGCTTTTCACAGATGAGAGCAGGTTCACTCTGAGCACACGTGAAAGGCGTGAAAGGGTCTGGAGAAGCCATGGAGAATGTTATGCTGCCTGTAACTTCGTACAGCATGACCAGTTTGGTGGTGAGTCAGTGATGGTCAGGGGAGGCATATCTACGGAGGGACGCACAGACCTCTACAGGCTAGTCAATGGAACCCTGACAGCCATTAGGAATCAGAAATCCTTGGACCAATTGTAAGACCCTGTGCTGGTGCAGTGGGTGCTGGGTTCCTGCTGGTGCACGACAATGCCTGGCCTCATGTGGCGAGAGTATGCAGTCAGTTCCTGGAGGATGAAGGAATTTATATAATTGAATGGCCCCCAGGCTCATCTGAACTAAATCCAATAGAACACCTTTGGGACATTATGTTTCAGTCCATCCGACGCCGCCAGGTTGCACCTCAGTCTGTTTAGGAGCTCAGTGTTGCCCTGGTTCGCATCTGGGAGGAAACACCCCAGGACACCATCCGTCGTCTCATTAGGAGCATTCCCCGACATATTTAGCACAGCACAATATCATATCTAAAAAATATAAACCACACACTATCCTCTACCCCAGTATTAGTGCACAAGTGCAAAAATTAGTATTAATAATAATTTGCCCCCATATTAAAAAGTGCTTTTACTTCACTCCAATAAATATAACTGTAATAAAAATACAATCTCAATACATCTGTGAATAACCAACATTGTTTCTACATAAAAAGATCTTTAAGTATCGTGAGTAAGGATCAATACAAAGTGACTAAATACAAAAAACTCCAAGTGGAATAAACATACAATGTATCTATTACAATATGTTCAAAGGATAAGGCCCCGTTCACAATGGGGCGATCCGACTTGCCGGGGCGACCTCGGAGCGGCCGGCACGGACTTCATAACATTGAAGTCTATGCAGGTCGCTCCGGGTCGCCCCAAAGAAGCTCCGGACCCTTTTTCTAAGTCGGAGCGACTTGTGTCGCTACTATTAGAACGGGTCCACAGCTTCGCCTGACAGGTCGCCCCAGTGTGAACGGGGGCTAAAAGTCTCCAGTGATATTCAATCGATCCAAAAAATAAATAAACAAATGAATCCTGCCACCTCTGTGAGGGATAATAAACTTAATAAGTCCAAAGGATCAACGGATAATCCTACAACCTCTGTTTGAGATAATCAACTCAAAAACAGGTGCTCAAAAAGATTCCACCACCAGTAATTCCTAGCAGCTCACTTCCAGCTTTGACTCCTGTTTCACCAGAGAGTCAAAGAATGCTGTTCCCCATTTGGGATGGTCAAACTGTGAATGGATGGATGTCTGTGGGTGTATCAGGATCCCAGTTTTTCCTCATATATAATGGTCCATCATAGGGAACAAAAACAATATATCTAGTGCTCTCTGTAAAAATTTTTATTATCACAAAAATGAAAAGAGCTTACTTACATAATGTAGCACTAAGCCTCGCCAGCTGTAATATGCTCCTAGTATACATCCACTGGCTTTCAGCCATAAAAATGTATCGGTAATGGTCGTGGGTAAAGCCAAATGTTAGCTCTTGCCTCCAGATGCATTGCGTTCTTAAACTCATTTCTTCAGTGGGGTCAAGCACGTGGAGGCCATACAAACTACTGAGTACCATTTTGAGTTGCTGCAATGAAAATTCAGCAAAAGGGACTAGCCTGCTGCATCATTTTTTCACTTAGATTTTCGAGGTGTCTTTGATTTCAGCCCTCTGTAGGTTTATAATTTTCGTTTCCATCAAATGATGGGGCATCCTTTCCTTCCTAACACATTACTCAGTTCATATCAGTATAGATATCCAGCATGATATTTTTCCCCATAAGGATCTGATGTGTTTTCAAAGTGTTCCTTTAGTTTTTTTGAGCAGTGTATTTTATGATATAAAAGCGCAGTTCCTCTGTTTCTTTTCATTGATGACATTGTGGGTATCTAGGATAGCCCTAAATCTCCCGTAGAGTGTTTTGTAGCCTATTATAATGCCAATGACCTAAAGCTGTCCTTTACTTTTGTTTGTGAGGCTGAGAGGTTGGCTTTCCTAAATCTAAAACTATGTCATGATGGTAACACCATATATGTTCATAATTATACCAAGCCCACTGCAGGAATTCTGATTCACATTTCCAGAGCTATCTCCACCCCCAATGGGTACAGAATCGAACAAAGAGCCAATTGTGCTGCTTAAGACATACTGTAATTGCTTACATGACAGTGATTACATATCGTATGGTAGTCTTCTTAAAGAAAAGTTTCTTGAAAAGGGATACCCCAGTGAGCTTGTGGAGGAAGCCTTCTCATTCTACTTGACCGATGGGGTAACAAGGGAGAAAAATAGACCATCCCCACATGCACAACAATCCCTTAGGTTCACTACCAGGTTTTACACACAATTCAGAAAAAAGGGAGCGCATATTTCAGAAACATTGGTCCAAATTGCTTGAGGATCCACATCTAAAATCCTTGGGCACTACCAAGCCTTAGGTTTCCCATAGTTGGGCCAGGAACATAAAAACTATAATAGCTCCTAGTGAAGTTAAACCGGTACCTGCTAAGATGGGGCCTTCCTTAATGTTTTTTTGCTATCAAAGGCATCTACCAGTGTTGAAAGCCCAGATGTGTCACATGGAAACATGTCCAGCATGGACAAAAAAGAGTTTACTACAAAGTTCAGAACCTACCCCTTTCAGGAATTTTACAACTGCTATTCGGAATTCGGAATTTATTGTCTCTCATGTTCATACAGCTTGCTATATGTAGGAAGAAAGGCAGATCATCATGATTCTCGGGAAAAGATTTTGTGAGGAGCTCCGCTTTCTTGAAGATGATGTAGACCAACATAACGTCCCCAGACGTCGGCTCCAGGTGGCCTAATTAAAGAACTGCAGGCTAATACTGTCCCCCCCTTAAAAGAGCATACACGTTTTTGTTTTTTCTCTTCTTTTTTTTATTTTCTTTTTTGTGCTTAACTAAATTTTTTTAAATGGTACATAGTTGTGACCAACTTAGATTACAATTTTTACTATGTTTCATCTCATTCAGCTATATGGATGTGGATGTTACCTTTTTTTGTTTCAGATCTAATACATTATTTTTTGTCAAAAAAATACAATAATTCTCCACTAAGCCAGCTACTACCCTTTTATCAAACAATATTTATTTCATCCATTTTTGCTATTTTTGTTTATACATGTCTAGCCCATTTTGCTGTGTATTTAATCCATCTGGTTTTACCATTAGCTTTCTTATGGTTTCTAATAGCCTTTGTTATTATTATTATAGCACATACATTATGGTGCCTTGATTTTCGCTTCTTACTTTTCCATTTCCTGCTCTTTTATTCTACTTGGATGTGGTATATTTTTAATGTTAGACTTTTTTAATATTAGGCATATGTACATATACTTACCTAATACCATTATGTATATATACAGGACTCTTAAGGTCATTTATAAACTGAATATGACACTGCCACTTCAACATGTAAGTACATTTAGCCCATTTCTGTTTATAATATCTGCAATACTACTCTCAGTACTATTTTTATCCTTTATTACTCTTTTATCTGCACTTCCTCATATGTCTGACTCTGACTTAAATATAAGCACATATATCATCAGTATATTTGTGCATATAAGAGGGTACCTAGGTACTTTTTCTTCCCTTGTTTCATTTTGTGCATGTGTATTTGTGGACACTGCTGGTTCAGCTGGGATTTGTTGTCCACCGTCGCCGATGCTTATAAATACCTATCCAATAGGGCTCCCTCTATGGCCTGATGAATGAATACCCATGCTCTGAACACATAGCCACGCCCACCGCCTTTGAATCCGGAATGTGACATCATCTCTCTTAGCTCTGTGGATCCAGGCTGACAGGGAAGTGCTGGGAGCCAGGAACATGGCTAAAGACAGTATTGGAGGTGACTGAACCAAGTTGGACCAGATCCATGCAGACATAGCGGTGCATGGTGCTTGATAATCGCCTTTTATTACTACTTCTGTGTGTTGCCAATTTGGTGTCAATAAATGCTTTTGCTTTTAATACTACACTCAGATGGCGCTGCTTCCTCTTTCTTTTATTTATTTATTTATTTTTTATTTCATAACATGCTATCATCTCTTTATAAAGATATTGTTTGTTAACCCTGCATTACATCTGATAGACTTGAAGAATTAGTACTCCTCCATATACTGTATATGTTTTTGAAAAGCAGGTTGTGAATGTATATGGGCAATCTCTGTCCTGTAATTAGTAAGGTAAAGCTCCATACCAATGCTCAAAAGAGCCATCAAGATAGTCAAGGACTGGCCACACACTGTGGATTCCTTCAATAAAAGTCCTTTATTCCATCATATGGGACAAAACAGCACTAGGAGTAACAATAAAACAGTACAGTTCATGTGTTTCACACTGGGAGTGCTTAATTATAACTGATTAAGCACTCCTGGTGTGAAACGTGTCACCTGTACCATTTTATTGTTATTTCTGGTGTTGTTTTGTTCAATTTGATGTAATAAAGGACTTTTGTGGATGGAATCTACAGTGTGCGGCCAGTCCTTGGCTTACTATGTTTATGCAGTGGCGAGCTGGGGCCGACACCTGAACACGATTCCTGATTGACATCTACACCTCTCTAGTTTGCAAAAGAGCCATGTGTGGGGATCAGGGTGTCAGGATACCTATCACATCCAATATGTGAGTAGGTACCAATCTCCAATAGCTCCTTAAGGCCTTACATCCCCATAGTTTATTCAGTAAAATCCCTGTACACTGACATTCCCTCCAGCATATCGGAGAGTGAGCTGGATAGACTGTAGAAAGTCTATAGGGAAAGTTCTCTACACAAAGGGAAGATCTGCTGTTAATTTATGTTTCAATGATTTTTATTGAGTTTTTTAGAAAAGGCATAACAGTGCAAAATGAGCCAACATGACTCGACCATGCCGTTGAACGGTACATCACATAGAATATATGAAATACAAAGATGCATATTCAGTTAACTGCAATATCAAATATCAGGAATCAGTAAAAACCAACAACATTAACAGTAGAGTGTATCTATGCATCTGCTAAACAAAGCGGAGACATTGACACCGCACTATAACACTAAAGGTCAGGCGGTCCGGGTCCGACCCCCCCCCCCCTTTGGGAACACTCTGCGCCCTTGGAAGGAGGCGGCACCCAACCTCCGACCCCAATACTTAGCGCTCGGCTAGAGGAGGCGGCATCCCGCTATCCGTGCACTGTCAAGGAGAGAAAGAAAAAAAAGGAAAAAAGAAATAAAGAAAGAAGGAAAGGAGACAAGACAGAAGAGAAAGGTGAGAAAATTTAGAAAAAGGTAGCAGGAATGGAATGGGGGAAAGGAGGAAAGGAACATCAGCGGCTGGTAAGAAAGGAAAGGGTCGACATCCAGGCCCAGCACTCCCCAGTGGGGTAGGTCCCCTGAACTCCCCGTCCAAGGAGACCAAGGCGCCCGATCCCCCCCTAAGGGGGGCCAGCCCGATACCTGATCCAAGGGTCCCATGTCTTGTCAAACATGCGCATCTTATCATTCAATTGCGCCACCATCCATTCGTTTATCATGATCCAGGTCAGTTTGGCTTTTAGTAGCTCGAACGGCACTAGCCAGGAACGGGCTATAGCTATCTTTGCGGCTGTGAACACAAAGGCTATAAGGCGTTTGGCGGGTTTGGATGCCCCCTCAACCGGTTTACCCAAGAGAGCATGTTGGGGTCTTTTACCAGGTTGACCTGTGTCAGGGAATAAACAAAGTTATAGACATGTTGAATTGGGAATAAGGGAAACATGGGGAGGGAAGGGGGACTCGGGAAAAGGGAAAATTTAAAGGAAAATGGGACTTTAGATGAGACTCCTGCTAAAGAGCCTCCATCCCTGTTATATTGAATAAATATAGAGAACACATAGTGTTCACAAAATAAAAGGTTGGGACTTTAAATGAGGTGTGGCCAGTACACATAATGATTGTTTGATAGTACATATACATTCGCTGGTAAGCATAAAAAGGCATATGATCAACATTATGTGTTTATTAACAAATAAAATAGCAGTTAACATAGGTACAATAGATACAATCGATCAGGGGGGACATAAACAGTATATAATTGGGTATTATTGTAAAACCATAGTGAGTAGTAATACACATCAACCAATGATAGTAAACCAACAGACATATAATATAATCTATATATTAGTTATAGACATGGATCCAAAAGCGTCTAACCTTCGAGCAGGTCCATCAAGTGTGGAACACAGTACCCGCCTGTCCGCATCCCCGAAAACAGTTGGGGGATGCAGTGCGAACCGCCGCTGCCAGCCTGACTGGGACCATGTACCAACGCAAAAATACCTTGTAGTTAGCTTCTATCAATGAAGTATTAAGTATGGATCTAGAATTAAACTGTGCCAAAGAGTTCCAATCTGCTCGGTCCAAATTCTCATTCAAATCCTCCTCCCAGCGTAGCATGTATGACAATTTGGTGTCATCTTCATGTAGTATAATATAGATCGTGGATATATAGCTTTTTTGTTTATCCAGGGTACGGCAGAGATACTCCATCGGTGGGGAGGTAGTGATGTCATTCTTACTCTTGAGGGAGGCTGCGAAATGAGAGATCTGAGCGTAGCGAAAGCACTCTCACTCTGGGAGGGAATGTTTCTCTTGTAACTGGGTCTTGGTAAGCAGTCCCCGGTGATCGCACAAATCTGCCAACCTGAGAAACCCCTTGTTTGTCCACCATTCAAATGCCACGGGGGTCAGACCCGATGGGAACAAAGGATTGCCCAGCAGGGGTGCCAACGAAGCATGGGGGGACTTAAATGTATGTCTACCTGACAGCCTATCCCAAACCCCCAAAGAAAGGGACAGGGCAGGGCAGAGCACTCCCGGCCGGTCCCTGGCCTGCAACCACAATGCGTGGTGGACAGGAACCCCCAAATGGGCCGCTTCCAATTGCATCCAGATTGGGAGAGGGTCTCGGGAGTGAAAGCTGATCAAATGAGCCAGTTGGGCAGCATAATAATATTTACCCAGGTCCGGGACCCCCAATCCCCCTTTTTGGGGTAAAAAGAGTACGTCTATTCACCCTAGGCCTCTTGTCCCCCCAAATAAATCAGATAACCGTCCCCTGAAATTCTCTAAGATCAGACATATTAAGCATTATAGGTAAAGTGCGGAACAGATACAACAGTCTAGGCAATATGTTCATTTTCACCGAATTCAATCTACCGAACCACGACGGGGGGCTAGCTGACCAAGTAGCAAGGTCTTCTCACAGTTTTTTTACATAAAGGTGGGTAATTACACGTGTAAAGAGTAGCTATAGAGGTCGTGAGATGAATCCCAAGGTACGGTAGCGATCACTCCTGCCAAGTGAACGGAAAATTGTCCCTGAGGGCAGACAGTGTGGTGTCTCTGCTGTTAATTTAAATGGCTAATCCCCATTGTTTCAGTGTAAAATTGGGTTGAAGATCCTGTTCCCATTTACACATTGCTGGAGTCTTTTAAGGAGTATGGTTCTCCTGACACAAACCATAAAAGATGAATATGCTTGTAATTTTAGGAGAAGTGAGGAATTACCAAGTTGCAGAGGCAACCATTACCAACCTTTTAGGATATGTTTGATAAAAATGTTTAATTTAGAATAGTTTGTATAAAACACTGTTGTCAAGACAAGTTGTCAAATTCTCTAGTGTATGAAACCCTAATGATGTACAGTATCTGGGAATAATTTATCATACTACCATAGCCCTGAGGGTAAGACCCACTTCTATGCATGCATCCTGCGGGGGGCAACTTATTCATTAAAGATCTCTAGACTTCCAAACAGAAAATATATATGGGGAGTTCTGGAATTATAACCTACTTGGAAATTGCTGAGGTCAATGATAATGCCCGGGGAACATGGCCTGGAATGACTGCCTTTTTCATGTAGTATTATAATTTATTGGGGGAGGTAGGAAGCCAGGTTTTATTCTGATCCATTTTAGTGGCTCATTAATAATCTTTAATATTAGGCAGACCGAGTCTGTAAAGCTGAGTATTCAATGCTGGCCTTATTTGTTTGCCCATACAAAAGACTTCAGTAAGATGTCTTTGTGAAGAAAGTTTGTGAAAGGGGCACATGTAAAATCCTAAACATATACAGAATTTTTAAAGAACTTTTATTTTAAATGTTGCTGTTTGTCTGTTCATGGCATTGGAAAATTTAAGGCATAAATCCTCCAAAATGGGAAGGCAAGTTGTATACCCAAGTAAGTTATAGAAGTGCTTTCCAAATTATACAAAAAGCCTTGTTTCAATGATGTCAAAGTAGCAGGCTAAAAGCTCATATGCAGAACACCCTGCCAAATTGTTCAATACGCGGCTGAACTTGCAACAAAGTGGATGGATTTGGCAAGAAGAGAATGTCGTCATGGGCAAAAAGCTCTATTGGATGGTCATACACCATTATTTCTGTAATCTTTGGGCTTACTCTAAAAGCAACTGCAAATTGTTCTATCATTAAAGAAAAGAAAAAAAAAAAAGAGGGGATAAAGGACATGTATGACAGGCGGATGACACTTCCTTTATGTTCCCCTCCTTGTTGGGTGCCTTTGCCTTGGGAGTAATACTCAGCACTCTATGTGGTGTACAATCTTGTGTGCTGTGTTGCATATTACATACTCTTGTTCACTGCACTCTGCACACCAGGCTGTATATTGCATACTCTGTCTATTTCAGTCTTTACACAAGATTATAAAATATATAATTCTTACCACTTTATATGCTCAATTGCATACAATCAGGTGTGTATAAAGTGCACTACAGTATACAGAGTCCCGCAGTCAAAATTATGTAAGATACAGCACAACTTACAGAGTGCAATGGTCAGAAGTATGTAACACATGACCTAATGGAAAGGGAACAGGGTAAAGATTATACAGTATTTTGATTATATAATGTAAAATCCATATAATGTATAGCACAATATTGTGCAATGTCTTTGTAAAATGACATTACATTTTCATTATGTATTCTTTTTTTAGTTGGAAGCAGTAAGGTAAAAACATTTTCTGACTTTACAACCACCTTTTAAAATTGCATGTGCCTGGTAAATAGACCACTGATGTGTCTCCTGTCCTCCACCCTGCCGATCAAGTACAGTACTGTGCAGAATTAGCTGTTTACCTGGCATTTGAGCTGGGATCCTGACAGCTTTGTACCTGGAAATGCTCAGAGCTGAGCTCTTATGGGTTCACTGATAACAGAACAGATCAGGGAAGGTTAGAGATGCAGCACTTCACAGTACTGTAAAAGTAAACAGGCGGAGCAGGCTGAACACATCAAAACTTGTATGATCCCCTTGTCTATCATGATGTTCATTGATTGTTCTGAGGTTTATGTGTTTCTGTTAGACTTAGTTTTAGTACAGTAAGTGTATGTACATGTATGAAGGCAGGTTGCTTACTGTATTTAGTTAGCCAGCTCGCCTGCCCAAGCAGGGAGAAAAGGGTTAATGTTTTTCCGTCTTCTTTGGGCAAGTTTGCAGGCTTTTTGGGTCTGGCCTCCCCAACTATGTATCATAAAAGGGGAGAGGTTAAGGTCCCAAAAGCGTTCAGGAACTATTGAAGAAGGTTGCTGGAACCAGTGGTCAACCTCAGGAATGCTGATTCGTCGGGTCACAGTTATGATGGATACTGCCACTCTGGATCTGTTAAATATGGACTTCACCCACAAGGACTTTACCTGTGCAGGGATTATGGGGCATCCCCAATTAGTGTTAGTTAGGGAAAGGGCATTTTACCTTGTTGGATGTTACATGTCGAATTTACAGTACAGTTATTTCAACTGCTTTGAGCCTTGTCTGAAGTTATTCAAGGGTGCATGTTGGGTCCTAGCATATTCCTTAAGAACCTGGGTCTTTAATAGCACTATGGGATATAAGTAACATCACTACAAGAAGTTAACTCACAAGGAGGTAGTTGCCATGAGTAACTGAAAGGAAGAACAACTACAGCAACCAGTCGTTTGGATTGGTACCTGGTTAGGCACAGGCCCTCCGGTAGCAAGGGGGTCATTGCTCTGATTCCTTTCCTAGTTGTCTGTCCTCTGATGTCCGGGAACAGACTAGTGTTATAGAGATCTAAGACCTGATCACTAGGTACAGGCAGAAAAGAGTTAATGAGCACACATAGGGCCCGCTTCATGCTC
Organism: Pelophylax lessonae; assembly: GCF_965119305.1. NCBI lineage: Eukaryota > Metazoa > Chordata > Amphibia > Anura > Ranidae > Pelophylax > Pelophylax lessonae. The sequence continues at coordinate 470,199,325 of NC_138769.1, read as the reverse complement.
GGCAGGACTCCATTCTGTTACTGGGAGTGAGGTAACAGAGGTACACTGGACTGGTCGAGTGGGTGAAGGCTCTTCACGTCCCTCCTAATGCAAAACATACATCAGTTACAAGTGTGTAGTTACTTGGGGTGAAACATCCTACAGAGGAACCCTGGATTTTTGCTGCACACAAGTGGCCCATCTCTGAGTTGGGGACTGCCTTAATGTTTGATTCTTCACAGGACTGCAGCCTCTGCCTGGTCTCGGGCATTGGTGAGCATGCCTTTGGGTGAGGTGTTACCCCACGTGCAGGGGCGCAGCTAGATCCCACCCACATGTGTACAGCCAAAACTTTATTGTTTTGGAGTATGAATGGGTTAAATGGGTTTATTCTTTATGCTGCCTGTTTTAAGGTGTCTCAGACAGCAGTAAGGCATCATGCACACTGGATGTTTTGCTAACTCTCCTAGACTTCTTTCCTCCTGGCAGCAGAGATTTGGCAGACAAAACGCTTGACGCTAGTAAACTCGTGTAATGCGTTTAGTGCAACAAGCGCTTGAGCGTTAATTCATTTAATTGGCCAGAATAATAATTTATTTTGGCCATTGATATAAATTAAAATTCAAGTGCTAAACAAGCTTAGCACCCAACTGCGTTAAGACTTGTTTAGATGCATTTAGGCGTGTCAAGCATTTTTTCTGCCAAAACTGTGTTGCACTGGCTGGGAGGTTTTTTTTTGCCTCTAAAGGCCCTTTCCTCTAAACACATATGTCTGCATGGACACATAGGCTAATATGAATGGATGGTTAGAGACAGAAAAAAAAAACACCAGATGCCCCTATGAGCAGCAGAAAAAAACATTTGGTGTGCATAAGGTCCAAAACCTGATAGAAATTCTAATCCTTTTCCAATCTTTCAAAAAAAAAAAAAAAAAAGGTTGTTGCTATAGATGCACTTTATTTATAGATACACAAAGGCTCAGGTTCTTTTTAGGTGAGCTATATCATTTTTCCCCTTACAGGTCCACATGTTGCCCTAGGTCTTCATTAATTAAAGCAATGCTCCTGCCTCCTTTGGTGGCTTCTGTCTCCAGCATTGCCTGCAGCCTGACCAGTTTAAATCCTTCCTTGTCAGTACAGAAGATGATTGGCTCCTTGAGCTGATCTTCTCCCCCACACTGTGGGCCCTGCTGTACAGGACTGCAAGCTGATATTAAATCAAATTCAAGTATTTACACTGGTTGCATTTAAAAAATACATTTTTGTTTGGATTAATAAATGCAAAACTGCAATTATTTGCATTTTTTTTTTTTTATATCTGCCTAGGGTTCAGCTTTAAAGCTTACTTGTCCGCCTGACCTCAATTTTACTTGAAGGTGTGGTGAATAAGGTATGTCTTTTTAGCTCATGACATAAATGTGTGTAAGAGGGTTGATATTCCTGGAGGTGTTTTTAATGACCGCCCTTACACATATGTGTGGCGGCAAAAGGGGGAACTTTAATGCCCACACGCAGCACATATGTGTCACTGGGCAGCTTATGTTTATGTGCTGAGAGAACACTCACTGCGTGCTGTGAGCACACAAACTGAGCTGTGAAAGATAGCTTTTAGTCCGGGTTAAAGATTGATAGCCAGTGGGACCTGCTTCTGAATGATGTGACCACTATGATATTGGTCACATGATCTCCAATCCTTCCTGCCCTCTGGGCATTCTAAACTGTTTAAGGGGAAGACAGGATGGGCAGGAAGATGTTAACAAACTTTGTTGCAGATTCCAACCAATTTCTGCTCTGAAGAAAAAGCTGTTTGTTCCACTATGTCCTTTAAATACTGATTTTGAGTGCGAGTGACTAATTCATTGTAATGAGCTGGTAAACTTTCTGTGTTCTTAGAAAGGTAGCTGTGGCTTCATCCCTTTAAAAGTGCATAAGCCTTAGAAAGTATCTCACCAAAAACTAAATTTTTCTGCAGATGATGCCTTAAACCTGACATGTGTCTTAGTTCTTCAGCTATGCAGAAAATTACATTTCTGGAGGCATTCTGGTACACCAACTGTGTACAGAAGGCCTCAAGTTATCTATATTTTGCAGAAAATGACACCTGTTCAGATTGAAAAGGAAAGGGAATTTTTAATAACATTAAATTACAATATGGCTTGTGTGGTTATCAGTGTTGGGGTAGTTACTCAAAAAATGTAACTAGTTACTAGTTACTAGTTACTTCTGTAAATTGTAATGAGATTACTTTACTAGTTACTGCATTTGAAAAGTAACTTCACTACTTATTACTTTACTTTCCTCTTTCTTAATTGACCGTGTAGAAGAAGATACATGACACTCTTTCTGCATAGAGCTTATTGTATAAACACAGGCTTTGGGAAACATGAGAAAAAAACCTGAAAAAACAGAATAAAACATAAAGTGCAACAAAAAGTCATAAACTTAATTCCTCTCTATTCTTCAAAATAACGATTGTATCGCACGGCTTGGGTAACGCAGGAAAGCGCATTCCTATAGTCTAGTGAAGTAGTGTAGTTACCTCCTATAGCCTAGTAAAGTAGTGTAGTTACCAATATTAGTATTGTAACTAGTTACTTTACTTAGTTACCAAAAAAAGTAATGTAGTTACTGTAATCAGTTACTTTGTAACTAGTTACCCCCAACACTGGTGGTTATTGCAAACACTGTATTAATTTTTTTTCTTATTCGCCATCTTTTTTCACAAAAAAATGGAGTTATCCTTTAAGTTAAATTTTTTTTTTTTAATTTTTAATAATTATTTTTTTTTTTTAATGTAGAGCCACCTCCGAAGGAGATGCTGAAATTCAGGCAGTTTTCCCCACACAGCACCCACAGCCAGGAAACAGAAATTTTCCACACTCTCCAATTGGCTCACAAAACAGTCTAAGGGTTTTAGTTTAGGTTGTTTATTTGAGGAACATTAAACTTGGATAGGGATTAGAATACATGGGATGCCCAGAACTGGCGAAACTTGTAAACTCCAAACAAACAGTTGAGGAACTTTCTAAACTACACTGCACACTGGTGGGAGTAATGGTGCAGATGAAACAGTAAGGCGACAATTCCAAGAAAGTCAATGAGTGCAGCTATGTAGTCTGATTAGAAAAAAAAAAAAAAAATACGGAATGTATCCCAAATTAGATCCCATCCCCCATACACACTGCCCCCCAGTAAACATTGACCCTCTTTCTTCTGTAAACAGTGTTCTCATACCTTTTTTTACACTATCCTACTCCCTGTCCCCACTACCCTCCATCACCATTGTCTCTCCCAGCCTGGCACCAGCCTGTATTTATGTATGACTTAATGTTACTGTTAGGACTTCTTCACACGGGCATACTTAAGGGTACACCCGTATGGGGGCCATGTTTTCCCACATAGGCATGAGGATACATAGGTGTTCAGTTCATCCTCATGCAGTCCGATTCATATCCGTCAGGCTTTTTTTTGTCCATTCTTCTCTTATGGCTCACAGGTGTGCAGTTCGTTCTGCACTCCTGTAAATCTTTTTTAGCCAAGCCCGCTGCTGGCTGATGTCACTCAGTTTGTTCAGGCTCGTGAAATCATGACCATATGGTCGGGATCCACTCCAGATGCCTGAACTGGCACCAGGTTCAGCTTCTCAGCGATCCGCAGAGAGCCTGAGGCAGCCCCTCCCTCCCCCTCCACAGCTCAGCTCTCCACTGACAGTCACCACTCTCTGCTCAGAGTGAAAGGGGAGAACTGAGCAATCAGCTGCATTTGGCTGCTCAGTTCTCACTGGAAACCTGGTGGGAGAGAGATGCAGCATCAGATCGATACTGCACCCACCTAGGTGAGTATAATTATTTGTTTTTTTTTTATTCCAAAATCTCTTTTTTATGGTAAAAGACCTTCAGTATACAGCAACCCCCCAACCACCCCAGCCCCCCTGTACTAACCTAAGCCCAATCATGATCCAGTACTGTAAACTCTCAGCTCTTTCCCTCCTCATAAAGGGGGGGGGGTAGGGCCGAGCTGCGCAGCTTGGGAGTAAGCCTTCATGAGTGCCCCCACAGCAAGGGGCTTGCTATAGTGGGCACTTGGTTAGAGGGAGAAGCCAGGAGCGCTGGCAGGGGACCTAAAAAGAGGAGGATCGGGGATGCTCTGTGCAAAACCATTGCATGGAGCAGGTAAGGATAACAATTATTTTTTTTTTAATTTGAACATTTACAATCACTTTACCGTTAAATGTGCAATTAAAACAATTTAAAATACATTGACACCCAGTTTGCGTTTTTATAGCTAATCAAAGTATAATACAGAAATTAATACAGAATCTGTGGTCTGATCTAAATCATGCATCGTCCAGAAATAGAGTCTGTAGTCCAAATTATGTTTTCGAGACATACTTTATACCAAAAAGACATATGAAAACATTTTATCCAAATATTACCATACAAATAATAATGTAATAATGTTAAACTATATATGTATATAAAAAAAAATTATGTTTCAATAGGATTACATTTTTCCATGCTTTCTCCAACTGGAATTCTATTGTCCTTGGTCTTGACCTCTCAATCCTGACTTTATAGTATCCCGCTTCTCTTGTATTGCTGTTAAGAAGCAAAAAGGGTCTTTGACTATATCTTCCAATGAAGTAAAAGCTGTAATAGCCTTCATTTTTTTTTCTTTTACCGCTTCTGTATTCCAAGCTGCAGTTTGTGCTGCTACTACCCAAGCTCCCTCTCATATTCAGCTTGTTTTTCTCAAAAAGCAAGGCCAAGTCTGGCACATATCCTGTCCTGGGGAGCATTTTACAGGAAATAGGTACCCCTGAAACGAAATAGTTCTGACATTTCTATCAAGATGGGCCTACGATTCCACCCCATTCAACCTTTTGACCTTTTCAGATTGATAGCCAGCTCACAGAGGGCTAACAAGAACTGGTAATGGTCTTATTCCTCTCTTAGGGGAGTGTTTAGAACTGCTGTAGTAAATCAGTAACTAATAGAATTGCTACTGATATAACTGAAAAAGCTCTTGAGATAGCTGACAATATTTTTAAATAGTAGCTTGTTCCACAGTAGCAAAATGTACTACTACCTGTGGGACATCAACCTCTAAGCCGGGTTACCTCTCTTTGGAAACAATAATTAAAAAGTCTTGTTGCATATTGCTTGGTCATTCCATCCAGTCAGCCAGAGCGATATTGGTTCCAACTTTGATATGCTTGAAAGAGTAGAACCCACTGGCTTCACCACCACACGATTAAGGTTAACAACCTTAAAAGGTTCCTGGTGATGTACTTTCTTCTATTGCATTATATAAAGGAACAAGTTTCAACAACAGAGAAACTTAAGTTTTAAACTTAGGTGGACTGTGTCTATACACAGTTGATTTACCATGGGGTACATTAACTAGGACAAAGCAAGCAGATAGAAGTATTTGACCAATGGGTGGATAATATATCCTTATTTGCACCACTACACGAGGACATCTAGGATGGCACCTTCAGAATCCTTTTCAGATAAATTACACTTGTGGTTCTATCTACATAATCAAAATCCAAAACACTGTAGCTTTGCTATAGGCAGGTATTCTAGCAAGAATCCTTCAATTGAAACGGTCTCTGGCCTTTTGTTCCTCTATTCTCTCTTCTCCTGCAATCTCCCCAACAGACAGGTCTGTGTCCCGGACCTGCACAGCCAGCAACAGCTTCAAAACAGGCTCCTAGTATGATCAGTCCTTAGGGGACCCATGACTGCCTGACAAGCCAGTGCTGCCCATTGTTAAGGGCCTATATTTGACTTAAATATGTAAGTCATAGATGCATAATGTGGTAACAGATACTGTAGAAGTAAAAAGCCATATAGTACATCATAGGGAAGACTGCTATACTTTACTTTAGTTCAAGAAAGGCTGGTGAATGGTCTTGCATCCTGATTAGAGAAATAGACCTGACACAGGTTGGGACACAAAAGAGAAACACATTACCAGTCCCTGCGCAGATCCTGGAAATTAATTCTCAAGCTGGGGAGCCTTGTAGTATGGCCAGTGGTGAAACACATAAGAAAAAGCGTGGCAGCTCTCTTAACCCTCCATGGGATGTGAGGCAGGGAAACTAAGCAGAAAACAAAAGAAACAGAGCGCACACCGCCCTAGTGTAACACCATTTAATGAAAATAATAGAAGCCATAAAAACAGGTACTCACAAACATGTGTAGTGTCATGCATGGAAATAATATCCCCCGATCTGATGTGTACAGGGTACTCTCCTCCTTGCCAGCGGCTCAGCTGTTCGTTCCCCCACTGATAAGTGGATAACGTCCGGCTAAGCAAACCTACTCAGATGACTCAAGGTAAATCAATGCGGTGTGCCTGCGCACGGTCCAGCCGCCGCTGCACACTCTCCAAGAGCCGGATGCTGTAGCCGACAGTGCGGTTACACAGAGGGGGGATCCCCGATCAGGACCCAGGACATAACATTCATGGGGTTGCTAAGGACAAACGTTTCGGAGGCGTGGTCTCCTTCTTCAGGTCTCAGCCACGCATCCGAAACGTTGTCCTTAGCAGTCCTTGGCTGAGACCTGAAGAAGGAGACCACGCCTCCGAAACGTTGTCCTTAGCAACCCCATGAATGTCATGTCCTGGGTCCTGATCGGGGATCCCCCCTCTGTGTAACCGCACTGTCGGCTACAGCATCCGGCTCTTGGAGAGTGTGCAGCGGCGGCTGGACCATGCACAGGCGCACCCCATTGAGTTACCTTGAGTCATCTGAGGTGGTTGGCTTAGCCGGACGTTATCCACTTATCAGTGCGGGAACGAACAGCTGAGCCGCCGGCAAGGAGGAGAGTACCCTGTACACATCAGATCGGGGGATATTATTTCCATGCATGACACTACACATGTTTGTGAGTACCTGTTTTTATGGCTTCTATTATTTTCATTAAATGGTGTTACACTAGGGCGGTGTGCGCTCTGTTTCTTTTGTTTTCTGCACAGGTTGGGACAGTATATCATATTTCCTGGCTGTGGGTCTAGACCAGTAATGGCGACCTTGGCACCCCAGATGTTTTGGAACTACATTTCCCATGATGCTCATGCACTCTCCAGTGTAGTTAAGCATCGTGGGAAATATAGTTCTAAAACATCTGGGGTGCCAAGGTTTGCCATCCCTGGCATAGACTATGACCCCACGGCAGGAAGCCCTCAACAACTCCTGTATATGTTTCTGCTGACTATTTGTACTGCAATATCCCCTTGCATGTTGGTGCCACAGAGTATATTGTGTTTTAGGTATCCTGTTCCTTTACTTTCTTACCCTTGGGTACTCGGCAATAAAACTAAAAAAAATACTAACATGACTGGTTTTTATTTCTTTAAACCCAATACTGGCCAAGGATCTAGTCTTGAGAGTAGAATGTGCTTGGGAGCTTAATTCCTGTAAGTTGACTAATACATTTGAAGTTTATATCGTACAGGCCACTTTGGGGTCATCTCACATAACCCTGGGGAAGTAGAGTTACATGAAGGTATGAAAAGCTGTAGCCTGCATCCCTATAAAACATCAAAATAACTGATTTTCAAAGGCACAACTATTGCCATAGCAAATATTAAAATAACTGTAAATTATGGAAAATCTGGAAAATTATTCATTTCACTCTAGGCTTAAAAAAAGTAACACATTTAACTGTTCTTTCTTCTCTTCAGCAAAAGCACTTTTGTTTTCCACCAGGAATAAATCAGACATTGCCTGGCAATGTGTTTCTAAACCTTTAAAGCTTGGATATTGAAAGTGGATATGTGCCCCCATTTCTAATTCTCTACACTTCTATTGATAAGCCACACAGGTAACAGTGCCATTCTTATGCATTATACATTATTACTCTAATTTAATTTTCTACTGCCCATTGCTCATTTTGTCTGCCCACTTTCCACTTTCAGAGATTTACATTTTTTTCTGGAAGTACAAGAAGCACTGTTGCCTAATGCCTTTCATACTGCGTTAAGCACTTAATCATTTCTATATGCATTCATTAGCAGGCTGTATAAAATGCTGAACATGCACCAGGCTGCATTTAAGCAGGTTATTGTTTCACCTACTACCATGTGTTTTACTTTAGTTAAAGGTATTATGATTTGTTAATCTTATATTTTGCGGCCTTTATTCCTATAATTTATATGTTCTTTTTAATGGGCGCTGTTTTAAGCTGTGTCCTGGCAGAAACTGAATGTAGTCTTGCTGGAGGCATGGCTGCATACGGACAGAACTGTTATTCTATAGAGATCACTTCTCTCTACTTCTATCATCTAAGTCCGAGTTAGAGTATGACTCACTGGCACATTGGCACATTAAGGATCCCCACTATTTTCAGCTCTGCAGGTATAAATTGTTTGGTTTAAATAGGATCCTCAGGCTAGCCCAATACGATGGGTACAGTTAGATGTCCTTTCAGAACTGTATTTATCTCACCAAGAGGCTTTAAAGAGGCTTTAAGAAAGCATTCTTATGATGTTGCTCAGAGGGTGTCACACTGTTCTACACCAGATATCCAAAGTAGATGCATTTTTTTCAAAAAACCACTAGGTGGCAGTACAATCCTTAGCAAATCTTGAATATACATGAAAGGAGCCTTAAAATATCTTCTGTAACAGGTAGTTTTTTAAGCTTTTAAATTAGCCAGATATCTCTCTTAAACTTTCTGGTCACTTTTCTAAGCAAGGCCCCCTAAAACATGAGTGTATGTTGAAATAAAATGTCTGGTAATTACAAACTATTGCCTGGAATTGTTATTATTTGTCCCATGGCCTTAAATTATTTTATTTTGTGAATTTGGTGAAATAGAGTTTTATTTCAGATCAGTATCCGTTTTTGCATTCTACATTTTTAATTTAAATTAAGTTTTTGGAGGGCTTTTGAAGAAACAAACAAAGCATAACATAGTATATTTAAGTAACAAAGCCAGTGCATGGAAATAAGATATGAATGTACTGTATACTTACTCTATGTTGCTGTTTTGTTTTTATACTAAAATATAAAATGACGTGTCTTAAGTGAACATATAGCATTTTGTATAGAAGATATCTTTATTATTGTGTAAAGGAACAGTTAGGTTGCATATTAATATTTAACATTTCCAATAAGGCTCTTTTTCAAATGAAATAATCTGCTAAAAAATGAATAAAGTGCGATAGCTCAAATTCAATTTTACACAAAACAAGTCAGATATGTGACTCGTTTACCTTCCCCCTACTCCTTTCCTACTTTGTTTAAACAGGGGATCTGTAGAGATATATGTAGCACCCTCCTAGGTAGGTGCTAGGTAAAAGCATCTATTGCTCCTTCTGCTTATCAGGGGAGCCTAATCTGTTAGGTTGCCTGTTACATGTTTCCAGGTGTGATTCAATGGGTCTGATGGAGTGTCCCCACTGTATCTAATAAGGGAGCTTGTTGGACAGTGGAGGAAACCCAGCCAGTGACACATTGGTTTTTGTGGGATTCTAAGTGGGTGGGCACTCTCGCAGTGTATCCTGGGATTGCTCATAAAAACCGGGAGGGGGGGGGGGACATGTGACAGGGCGTCTTTGGCAGGAAACAGAGTCCCAGGAAGAGGCAGACGGCTGTCTCTCCTCCTGAAGCAAGAGGAAAGTCGTTTTAGGCAGTCGGCCTAGTGAACCAGGTGTGAAGCTGAGCTACAGATGATCCAGTGAGGCTGATGGTGGAGCTGCTGGCAGAATCTTCTGGGAAAAACAGTGTCCGTGAGTACCAGGGGACTTGCCAAAGGATCTGCCCAGGAAGAGGGACCACTCCAGTGAAGTCAGAGGATCAAGGGGCCAGCTCACACAGAGTGTCAGTTTAAAGGGGGTGCCATTTAGAACTCTGAAGAGTAGGGAAAAAGGGGGTGCCAAGTAGGACCCTGAAGAGTGATACACAGTACAGTACAGTTCATTTAATTCTCCTTCACTGCAGTATCAAGGTGAAGCAGTGGCCTTGCCGCACTCAGCGTTATATAGAAGTCCCAGCAATTGTGCATAGTTTATATAGTTGGAGTATCCCACTCAGCCCTTCTCCTATCCAAGTTCTCATATATAAAATAAGACATTTGATTCAGAAGGATGAAACCCTCAAAATACAAATTACAGTAGCGCAATGGTAGTAATCAATCATTACCACAACCACAGCATGAATAAGAGAATGGACCTAAGAATGATTAAAATCAAACTAAAAATGTCCCACAGTCCATCAGCTAATAGAAAAATAAATCACGATGTGCATTTCAATTCCGGAGTCTTGATAAGTGTGATATAGGAAGGGGTCACCCCACAATCCACCACCAAAGTGCCAGGGGTACAGCAGAAATGGACACTCACCAAAGCTATATGCTTATTCACTCTCATGAACAAGCTAGACTCGTATTGTGTTAAAGGAATGCAGAACCGCATCACCTTTCTCTGTCCAGCACACAGCAAATAGGACTCCAGTACATGTGGGAGATAAATAACAGCCTCCGCTAGTGCAATAACGTATGTACTTCTTTATTTATAAACAATAAAAGATCAGTTGCACTCACTTGTAACACTTGAAATACAGTGCACATTAGATAAAACGGTGAGGTGAACAGCCGTTGGACTCGGGAAATGACTCCACGCCAAGCCAAGTACCTCTTATCGCACAGGTGATCAAATACCACCAAAAGAAAGCTCTGTTTGTGGGAAAAAAGGACATCAATTTCGTTTGGGTACATGACCGCGCAATTGTCAGTTAAAGTCGCACAGTGCCGAATCGCAAAAAGTGGCCTGGACGTAAGACAGCAAAATCCTCCGGTGGTATTGTGGTTAAGTAGCTGCATATTGTTCTTTTGTTTTCTCCTAAAGCTCATAGGATTCTCATTGTTTATTTTACCATATACTGTGAGATTCTTTCTATATACAAGTTCTCATATAAATCAACAAAAACCAAAACCAGTAGACTGTTTTCTGACAGAGCTAAGCACTTTGAATACGCTACATTGTAAAGTTGTTGCTATGGGTAACCCAGGGGAACCTGTAACCAGCAGCTCCCATGGGAGTAGTGCTACATATAATTAAAGATAGAGAGTCTACTGTCTTTTCTTTTTTGAAAGCACAATGCTCATGGTGAACTCTGTGTGAAATGAAGTCTGTTACTATTTTTTTTTTTGAAAATCTTTTTATTATTTCAAACAGAGAAAAACAACAACATACAAACAATAGGTACAAAAGGTTCACTAAGCAGCCTTACAACACATGGCCATCAATATGACAAGCATGTAAAAAAAAAAGGAAAAGAGGAGCCCACGCAGGGGCGGAATGACCTTGACATCCTGGGGGTTTTTCCAACGCCAAACCTCCTGTAGCCCGGCAGCCCTGGACCAATGAAGAAGGTCCCCGGAGAAAGCCTTGGGAGGCGTGGGCCTATCAAGATCTGGGGAGAGGATGGCATTGAAGTCCCCCAGGAGAAGCAGCTTGGCCGGACAGTAATTGGAGACCCTCTCCATGACGGTGTATAGGATATCAACCTTAAACGGTGGGGGCACATAAATGCCTGCCACCACATACCTCTGCTGCCACATAGAGAGCACCAGCCCAACATATCTACCGGAGGGGTCAGTGTGTACCGCCTCCACCACGCAGGGCAAGGACTTATGGATCAATATGGAGAAACCTCTAGCATATGTAGAGTAAGAGGCGTGGAAGGTCCTCTGTACCCACGGTTTTTTAAGAGACAGGAGCTTGCTGCCCACCAGGTGGGTTTCTTGCAGAATCAGTATGGAGGGGCTGTAACGCTGCATATACTGAAAGAGCAATGCCCGCTTAAATTTGGAATTTAGACCCCGTACGTTCCAGGATAGCACGGAAAAGGTAGGTGACTTACGTGATGCCATCATGGAAGGTTACAAGAATGGACGCCCCAGAAGAACCACGCGTAGGTACATTCACCTGGGGAGTAGCAAGGCAGAGCAAACCCATGCACCCAACAAAAACACAGATAGACAAAGTAAGCTCTCCTGGAGGGAGAGCACAACACCCCAAACACATAATTCTTACCCTACTGTACCCCGGCACCCCCAAAAACATAGGGGGAGGGCCCAGGGACACTGTAAACCCAAAACTGAGAAGAAAAAAAGCGGTTAGGCACCGGCCGTCTGACCGCCTGGGCCTACCGCGACAGTCTGTCCAAAAAGTGGTCCACCCGCCACCAACAGGGCCAGCGAGCAGCACAAGGCAGGGAGTCGTCAAAAAAAAACAAAATATATGGCAAAAAACGGAGAGGGAAGAAAATAAAAAAACACAGTCCACCCGAGCTCCATGGTAAGTCAAATAGGACATAAGGGCCAAAGTAGGATATAGGGTAAGCATGTTCCGCAGGTAGAAAGGGACAAGGGTCCAGGAGCCCTGAGATACACATCCAGGAGAGGCAGAGTAGAAGCAAAATGAGAACATGAGGGGCAGTAAAAGAGACAAACAGGGCAGGAGTCAGTGCAGGAGTCCACTTACAAAATCCAAGACATCACGCAGCCGAAGGGACCCAGGGAGTAGACAGTAATCAGGCAGCAGCACCCAGGGTGTTGATCCAATCACTTGCATCTGGAGGGGTCTCGAAGAATCGTACCGTGCCCTGATGGGCCACCCGCAGCCGACTGGGATACAACATACTATACTTGATATTTCTCTCCCTCAGGCGACGTCTCACATCATTGAAGGATCTGCGGCGTCTCTGCACCTCAGCAGAAAAGTCCGGGAACAACATCACCCTGGTGTTTTCGTAGGGCAGCTCCTCTTGTTTCCTAGCCGCAGCAAGGATCATATCCCGGTCCCGGTAATTCAGCAGCCGTACCAGGAACAGTCTGGGAGAAGCCCCCGAGGGGCGCTTGCCAGTGGGCACCCAGTGTGCCCGTTCAACCACGTAGGTGGCGGGAAGGTTGTGCAGGTGTAGCGGGAGAAACATCATCACGGCTCCGCCAGTCAGAAGGCCGGAAGGAAGTCCGAACCCAGAAGGAAGACCAGGTAAATATGGAAGCCTCTGCAGCGATGTCAGCACGCCGATAGATGTTTTTTTTTTAGGATAGGTCTTTCATAATGTACTAGTATGTGATCCATACTAGCACATTGTGATATTGCCTTGCAGGGTAAAACTTTTTTTATTTACTTTACTACTTCTTTAACAGTGATATTGTCCTCCAAGTCATTAAATCCTTCTTATCTCCCATTTTATACAGCAACACAATCAACCCCTCAGACATACTTTTAGACAACTTTCCCCCTTGCAAAACCTTCACAGATACCTCATAAAAACTTTCACTTATCACTTCCCAAAAACATTATAAAACTCTATTGGTAACCTATCCATACCACATGTCTTCCCTCTTTTCATGCTCTTCAGAATATGCTCTAACTCCTCCTTCTCCACCCCCACATCCCTCCTCCTTTCAGAAAGCATTTTTGAATAAAATCTCCACACTTCCTTAATATCCCTCCTACTCCCTTTCACCTCACAACCATTTTTATCCAATACACTCACCAATTCACCCTTCCCTCCAAACACTTTCTTAAAAAAAATTTTTGCACATTTCTCATTTAACTCTTTCGGTACCATTTCTGCTTGAGACATTATTGCTCTTCCTTTACCTTCCAAAAACCGTCCCATCTTTGCTTTAACCTCAACTATCTCATCATTCACATCCTCCCCCCATCCTCTCAATTCCGCCAAATATTTTAGTCTCTTTTGCCACCAAAAGCTCACTCCTAAAATCCCTCTTTCTTATCTTAAACCTACCAAACAGCCTCACATAATCTTCTCTTATACTCACATCCTGCAACGACTCAACATTCAGTTTCCACACACTTTTACCATATGACTCCTCCACCTCCATACTTACACCACATACCAACCTGCCATGATCCGTGAATAGCAATCACTGACCAGAAAAGGATTCAGACTTCAATACCCTAGACAAAAACAAAAATCAATGTGAGAAAATATTCCTACTTTCCCCAAAATATGTAAATCCATCATCTTTCCCCACATCTTGCAACCCAAAACATGACACAATATTTTTTAATTCCTTCCCTGATACATCAATTCAACCACCACCCCTCACTCTATCACTGTATCACCCTCCCACATCACACAATTAAAATCCGCAACCACTAATACAGCTTCCATCCCTCCCAAAAAAGCTTAAGTTTATCAAACAACTCCACCAGTTTCACCCCATTAGTAGAAGCAAACACAATAATAACTTTTAATACGGTCCCTCCTACCACTACCTTAACCAATAAACACCTCCCCCTTTCAATATACAAATTCTCCACCACCTTAAATCTATTATTTCTGAACCTAATCCCCACCCCTTACTCCACCCTTGGCAACCAACCACATCACTGGGCCATCCTTCCAGGCATTCTTTAGTAGCTCCTCCTCAATTTTACATTCTTGTAGGCAGAGGACGTCGCTGGAACACAATGACAAGTATCTTAATATTTCCGCCTTCCTGCCCACAGATCTTACACTCCTTACAATGAGCAAGGAGACTTCAAACCTCATTAATTAATGGGGAAGAGAAACACAGTGCATCAATTTTTAACACCCCTCCCCTCCTGCTCCTGCCCTCCTTTGCCTTCTGTTTCTTGGGGGGCGGGGGTCTCCACTCAGACACTCTGGACCCCTGCCATGTCACCTGCCTCCTCCATCTTTTTAACCCTCCCCTTCTGCACCTATTTGAGGCCTCTGGCCCCTCATGCTTTCTCTTCAGAAAGCCCTGCACCACCTCCAGCTCCTCTCTCTTTCTCTTCCTCCATCCGTTCTTGGGCTCCATCATCAGTCTCAGAGGACTTTCTTGCTGTCTCCTCTACTATAGAGGGAATGGTTCCATCCACAGCTTCATTGGGTAAAAGCACGGCTTAGTCACCAGGGTCTGCTGTCGGCCCCTGATCACAGGCTGCTGGATGCACTTCAGCCCCTTCCGCGCCACCAGGATGCAATCCACCTGCCACCTCCACACCTCTTTCTAGCAACTTCCCTGGTCTTGGCATGGCTGTGTCCATCACTTTAAGACATTACTTGGAAAGATGACAGTCACTGTTACAGATATGGAATCTCCTCTGCTCCTTAAAATCCAATGTCTTATGACCAGGCTTAATACAGTTCTGACAAGTTTGTCCCATTTCACACTGGTCCTTTGTATGCCCGAAGGCAAAACATTGCAAACAAAATAAGGGCTGTCCGGTGTCCTATAGGTAACCCTGACTGGTTCCCAAAGAAAAAGCCTGAGAGGGATGCCACCCCCCCCCCTCCCCACTCCCTCCTTGTTGGGCTTAAGCGTGACCCAGAACTTTCTCTGGCCATTTAAGGTCAGAAAACATTTGATGCCTTGGTCCCTGCCGAGACAGAGTCAATAATAGGACAGCCCTTATCAATTTGTCTTTACCAAATGGGTTAAACATGTGAACAGTTACCAGGAGGAGCAGCTTTGTCTTGTTACTGAACAAAGTAATCCCTTACAATTTCTTGTCCCCAGGCTTCTCATTTTTGTGTGCCAAACATGTCTGCAGGTCTTCTCGCTTCCAGAACATAACATCATACAGATCAGAGCTTGGGAAGCACAGACTCTTATCTCGGCTCAGCAATTAGCAACTGCACAGTATTTGGGACATTGGGCACTGTGGAAGCCATTCCTTCACACTGAAAAACCCCCCACCAATCCAGGAGGAAAGGCTGGGTAGGGTGATTGCAACTGACTTGGACTAAGCCTCGGGCACGCGGGGCCCCCTGAAGAGGGACACTCCCACCCCCAAGCCTGACCCTCTGGTACTCCAGGCACCTTCTGACCAGAATCAAGTCAGCTAAACAGTTCATGCACTGACAAGAATCATACTTAAATGAAAAGAAAGCAGAATGACAAAGAAGCTAGCTTATTACTGTGTTGCTTCTCCTTTCACTGTCCAATAACAGGTTTAGGGCAACCTATTGTGACAGTGAGAGGCCCTGCTACTGTGAAAATGGAAATGAATATGACACAGCATTCACACATATGCACGGTGCAGGGCTCTGGAACATTGATTCTTAACAGAGAATAGATTTTATGTCCATAGGATTGAGAGAGAGAGGCAGCTTAGCGAGTCTGGAGGACTGAAAGAGCCAAGCTGACTAGGGAAGTTCAGGGGGACTGAGGGTATCTGGAGGTGAGAAAGCCTGGGGTGTCAGGAGATCCCCTATTAAGAGGTCAGGCAGATGGGGTAGGGGTGAGCCTGGGGAGACTCAAGATAACTATAGTACAACAATGGGGAATCTGAACCAGAAATTTTGGGTAAGGCATCCTCTTTTGAAGTTGTAAGACTGGGCATCAGGCAAACAGGAATCCCAATAGAGATGCAATCCTGAATGCAGAAAGTTTTAGCTAAAAATCTTTCAGAGGAGTTTAGGAATGTCAGAGGCTGATACTAACTGTTTTTGATTTCCAGGCAACCATGTGCAGAGTCAGCAAACTTCATTATTCCAGCAGTCCTTATTCTGGATATGTAGTGGACCTTTAGAGAATACTCCAGGAGGGATAGGACAGAGGTCCCCCAGCCAAACCATAGAAGGGATCTGGTTCATCCCACCCAATAGTGCTACAGTCCAAGGTGAAATTCCCCGGGGTTGCCACAGCCACGAGGCTGGGTTCTACTCCCCCAGGACTAAGAGACCTCTGCTCTAGGCCCAAGCCCATTTATTCCATCATCAGGCCCCTGCTGGTCACCTCCATATCGACCAGGGATAGGCTGAGGGGAGGCTAACAGGCAGGCTGGGCTCTGAACTCTCCCACCCACTATGTCTCAGGATCCCCTGGGATACAGGAGTAAGCAATTGAGCCCAAGTCAATAGAGCCCAGAGCAGACCTGTTAATCAATAGGTGCTCTCCCTGGGAAGCCAAAAACTAAATTTAGCACAAAACACTAAACACATTAGCTCTGAGGATGCTACACTATTGCTCAGAGCTACCCCAAATATCACACTAAATTCAGAGGAAGGGAGTTAAATATTTGAGGACATCTAGTGGTATTAAAAAAAGCACTTTGGTGAAAATCTCTGGATTCATGATGAATATTGCAGCAAACGTGGGTTTTATTTTGTTATCATTTAATTGGCTATTTGTGTTTATCATTGTTTATAGAACGTGTAGTTGGAGTTCTGCTTTAATGCCTTTCTTTGCAGGGAATGCTTCTTTTTTTACCATTTTTTAAATGACAAAAGAGTGGCTTTAATTTTTTTCTCAAAATACACTCTTTAGATATGGTAAATAATAAAACTACTGTATATAAAATATCAATTCAACCCTTTCACTGCCAGAGACGAAAGGCATTTGTCAACAGTAATGTCAAGCTCACTCTTGACTTTCTGATGGAGGTGATATAGTTGGCTGTAAGGCTCCCCCAGATCACTTGCAAAATCTGTCACCCCCCCCTCCACCATGTATCCTGGGCTCAGTTGCCTCACCTGCAGGCCCAAAACAGGCATGGTGGGTGTCAATGGTTAGACCTCCCTCCACTGAATGAATCTGGAAGCTGTCATTGTCATTTGAGTTGTCATTTGCCAGGTTTTGTGGCTGGAGAAGCAGCCTATTAGGCTTCTCAGCCTTCTATGTCAAGGCTATGTAGTTAAGTATAGAAAACGGTTGAAAAAAAAAAGATACACATAATCATTAAAAAACACACACAAAAAAAGTTTAAAGCTCCCTGCTCCCATGTACACTCACATTTGAATGTAGAGTCAAATGTTGGGTACGCCTACATATGAAAATGACGATTGCGCTATACACACTATGCGTGCCAAAATGAAAGCAATAATTCTAGGGTCACCATTCACATTCAACTTTAAACTGATGACTTGTAAATACCGGTACTTTTAAAGCATCGCCTATTGACAATTTTAGGTACTGAAATTTGTTGCTATTTTATGGGCTTGCGCAGTCTAAGGCTTGATGTGTTTTGATACCTATTTATTTGACACAACCTCATCTTTAATATTTTACCAAAAAATTGGTAATATATTGTGTTTTGTACATTAAAATAACTTTAGTGTATTTTTTACCTTAAATATGCATTTAATGACTCTGGATCTGCTTGGAGCTGCATGCAAGTAGACTATGGAAGTGGATGCAAATACAACTGTTAAATCATTAAATGGCTGTTGACCTAGCTGATCACATGTGCAGTGCCATGGCAATTGAAAATTATTGGGGCTAAGATGGCAGCTTCTTTGGCTGTAATGGACAGGAGGGTTTAGTTAGAGCACACAGAGAGATGTATCAAGAGGAAAGTAGCCTGTGCCTTGACAGTTGGTTTTGAAATGTCATGGTATTTCTTCAAAGGGAGAATGCAATCAGCCTTACCCCCTCTATAGGAGTCTATACCTTGCCCTCCAAAGGGAAAGCACACAGTAAAATACTGTATACTGATTTACTGGCCACATCAACCCTAGCAGAAATTGTGGCCTATACTAATAACTCTACCTTTATTATCCAGCAGAATTTAAGCCAAATTCAGTCAATTTATTTTAAATTATTATAGTCCTATACAAAAATTCAACCCATAAAAAATTGGAAAAATGAACATTTAGCAATCCGGTTTACCATTTGTACTTACAAAATCAGCAAGCTTCTAAAGTAGAAATATCAATAAAAAAAGTTTAGTGCTATACAAAGAATTTCTTTCAACTCGTGTTTCCAAAATATGAATAGAACAGCAATGTCTTCTTTCTGGTTTATTGATTTGGAAACTGCAGACAGTGCACAGTGTTGAGTAGATAAAGACAGCCACTAGGTCTGAACTGCTGACATTGCTTTACACTATTTTGTCTGGCTCAAGTTAGCCAAGTGAACATGTAATAATCAAATATATGGCACTTGGTGTTGTATGCATGGAAGAAAAAAAGTTTTAAAGATGAAAAGTAAAAAAGTACACTTATACTGTATAGCCCCCATAGACACTAGGAGGGATTTACTAATGCTGGCCATATAGCAAACAAAAGATTGCTCAAACTAATTTTCAAAAAGCAATACTCGGCCATGAGAGCAAACAATAGTGCCAGCATGTAATGACCGATAAATCATTCAATGGACATAAATTAATCAATTTATCGTTCGCTCGGCAGAAAATTGCCAAACTTGTCCTTTTTTTGTTTTTTTGGCTCAAAAATGTCACAACCGATTACCGATTTGTGTCCATTAAGTGGCCGAAAAATTAACGACCTGTCCAAATGACCGAATTCCGGACGATTGTTCATATAGTGTTTGGCCAGCATAAGACTGGAGAGCGCACAATCTGGTGCAGCTGTGCACAGAAACCAATCAGCTTCCAGGTTTTATTGCCAAAACTTAACTAAACAAGCTGAAGTTAGAAGCTGGTTGAATACTATGTGCAGCTGCACCAGATTCTCAGTGAACCAGTTTTATTAAATCTCCCCCAGTATGTCTGTTATCTAAAACCTGTAATTTCAAAATAATTTAACGACGTATATGCTTGTTATGGTACAAATCATTTCTTTCTAGTTTAACAGAATATGCATTTGGTCTAATGATCAAACGGGGTAAATGTAACTGCAGTTTATAAAATAGTGTAACATTAGAAGTAATAATGTACAGCAGGTTTGGGATAACAAAGAACATTAAACAATAAAGTGCTAGTTGAAATGTGCAAAGAATCAATATGTACGTTTCCCAGTACTTAAACAGTGCAATAAATAAAACAATGTATTTAATTCCTTAAGGCGCTAACAATAGTGCTAGACTTATTGTATCTTCAAATGTCCCAATAGAATATACTTATATAAAATAAATTATGTTCATATATAAATAACATACACTGTGTAATACATTGATTTTGCAATAAATTGAATACACATAAATATAATGGTGCTTCAATAGTGCTTCAATAGTGAACTGTGATCCAAAAAGTTCATGCAATTAGTGTAGAAGTAAATTTTCTTTGATCAGGTGCTCCAGTGAGTAATAGGTGGTAATCAATGCCTCTTACCAGATTTTACTAGGTCACACAGACCTCAAACGCCTTTGATCCTGATTGTATGGGTGGATCAGACCATTAAGACTCCTCCATTCCTTATTATTTATTTATGTAATATCAAAACATTATTTAGAGATGATAAGAAAATAGAATCCTCCTTCTCCTCACTCCTCCTTTTACTCTCTCTTGTTGATGAGTATTAGGCCCATATGCAGGGAGACAAATGTGAAGCCAAAATATAGTGTAATACTGTATTTATTAGAATGTATAAAAACACTTAAAAATTGGCTGCTTACATTTTTTTGTGCCCACCTGGCACAGGGCAATGGGCATTGGTTGCTACTGGGATCGGGACCACTGGATATGTGCTCTCCTATTGTTGCTGGTAAGGTGTATGTTTCCCTTGTAGCCTGGCAGCGGTCTGGCGTGCGTTCCAATGCTGTGTGGAGGTGACGTCGCTCTTACCCTGGACTTCCGGGTTTAGCAGGGACCACGATGCATTTTGCTAGGATAGCGTCATCAGGCAAGAGTGGCTCCATTGTGATCCCTAGGGGGTGGAACTAAATACCCCAGCATGCCCTAGGGGGAACGGAGGAAGGACATGAGGAGGATGCCTGAGAGCAGGAAGATTACCACAAGGCGAGGAGAAGACCAGACAGGAGGAGAGGGGCTGCTGCTATCTGTTGGTGTGACCATCCTGCTACCGTTCCAGGTATCAGTGTGTCTATCCTGCCATAGCTTCAGGGTTGGGCAGTCGCAGACAACTTTCCGGAGGGGACCCCAAGGGAATCTTCAGGTGCAGAAATCGCTGTACCTTCCTGTTGCCGAGTTGCCAGTGGGCATTCCCAAAGAGCCTGTCCTGTGTGTGTCTTCAGTTCCTGGTACCGCTGGATTGGTGGGCGGGCAATAGCCCATCTTGCGCAAACTATTCCTATAGACCATGCATGCATACACTTTTATCCTGTCTCCTAGTCAGAGCCTGCCCTGGG